>NC_090449.1:880097055-880419555 GCF_031143425.1 Pleurodeles waltl
GGTCGAGTGTAAGAGGACTGTAGATTGGCCAAGAAGTGAACTGGAGAGAGATAAGAATACAGGTGCACCGTCTCCTGAGGTCAAATGAAAAATTACTATAAGGTGATTGAGTTTCTTAAAACAAGGATTTTGTCCAAGAATATTGATTGGCAGAGAATCGACAGGACAGTGCAGGAAGCAAAGGAGTAGATACATGCATACTATGAGAGATTGTTGAAGGCGTTCAAGAAGTATAGTGGTAGAGAAGCAATTGAGCCGAAAGACATGCTGCATTTTGTGTTCAGATTTGTGGAAGGATTGAGACCTGAGATTGGTCAGATGATTAAGAGTCACTTATTTTGCTGGCAAACAAAGCTGATTGATGAGGTGTTGCAGTATGCAAAATACTGTAGTGATGAGATTGAGTTGAAGCAGAAATAGTTGAAAGAGAAGGCGATGGTGATGCAGATTAAAGCAGCTCAGACAGGAGTGCAAGGAAATTTTGTGCAGCAGATGTTGCAGCAGCAGGGAAATGTCATGTTCCAGTCTCAGATGAGAGGTAAAGGTCGTGGACGCAATTTTGAATCGTGGTCCAGATTTGAATACTGTGGTGGTTCAGAATGATGTGCAAGGAATGAAGAAGCTATTGCTGTGTCACATTTGCAGAGTTGTGGGACATTGGAAGCAGGAGTGTCCGATGATGGTGTAGGAAGGTGTTGTTCAGCAAAATAATGACATCAATTCATTTCAGAATGTGAGAGGACCGCAACTAACGGGTCCCAATCCAAATTTCCAGAATAATGTGAATCAAATGCAGAATTTTCAGCCCATGCATCAAGTGCAAATGCCCCATGCACAAGTGTCACAGTTGCAGCCAGCAGCAGCAGGTCCCCATGGTATCTAGAGGGCAAATGCAGATACCTCAAGCCCCAATGGAGCAGCAACAGATGATGCTTTCTCAACAGGTCACAGGTCAGAGACATGACAGAAGTAGTAACACAGTGTACCAATTCCAGTTACACAGTGAGAGTGAAATAAATGGTGAATGGACGAGTGACAGTTCAGACAAGGAGCCATGTGTGCTTGCGACTTCTTTAGAAGCAGATCAGAGAGGACCCTATGTGAGGGGAAAGATTAAGGATCACAGAGTTTCATTTTTGGTGGACACAGGAGCTCCACGCTCTACAGTGAGAAGTGCAGAAGTTCCGAATTTGCCCCTCTCAGGTAGAACAGTTCAGGTTGTGGGGGTAGCGAACCAATATCTGACAAACCCGTTCACAGATCCAGTGGAAGTTAAGATTGGTAATGTCCAGGGACTGCATAAATTTGTAGTTTGTGACTCGAGTCTGGTATCCCTATTGGGAAGGGACTTGTTGTGTAAGACAAAGGCCCTCATTACAACCCTGGCGGTTGGTGTTAAAGTGGCGGTAATACCACCAACAGGCCGGCGGTAATTACAGCAAAATTATGACCACGGCGGAAAGATCTCCGATAGACAACCAAAGTACCACACCTGCCGCCAGTGCGGAAACAACAGTCACCACGACAGTAGCCGCCTACAGCCAGGCAGAAGTCAATGTTCCGCCCGCAAAGCAAATCGCCACCTTTTCTGGGGCGGTACCAATGACATCAAAAGTCTGGCGGAAACCAAGCTCAGAAGGGAAAGGACTCACCATTGGAGATACAGGGAACAACCATGCCACCATGGAGTCGGAGCTGCATGTTTTCCCCATGATCTTCTACGTGCTGCTCCGCCACGAACATCAACACCAGCGATGACAACGACAATGAATACAGCCACCTAGCACACAAGGGAGGGAGGGAGGAAAATGACAGTGACACACACTCGCACCACACTCCCCCCAACACCTTACACACAATCAGCTGCATCACAAAAACATTTTTACCCCGTAACTCGGATGAATAATGCAAGGGCAAAAAAAAATTGAAAAAGGGAATGTAATGAGAGCAACACATCAAGATAAATAACTTAGGCAAGATAATAGATATATACATATGTACATAAAAAGGGACACAGCCCAGTCCACAATCTTCGTAGGCTGAATGGCCATGGGCCAAAGTCCAAGGCCGCACATGTTACCTGCATCAACACGTAGAGAACACTGCAGGGGCATCAGTTGGTAAATAGGCAGGCACCTCAAGGGGACGGGGGATGGGGAGGCACCTCAGCCGGACCACTGGTTCTGGAGGGGGCAACATGCCCTGTGCTAGGTCCTGTGGAGTGCAAGGCCACTGTCTCTTGAGTGGATGACTTGCCCACTTGCTCTGGAGGGGGCAAAATGAAAATGCCCTGTGCTTGGTCCTGGTGAGTGCAAGGCCACAGTCTCTTGAATGGGTGACTTCCTCCCTTTCTCTGGAGGGGGCAACATGCGCTGTGCTTGGTCCTGGGGAGTGCAAGGCCACAGTCTCTTGAGTGGGTGACTTTCCCACTTGTTCTAGAGGGGGCAATATGTCCTGTACTTGGTCTTGGGGAGTGCAAGACCACAGTCTTTCAGGTGGGTGACTTGCCCACTTGCTCTGGAGGGGGTAACATGCCCTGTGCTTAGTCCTGGGGAATTCAAGGCCACATCTCTTGAGTGGGTGACTTGCCCACTGGTTCTGGAGTGGGCATCATACCCTGGGTTCTTGATCCTGGAAAGTCTTGGCTATGTGGGTGCCTTACCCACTGGTTCTGGAGGGGGTGTTGTGCCCTGTGCTCTTGATCCTGGGGAGTGTTGAGCATATGGGTGTCTTACCCACTGGTTCTGGAGGGGCCATCATGCCCCGTGCTCTTGATCCTGGGGACTCTTGGCTATGTGGGTGTCTTACCCACTGGTTCTGGAGGGGGCATCGTGCCCTGTGCTCTTGATCCTGGGAAGTGTTGGGCATGTGGGTGTCTTACCCACTGGTTCTGAAGGGGGCATTGTGCCCTGTGCTCTTGATCCTGGGGAGTCCTGGCTATGTGGGTGTCTTACCCACTGGTTCTGGAGGGGGCCTCGTGCCCTGTGCTCTTGATCCTGGGGAGTCTTGGCTATGTGGGTGTCTCACCCACTGGTTCTGGAGGGGGCATCGTGCCCTGTGCTCTTGATCCTGGGGAGTACAAGGTCACAGTCTCTCAGATGGGTGTAATGACCTGTGCCTGGTCCTGGGGAGTTCAAGGCGACAGTCTCTTGAGTGAGTGACTTGCCCACTGGTTCTGGAAGGGGCATCATGCCCTGTGTTCTTGATCCTGGAGAGTCTTGGTTATGTTGGTGTCTTACCCACTGGTTCTGGAGGGGGGATTATGCCCTGTGCTCTTGATCCTGGGGAGTGTTTGGTATGTGGGTGTCTTACCCACTGGTTCTGGAGGGGGCATTGTGCCCTGTGCTCTTGATCCTGGGGAGTCTTGGCTATGTGGGCCACATTCTCATGACAGGGTGACTTGCCCCCTTGCTCTGGAGGGGGCAACATGCCCTGTGCTTGGTCCTGGGGAGTGCAAGACCACAGTCTCTCAGGTGGGTGACTTGCCCACTTGCTCTGGAGGGGGCAACATGCCCTGTGCTTAGTCCTGTGGAATTCAAGGCCACAGTCTCTTGAGTGGGTGACTTGCCCACCGGTTCTGGAGTGGGCATCATGCCCTGTGTTCTTGATCCTGGCAAATCTTGGCTATGGGGGTGTCTTACCCACTGGTTCTGGAGGGGGTGTTGTGCCCTGTGCTCTTGATCCTGGGGAGTGTTGGGCATATGGGTGTCTTACCCACTGGTTCTGGAGGGGCCATTGGGCCCTGTGCCCTTGATCCTGGGGAGTCTTGGCTATGTGGGTGTCTTACCCACTGGTTCTGGAGGGGGCATCGTGCCCTGTGCTCTTTATCCTGGGGAGTGCAAGGTCACAGTCTCTCAGATGGGTGTAATGTCCTGTGCCTGGTCCTGGGGAGTTCAAGGCCACAGTCTCTTGAGTGAGTGACTTGCCCGCTGGTTCTGGAAGGGGCATTGTGCCCTGTGTTCTTGATCCTGGAGAGTCTTGGCTATGTGGGTGTCTTACCCACTGGTTCTGGAGGGGGCATTGTGCCCTGTGCTCTTGATCCTGGGGAGTGTTTGGTATGTGGGTGTCTTACCCACTGGTTCTGGAGGGGGCATTGTGCCCTGTGCTCTTGATCCTGGGGAGTTTTGGCTATGTGGGCCACAGTCTCATGACTGAGTGACTTGCCCCCTTGCTCTGGAGGGGGCAACATGCCCTGTGCTTGGTCCTGGGGAGTGCAAGGCCACAGTCTCTCAGGTGGGTGACTTTCCCACTTGCTCTGGAGGGGGAAACATGCCCTGTGCTTAGTCCTGGGGTATTCAAAGCCACAGTCTCTTGAGTGGGTGACTTGCCCACCGGTTCTAGAGTGGGCATTGTGCCCTGTGTTCTTGATCCTGGAGAGTCTTGGCTATGTGGGTGTCTTACCCACTGGTTCTGGAGGGGGGGTCGTGCCCTGTTCTCTTGATCCTGGGGATTGTTGGGCATGTGGGTGTCTTACCCACTGGTTCTGGAGGGGACATAGTGCCCTGTGCTCTTGACCCTGGGGAGTGTTGGGCATGTGGGTGTCTTACCCACTGGTTCTGAAGGGGGCATCATGCCCTGTGCTCTTGATCCTGGGGTGTCTTGGCTATGTGGGTGTCTTATCCACTGGTTATGGAGGGGGCCTCGTGCCCTGTTCTCTTGATCCTGAGGAGTCTTGGCTATGTGGGTGTCTTACCCACTGGTTCTGGAGGGGGCATCGTGCCCTGTGCTCTTGATCCTGGGGAGTGCAAGGTCATAGTCTCTCCGATGGGTGTAATGCCCTGTGCCTGGTCCTGGGGAGTTCAAGGCCACAGTCTCTTGAGTGGGTGTCTTACCCACTGGTTCTGGAGGGGACATTGCGCCCTGTGCTCTTGATCCTAGGGAGTCTTGGGTATGTGGGTGTCTTACCCACTGGTTCTGGAGGGGGCATAGTGCCCTGTGCTCTTGATCCTGGGGAGTCTTGGCTATGTGGGTGTCTTACCCACCGGTTCTAGAGGGGGCCTCTTGTCCTGTGTTCTTGATCCTGGGGAGTGTTGGACATGTGGGTGTCTTACCCACTGGTTCTGGAGGGGGCATCGTGCCCTGTGCTCTTGATCCTGGGAGTCTTGGCTATGTGGGCGTCTTACCCACTGGTTCTGGAGGGGGCCTCGTGCACTGTGCTCTTGATCCTGGGGACTCTTGGCTACGTGGGGTGTCTTACCCACTGATTCTGGAGGGGGCATCGTGCCCTGTGCTCTTGATCATGGGGAGTCTTTGGTATGTGGGTGTCTTACCCACTGGTTCTGAATGGGGCATCATGCCCTGTGCTCTTGATCCTGGGGAGTCTTGGCTATGTGGGTGTCTTACCCACTGGTTCTGGAGGGGGCCTCTTGCCCTGTGCTCTTGATCCTGGGGAGTGTTGTGCATGTGGGTGTCTTACCCACTGGTTCTGAAGGGGGCATCATGCCCTGCGCTCTTGATCCTGGGGAGTCTTGGCTATGTGGGTGTCTTACCCACTGGTTCTGGAGTGGGCATCGTGCCCTGTGCTCTAGATCCTGGGGAGTGCAAGGTCATAGTCTCTCAGATAGGTCTAATACCAACGTGATTTGCAGGGGGCAGGCCGCACAGCAGCCCATGGAGGCAGGATTACATACCATCTGCCGGCGGTGACGGCTGCTCAGTGATGGTGGTGCTGGTGGTGGGGGAGGCTCCTGCCCATCCCCTGCAACCTAGGACGGCTGCCCACTGGAGGTGGTGGTGCTGCTGGTGGGGGGAGGCTCCTGCCCATCCCCTGCAACCTCAAGCGGCTGTCCACTGGAGGTGGTGGTGCTGCTGGTGGGAGGAGGCTCCAGCCAATTCCCTGCAACCTCGGACGGCTGCTCACTGGAGGTGGTGTTGCTGCTGGTGGGGGGAGGATCCTGCCCATCCCCTGCAACCTCGGACGGCTGCCCACTGAAGGTGGTGTGTTGCTGGTGGGTGGAGGCTGCTGCCCATCCCCTGCAACCTCTGACGGCTGCACAACCATGGTTGGTGGTGAGGGGTCCATCGCAGTTCCTACCCCAGGTCCCTTGCGCTTCCTGCCTGCTGGTGCAGGCTCCTTGCTCTTCTTGGCAGCTGAGCTGGGGCAGGCTCCTTTCTCTTTCTGACAGCTGGGGCAGGCTCCTTTACCTTCTTAGCAGCTGCTGGTTCAGGCTCCTTGCTCTTTCTGGCAGCTGTTGCAGGCTCCTTTCCCTTGAGGCTGCCTGGTGCAGGCTCCTTCAACTTCAGGACATGTGGCCTGGATCCTTTTCCACCACGAATGGGTGTGGCGACGACTGGGCCCGTGGACTGGGTGGCTAAGGTGTTTGGCTGGATTCTCCCTACCCTGGCTATACATGCAGGACAGGGGGAGGTGTAGAGAAGAGGTCAATGGTGGATAAGAACAGTTGTTTAGGGACATTGGGGCTGGAAGAGGGAGAAGGAATGGGAGTGGAGGAAGAGGAAGTGGTTGTTGGAGGTGTCTGTCTGCTGACTTTGGGTGCAGGTGCATGGGCTGGATGCTGTTGTGAGGTAGATGGCTGTTGGGTGTCTGAGTGCTTACGTTTGTGTACCTTAGGAGGGGGGGACAGAGACAGTGGGAGAGGACACATGGGACGTGTGCATGGCTGTTATGGAGGTGTCTGCCAGTGAGGTGTGTGTTCTGCTTGGTGTGGTGATGATCCTGGTAGTAAATGATGATATAGTGCAGGCAGGTGTGAGTGTAGATGGAACTGGGAGGGAGGTGGAGAAGGAGGAGGAGGAAGAGGAGGAGGAGGAGGAGGAGGCGAGTGAGACAGTGGAAATAGTGGATGTTGGTGTCTGCATCTGGGTGGTGTTTGTATGAGTGCCTGTGGGATGAAGTGTGGTGCTTGTGTTTGCCTGCACCACTCTTGTGTGTTGTCTTGTGTGCATGCTTGTCTGGCTGTGTGATTGGGATGGGTTGGGGTTGAGGAGAATGGAACTGAGAAGAGGAAGTTGGAGGGTGGAAGGGTAGAAACAGTGACAATGGCTGCCTTTAGAGAGGACGCCAGAGCCTACATCGGTCTCTCTGGGCCGCCAATTCAGTGTGAATGCCCTCCAGGAATGCATTAGTCTGTTACATCTGGGCTGCCAACCCCTGGATGGCATTCACAATGGTTGACTGCCCTACAGAGATGGATCTCAGGAGGTCAATAGCCTCCTCACTCAGGGCTAACTGCGGCAGGGCCTGAGGTGCCTGGGGCAAAGGAGATGCCCACCCTCCTGGGTGACCGGGCATGGGCAACACGATGAGGGGCTGCTGGGACGGCAGTGTTGGTATGGGAGTGGTGGCGCTACCTGTAGTTGGGGTGGTCACAGAGGTTTCCGCCACCACCAGGGAGCTTCCATTGGAGGAGGTATCTGTGTCAAAACTATCCCCTCCAGTCTCCACCGTGGTGCTCCCCTCGCCCTCCGTCCCACTGGTGTCCTCAGCATCGGTGGACTCTGCCTCCTGGGTCTTGTGGGATGCAGCTCCCTCCGTCACCTGTGCCTCTGCTCCTCTGCCAGATGATGCTGATGCACATAAGGACAGGGTGACAAAACAAAAAGGGGGGAGAGACAAAGGATACACTTGGCCACTGGCTGCACCAACACCACTGTTGACGTACACAGAACCCTCACACACAGGGAACACCCCTACGCAATATGCCATAGCACTAGCAGAGAAATCGTTAGCAGCCAAGCCATGGGGATGGGCACACACCGCCAAATGCAGCACACCTGGGACCCACCCAGCTCTGACCAGTTGTGGATGCCTAAGAGCTAGGTACCTAGATTATCCCTTCTGAACCCTAGCCACCAGGGGACCTATGCTGCAATATCAGGCGTGGCCTAGGGGCACCCACTGACACACATCCCCCACCCGGATACCACCCTACCATGTGTACGTTGTAATGATGGGCACTGTATTCACCCCTTTGTGGCTGCTGTGATGCCCTCAAGGGCCAATTCAGCTCAGGATAGGCCACCACCAGTTTGCAGGCCATCAGGGGGGTCAGGGTTCGATGGGCACCCCTTCCTCATTGGGAGGCCATCCCCAGCTGGGCCTCTGTCATCTTCCGTGCCCAGCATCTCAGGTCCTCCCACCGTTTCTGACAGTGGGTGCTCCGCCTGCCTTAGACCCTCAGGGTCCGCATGTCCTTGGTGATGGCACGCCACATACCCTTCTTTTGATGAGCACGGACCTGCAGAGGAAATACACACAGTAAAATAGAATTCGTCAAAGAGTCCTGCTTGTTATGGCCTTCACAGACACCACTCCATGCATTCATGTCACATGCATCATACCCACAGTGTATTCACCTGTTGGTCTGGAGGCCCATACAGAATTCCGTACTGGGGTAGGACCCCATCCACCAGTCTCTCCAAATCCACTGAAGTGAAGGCTGGGGCCCTTTCCCCAGTCACACGGGCCATGGTAGGTTCCAGACACAGGTCACAGCAGCACATGCAGTGTAGGTCCTCTCCTGTTGAAGATCAGGTAGCAAGTGAGGGATGAGATAGAAAATGGCAGTCACGTCTGCGGCGTGCGTACCGTCACCATCAGCGTAGATCACCATTGGCCACTGTAACCCATAGGGCCCAATGTTAACCAATGAGGAGTTGTACGGCGGTTCCCAACCACCTCCCGCAACAGCACACAAATTCAGCGGAATTACCTCACTTCCACCTGTCCTTCCACACCGGACAGGCAGACGCCATTTCAGAGGGGAGGGGGCAGGCCATGGATTATTGCGCATTACTGGTGAAATTAGGACATACTGTAAAAATCACTCTTACCCATTACAAGTTAACAGCATGCAAAGTTCTGTTGTAGCCCCATTGTTCAGTTTGTGACTGGTTCCTCACTTATTTGCCCCATAGATTGGTACCTCTGCGGATGAATAGGAGATGGAGACATACCCCCGTGTACAGACCCCTGGTGGACTTGGCAACAATGGAGGACAGGCACATTATCCTAACCTATAGACTGGACAGAGCCACAATCACCGAGCTGTGTACCCAATCGGAACCTGACCTGATATCTGATTTCCGTCACCCCACTGGGATGCCCCCTCTTGTGCAAGTTCTATCAGTGCTCCATTTCCTGGCAACTGGTTCTTTCCAAGTGACAGTGGGCTTGTCAGCAGGAATGTCACAGCCAATGTCCTCAATAGTGCTGACAAGAGTGTTGTCTGCCCTGATAAAACACATGTGCAGCTACATTGTACTTCCCCAGGTTGAAAATTTGGCCACAGTGAAGGCCGACTTCTATGCAATGGAACATATCCCCAAAATAATTGGGGCGATTGATGGAACACATATTGCATTTGTCACCCCCCACCCCCATCAGAACGAGCAGATGTTCAGAAATCTGAAGAGTTTCCACTCTATGAATGTACAGATGGTGTGCTTGGCGGACCAATACATCTCCCATGTCAATGCTAAGTATCCTGGGTCGGTTCATGATGCCTTTGTTCTGAGGAATAGCAGCATCCCAAATGTGATGGGAAAACTACAGAGGCACAGGGTGTGGCTAAAAGGTGAGCCCTGGTCCCCACCCAGTATATGTTGGTGTATGGGTATGGTGTGGGCCATATGGGATAGTGAGTGGCTAAATGTTGTCCCTCAAAATTTGCAGGTGACTCTGGTTACCCCAATCTATCATGGCTGCTGACCCCTGTGAGGAATGCTGGGACAAGGCAGAAGAACGTTATAACTAGGCACATGGGCAAACCAGAAGGATAATTGAAAGAACCTTTGGCCTCCTGATGCCCAGGTTCCGGTTCCTCCATCTGACAGGTGGATCCCTGTGCTACTCACCCAAGAAGGTCTGGCAGATAGTAGTGGCATGCTGTATGTTGTACAACTTTGCCCTGAGACGTCATGTGCCTTTTCTGGAGGAGGAGGAGGCTGGAGATGCCTGTGTGCCAGCAGGAGACCCTGTGGACAGTGAGGATGATGAGGCAGGTGATAAGGATGAGGACAACAGAACATTAGTGATCAGACAATACTTCCAATGACACAAGGGTAAGACAGTGTTACTTCACTTTTCAATGACATTTGTTTGAATTTCTGTGGCATTGGCATGCTGTTTTTCCCACTTCTATGCCCTCTTATTGTACGCTTTGGCAATTCATTTTATAGATGATGGTGACCTCACATATGCTCCTGGTGTGATCAGCAAACTACAGGTCATTATTCTATGCTCATCTTCTGTACAGTTGAATTGCAATGTTTGTAACCTGTTCAAATGAATACATACTTGAAAAATTTGACATACTCCAAACTTCTTTTTTTTCCAAGGGTGTTTATTGAAGTGCTAAAATATTGAGGGACAAGTGCAATTGGATGGCGTGATAATGGAGGAAAGTCCAGGGTATTGTTCCAGTCCGTTTGTAGCACAGGTGCATTGTCCAAGGGGACATAGGAAGGGGAGCAATGGCAGTTCAAGGTGGACAGGGTGACAGAGTGGGACACACGGCTGACAATCAGGAGAGTCTCATTTCCTGGCGGGGGTCTTGGCATGTGTCTCTGGCTTCTGTCTGGATTGCAGGGAAAGTTTGTGGGGTGATTCTCCTTCTGCATAGGGAGGGGTGCTGTTGGCCTGTGAGTCCTCTGGCAGGGCCTCCTGTCCACTAGTGGCAGCGGAGGTGGAAGGCTTTTGAGACGTCTGGCTAGTGGCAGGGGCCATCTGTTGTGTGACTGACTCCCTCATAATATTGGCCATGTCTGCCAGCACCACTGCTATGGAGAAATGGTGTTGTGGATGTCCTGCAAGTCCTCCCTGATCCCCTGGTACGGTCCCTCCTGCAGCCACCTGTTCTCCTGCACATTGTCCAGGATCTGGCCCATCGTGTCCTGGGAATGTTGATATGCTCCCAGGATCTCTGCAAGTGCCTCCTGGAGAGTCAGTTCCCTAGGCCTGTCCTCCCCCTGGCGCACAGCACTCCTTCCAGTTTCCCTGTTGGCCAGTGCTTCTGTCCCCTGAACGGTGTGCCCACTGCCTCTGACATCAGGTCCCTGATTGTCATGGGTATGAGGTGCGGCCTGGGGCCACTGTAGAGGTGGACACACTGCTGATTGGCGTGTCTTGGGGACAGAGGTATGGGTACACTGGGTTGGTGCTGTGGTGTTGTTTCCTGATGGGAGAGGGTCTGTGGTGGTGTGTGACTGGGCCTGGGTAACCAACTGTCCAGAGTCCCCTGATGGTCCAGGTTGGTCATCCAGATCCTGAAGACCAGAGTTGCTGTCATCACTGTGGGCCTCTTTTGTTGGGGGACTGGATATTGCTGGCACCTCCTCTCCGCTGACATTGGCTGGGGTAGCTGTGGGGATGTAAATTATGTGTTATGGTTTCTGTGTCTGACATATTGTGCATCCATGGCTTGCCCTCTTTGGTTGTATTTGCCCAGCCAGCTTTTACTTGTGTACGTTGGTGTATGGTGGGATGATTAGTTCTCTGTAGTGTGCATGCTTTAGTGATGAGTGTCCATGCAGGGCTGTGAGTGGTGTCCATGCATTGGTAGAGCATGCAAGGCTTGGCATTGGGATAAGTAAGATGTGATGGTGGGGTGTGTGGGATGGAGTGGAGTGATGGGAGTGAGGGTGGGGGTATGTGTTGGCATGCAGGTAGTGGGGTAGTAGTAGTAGAGAGTTGACTTACCAGAATCCAGTCCTCCTCCTACTCCGGCCAGGCCCTCAGGATGCAGGTTTGCCAAGACTTGCTCCTCCCATGCTGTTAGTTGTGGGGGAGGAGGTGGGGGTCCACCGCTAGTCCTCTGTACAGCGAGCTGGCGTCTTGCTGCAATGGAACGTACCTTTCCCTGTAGGTCGTTCCCCCTCGTCCTGATGTCATCGCTTTTTCTTGGGTGCTGTTCCACAGCATTGACCCTGTCCATGATTTTCTGCCATGGCTCCATCTTCCTAGCTATCGATATATGCTGCACCTGTGCTGCAAATAGCTGTGGCTCTACCCTGATGATTTCCTCCACCATGACCCTTAGGTCCTCCTCTGTGAAGCGTGGGTGTCTTTGTTGTGCCATGGTTGTTGTGTGAGTTGTGTAGGTGAGGGTGTTTTGGGTAATGTGTTGGGGTGTGTGATGTGGGGTGCATGAGTGGTGTATGGGTGTGAGTATAGTGTGGCTCTGGTTGTGTGTGTGGTCTTGCTGTCTCTCTGGTGGCAATTGTTTGTAATAGTAAAGGGTTGTGGATAATGTGGGTGCATGTTTTATAGTGGTGAGTGGGTGTGTGTGGTGTGTGTATGGGTGTCAGTTGTGTGTTGTTTGAATTGTCCAATGTGGTGTTGTTTTGTTTGTGTGTGTCCATTTTTAGTGCAGCAGTATGTACCGCCAATTGTTTACCACAGTTGAATGTCAGCCGTGGTGATTCGTGGGTTATAATGTGGTGGACATAGTTCTGTTGGTGTAACGGTGTGGGTTTTGATACCGCCAGTATATTACTGACCTTTGGTCTGGCAGATTTGTGTATGTGGCTGAATAGTGACGGATTGGTATATGTGTGTCATAATATGGTGAACGTTTATCCACTGTGGCGGCGGTAAGTTGGCGGCAGTCAGCATGGCGGTATGTGGGATTTACCACCAATGTCATAATGAGGGCCAAAGTGTTTAATTACTTGTTCAAATGATGGAACTGAGATTAGGACAAATAGGCGGTCATTCCATGCGGTTACCGCCGAATGACCGCACCGCGGCGGCCATTCTGGCTTTCCCGCTGGGCCGGCGGGCGACCGCCAAAAGGCCGCCCGCCGGCCCAGCGGGAAAGCCCCAGCAACTATGAAGCCGGCTCCGAATGGAGCCGGCGGAGTTGCTGGTGTGCGACGGGTGCAGTGGCACCCGTCGCGATTTTTAGTGTCTGCTTTGCATATACTGAAAATCATTATGGGGCCCTGTGAGGGGGCCCCTGCACTGCCCATGCCAGTGGCATGGGCAGTGCAGGGTCCCCCAGGGGCCCCACGACACCCGTTCCCGCCATCCTGTTCCTGGCGGTATTTACCGCCAGGACCAGGATGGCGGGAAGGGGGTCGGAATCCCCATGGCGGTGCTGCAAGCAGCGCCGCCATGGCGGATTCCTTGGGCCAGGGGGAAACCGCCGGGAAACCGCCGGGAAACCGCTGGTTGCTCTTTTCTGACCGCGGCTTTACTGCCGCGGTCAGAATGGCCCTGGAAGCACCGCCAGCCTGTTGGCGGTGCTTCCGCGGTCCCCGGCCCTGGTGGTCATGGACCGCCAGGGTCGGAATGACCCCCATAGTGATGATGAGGAAGACCAAGCCACAGAAACAGAGTGTGAAGCTACAAATGAGGAGTTCCTTTTGATTGAGTTGTTCCCGATGTTCACAGTAAAGGAGCTTCATTCTGATTTGCAGGGAACAGTACAAGAGAACGTGTGGGATTTGACAGGAAAGGAAGTAGGTCTGATCAAAGGAGTGGAGCGAGTCAAGGTTACCTTAAAGCCAAATGCAGTTTTCCCTCAACTTCCACAGTACAACATGCCACAAGATGTCCTGATGAAAGTGGATCAGATAATTGCTGATTTTGTGAAGCAGGGAGTTCTGAAAGAAGTATTGAGCAGTCCATGAAACTCACCAATAATGAGTTTGAAGAAGCCATGTGCGAAGGTTTGGATTGTTCAGGATTTGAAGAAAATAAATGAGATTGTGGTCAAGTGTTGTCCCGTAGTGCCCAATCCAGCTGTGATAATGTTCCAGATTCCATGTGATGCAGAGTGGTTTACGGTTATTGATCTGTCACAAGCATTCTTTTCTGTGCCTCTTCATGAGGAAAGTCAATTTCTTTTTTGTTTCAAATTCCTGGATCAAGTATATTGCTGGTGTAGATTTCCTCAAGGGTACACAGAGTCACCTTCCTTGTTTAACCAAATTTTGAAAAATAATTTGGAGTAATTGGAATTGCCTTTCCAGTTGACTTTGGTGCAGTACATTGATGACTTATTGATTGCATCCAAGACAAGGGACGAGTGTAAGTATGATTCGATTGCCCTGCTGAATCATTTGGGAAAATATGGTCATAAAGTGTCACCGCTGAAATTGCAGTACTGCCAGAAGGTAGTAAAGTATTTGGGTCACCAGACTGAGAAAGGGTAGAGAAAAATATCCAGAGAAAAGATTACAATGATACTGCAGATAAGTCCCCCAACCACAGAGAGAGATGTCAGGATGTTCCTAGGAATGGTGGGTTATTGTCGCCAATGGATCCCAAATTTTTCAGTCATTTCAAGACCATTGTAAAAGCTGACTCATAAGGAAGTCACAGATCCCATAGTGCTAGATCAGGATGAAATGAGAGCGTTCACTGAGTTGAGAGAGAGTTTGTGCAGAGCTCCAGCGTTGGGTATGCCTGACTACACAAAGCCTTTCACATTGTTTTGTCATGAGCATGATGCATGTTCATTGTCTGTCTTGACACAGGTCCATGGAGGTGCTCATCGCCCTGTAGCATATTTTTCACCTACTTTGGACCCAGTTGCAGCAGTTGTTTGCATGCAGTTGCCGCAGTTGGTCAGAGTCTTTCACAGTGTGAAGGCGTGGTGATGGAATATCCCCTGACTGTGATGGTCCCTCACTTGATTGAGATTTTATTGACAAGGATGAAAACTCAATACTTGACTGGTGCTAGGTTGTCTAGGTACAAAACAAGTATTTTGGGGTCATCAAACGTGACACTGAAAAGATGTACAGCGCTGAACCCGGCAACTTTACTTCTGAGTGAAAATGTTGAAATTGAAACGTAGGAAGATGTTGAAAATGATTGTCTCGAAGTAACTGAGTCATGCACAAAACCGAGACCTGACATTAGAGATTCCCGATTGGTAGAAAATTACCAAATTATTTTTGTTGATGGTTCATGTCTGAGAGACAACATAGGGACACTGAGAGCAGGATATGCTGCGTGCACGATTACAGGTACCTTGGAAGCTCCCTGGCTTTGAGGATTGTATTCTGCCCAGGTAGCGGAACTGATCGCTCTTACTAGGGCGTGCCATGTTTCTGCTCAATTGAGAGTTACTATCTATACAGAAAGCCAATATGGATTCAGAATGGTTCATGATTTTGGTCAATTCTGAACACAGAGAGGGTTCTTGACCTCTTCTGGTTCACCAGTGAGAAATTGCGAGAGAATAAAGGAGTTGTTATATGCAATTCAATTGCCTGAAAAGATTGCCGTGGTGAAATGCAGTGCACAGCTAAAGTCGCAGGACTACGTGTCATTGAGAAATGGATATGCAGATCAAGTCGCAAGGTTTTGCGCATTGAACTGTATATCATTCAAGAACAAGTGGGAACTGTTACCTGAGGAAACACACAACATGTACGAGTTATGTATTGAAAGTAATTGACAGTTTGGAAGAATTAAAATCTTTGCAGAATAATGTTGACAAAGAGGAGAAATGTTCATGGAGTAAAATATAATGTGTTCAAAGACAAGATGAATTGTGGGTTTCTGAGGAGGGTCAATTGGTTTTGCCAAATAGCCTGTTTTCTCAAATGGCAAGATACTATCATGGTCAGGCACACATTAGGAGTGACGCCAGGGTTCATCTGTTCAAAATTGATTGGTTCAACCCTAAGTTTAGACAAGTTGCTGAAGCAGTTTGCCATTGTTGTGTCATTTGGCAGCAGTTAAATGCAGGGAAAGGTACAGGGACAGGTCAACTTGAGCCACATTGGAAGAGCAGAAGGTTAATTCAGCAGAATGCAGATGGATTTTATTGAGATGCCTTTGTGTGGAGGGTTGAGATATGTGTTAGTGAGTGTTTGCACCTTTAGTCACTGGATTGAAGCGAACCCTACACGAAGAAATGATAGTCTCATAGTAGCGAAACTACTACTTAGGGAACTGATACCGCGTTTCGGGTTTCCGATATCTTTAGAATCAGAAAGGGGAAGTCACTTCAATAATTAAGTAATTAAATTATTGTGTGCAGCATTGAACAATGAGCAGAAGTTGCATTGTAGTTACCACTGTGAAACATCAGGACTAGTGGAGCAGATGAATGGTACTTTGAAGTCAAGGATTGCAAAGATGTGTGCAGCTACAAATTTGAAATGGCCCAATACATTGCCTTTAGTATTGATGTCGATGAGAAACATACCTGACAGGAAGACAGGACTGTTGCCTCATGAGATCCTCATGGGCAGAGCAATGAGATTACCAGCAGTGCCAGCAAATGCACTTGTCAACATTACAGATGATATGGTGTTGGATTACTGCAAGGGTCTGGCTGATGTAGTCTGCTCTTTTTCTCAGTAGATGGAGGCTACCACACTGCCACTGATCCCTGACCCAGAGCAGAACCTGAGAGCTGGAGACTGGGTTGTCGTCCGAAAGCATGTGAGAAAGACGTGTTTGGAGCCTCGTTGGAAGTGATCATATCAAGTGGTCCTGACAACTACGACAGCTGTGAAGTGTGCTCAGATCCCGAACTAGATTCACGCATGTCACACGAAGAAAGTGGCATGTCCACTGTATCATGAAGAAGCGTTGTTGAGAGTACCAACAAAAGTGAGACAAAACTCAGAGCTGGAAGAAGAACAAAGAGGAACTAAGACCGGATCTGAGCTTGTTTTTTTTTGTGGAAAATATTTTTATTAACATTTTGCTTCATACAGTGTCTCATCAATGTATGGCAGTTACATTCTCAGGTTGCCTCGACTGTTCCGTATGTGGGCAGCATTATTCTGAGCTTGGGTTAGCGCCCGAATATCTCTAATTCAGTGTGGCTCTGTGTATTTCAGGGATGTTTCCCTGAAGTGAGATCCATATTGCCATTATCTTCTATAGTTTATATCTAAAATTGTCAAACTATGTACAAGATGGTGAGTAGCGGGTGAGTGACTGCCTGTGGCAATGGGTGCATTTCGGGGGGTCTCTGTGGTGGGAGGATCTGCCCCGTTCACAAGCCCCCTCACCTACTAACGGCTAGGGAGTCCCTATCTGTCCAAGTCGGGGGCATTGCCATGTCATCCCTCTCGATCGTGGGTGGTGATGGTTGCGCCCAACCGCTAATCGTCTATAACCATCATCAGACACAATAACACCAATCAAAGTGCAGTTTTGCTGTATCCTCCCTCGTGACGATAACCTCATTACTAATTTATTGGCTCACCATGAGCCTCTGGGAATATTCCAGTTTCGCACCCTTGGAGTTCCCACTTGTCCAGCAAGCCCTCCCACAGGGGGAGCGATGGGTTTCTGACGCATTCCCCGTTCCTCCTCCTGTTTAAGGACCTGTAGCTCAGCCCTATCCCACTTCGTCACATCTCGTCTCCAGGTCTCCAAGGGAGGGCATCCCTGAGATCGCCACCCCAGTGTGATCCTCCTCCTATACAGCCCCAGCGCCAGGTCCAGGAATCGGGCACCAACTGTCCCGGCAGCCAGCCCCGGGTACAGGCCCACGAGGCAAACAGAGGGAGACAGGGCCAATGTAGTATCCAGGAGTGCCTCCAGGTTGCCCAGCACCGCCCCCCAAGTCTGCCAGAGCCCGAGGCAGTGCCAAACCATGTGGTCCAGGTCTGCGTCAGGCCCGCCACACCTGGGACATACCCTCATATCGCCCCCGTTCAATCGATGTGGGCTTAGGTACATCCTATGGGTATAATTATATTGGATGTACCGTAAGCGGGTATTCCGTGAGACCCTACGCGGGTACGCCAGGACCCTCCGCCATTCCACATCCGTCAGGTCTCTCCCCAGGGTCTGTTCCCACCTCTCCCTCAACGGTTGCAGGGGGTCCAAGATACACTCAAGTTGCATCTTGAATAGTTTAGTGACCAAATGGGCCTCCTCTCCTGACGTCAGCAGTAGGTGTAGGACCTTATGTACGTCAGGTTCCGCATTAACTGTACTCCAATGTGTCTGACTACGGTGTGTCAGAAATTGGTGTAGGAGGAATTGTCCGCCCAGTATTCCATTTCTGTCGATCAGGTCAGTGAAAGACCTCAGCACTCCGTCCCGGAACAGAGCTCCCAGTGTCTCTACCCCCGCTCTTGTCTAAACACCCAGTCCCGAGCCTACCAAGGTCCAGTCTGCGGCATCTTGTATCAACACTGACACAGATAAAGCCGGGGAGTAAGCCACTCCCACTTCCTCCCACCGTAAGCATCGCTTCCAGCAGTGTGAGGCCACTTTCATCAGGACATTTTCCTCCTGAGGTATTACCCGCTGGTCACTCATAAGCGCCATTACCCAATCTCTGTTCCTCACACCATTGGCAGTACACCTATCCAGGCAGCCCTCCTCTACAAGCCACTTAGAAATCCATTGCATCTGGCATGCCAAATAGTAAAATTCAAAGTCAGGAGCACCCAGTCCCCCCTTGAGGACCGGTCTACAAAGGACCGAAAGCGAGGTACGTTTACAACCCTCGTCCCAGATAAGATCCCGGAGCAATGAGATCAACTCCCCAAACCACGTCAAGGGTATTGACACTGGTAGATTGGTGAAATAATAGAGAAGGCAAGGTAACATGATCATCTTGGATAAGGATATTCTGGCCGTTATGGATAACTTAAGTGAGCGCAAGAACCCCACTGATGCTCGGAGCAAACGAAGCACCCTGCCTATGTTGCCCTCGCGGAGATCCTTCAGATCATGAAACACCTGCACACCCAGGTATTTGAAGGTGTGTGGAGCCCACACCATGTCTGCCGGACACGAGGAGGGTCGCCCATCTCCTGCCGTTAAAGGAAACACATAGGTCTTGCCCCTATTCAAGCGGAGTCTCGAAAGGTCTCCGAAGCTGTCCAACTCAGTCAGCACCCAGGGCAGTCCGGTCTCGCCGTTTCTAAGATAAATTAAGATGTCATCTGCATAGAGTGAGATAATATGTTCAGTCTGTCCCCATTCCACCTCTCGTCCTCTGCCCACTGTCCTGAGCCGGGATGCCAGTGGTTCAATGGCCAGAGCAAACAATAATGGGGACAGCGGGCACCCCTGTCTGGTGCCTCTGCATATGGGGAATGCCTCTGAGATCGTCCTGCCCGTCCTTACTCTCGCCAAGGGGGTAGTATACAGCAAGTCTACCCACATCACCCACTCCTCGCCCAGCCCCATCCAGTGCATCACTGTTCGCAGATAGTCCCATCTAAGCGAATCAAAGGCCTTTTCAAAGTCTATCGCTAGGAGCATTGCCCCAGGAGGCTTCTCAGTTTGTGGCATATGTAAAAGGGCCAATAGGCATCTCAGGTTCAGAGAGGAACCCCGTGCCGGGACAAACCCATTCTGATCGTCGTGTACTAAGGTGGGGACGTGTTGAAGTAAGTGATTAGCCAGGAGTTTGCTTAAAATTTTAAAGTCGCAGTTTAACATCGATAGCGGATAGAAGTCAGTGACTGATACCTCTCTGGACTCCCGCTTGGGCAGCGGGACCACAACAGCCTCCCTCAATGAGTCGGGCAGGAGACCCTGCTGGAAGGCCTTCGTATACATTTCAACGAGTTGGGGGGCCAGGAGGGCCGAGTATCTCTTATAGAAGTCCATTGGGAGTTCGTCCGTGCCCGGCGCTTCCCAGCCGCTAGTTGCTCGATGGCAACCTGGACCTCCTCCAGGGTCACCGGGCCGCCCAGCCTGTCCGTGTCCTCACCTGTCAGGGTAGTCAGCGGGAGGGGGTGCAAGTAAGCCCCCAACGATTGAATCTCTAATGTGTCCGGGCTTCTATAAAGAAAGGTGTAATACTCTCTGAAAGCCTTAATAACGTCCCCTGGTTTATATCTGTGCACTCCCTTCATGTCACGCACACTCCCAATGGGCGGTCCCTCCCCTCCCGGTCTCACCAACCACACCAGCATATTACCCGATCTGCCCTCCGCCGCCTGTATCGTGGCTAGATATCTCTGTATACTATGGCATCTCAACTGCTCCTCTATCTGGGCATGTTCAATCTTCGAGTCCTTAAACTTATCACATTCCAACACTGCTCCACCCCTTTCCTTTTCCCCCTCATGGATGATCTTTTCCAGTTCTACAAGTTCCCGTTCCAGCGTACACTTTTTCCCCACTGTCTGTCCCATACAGTGACCTCTTGCTGCGAGCTTAAGTGTTTCCCACTCCACACCTCTGGACGTGGTGGTTCTCCTATTAGTGCTAATGTGATTCACTAGGTAGGAGCGGAGTGCCTCTCTATATGCCCTATCTTCCAACGCGGCTGGGCCCAATCTCCACACTGGAATAGGGGGTCTGTCCTGGGTCGCCCTCCAGGCAAGCAGCAAGGGGTTATGGTCAGACAAGGTGCATCCCAAGTACTCTGAGTGGATCATTCCCTGTGTCACGCTGGTTGAGCACGCCACCCTGTCTATCCTGGTATGTAGGTGATGCACACTCGAATAATAGGAATAGCCCCTGTCTTACGGGTGTTGACTGCGCCAGACATCCACTAGGCCCCAATCACACATCCATTCCCTCAGATACTTGGCTGTTTTAAGGGACACTGCGCCTGGTAACGGTGGGACTGAGCGGTCCAGTTCCGTGTCTATTACACTGGTGAAGACTCCTCCTAACAACAACTCCACTCCCTTTTGGCGTTTAATATGACTCGACAGGCACTGCAGAAAGGGGATCTGGTCATGGTTAGGGGCGTACACACTGCCAATGACAACCGGGACCCCATGAAGCCTACCCTCCACGATCACGAACCTGCCCTCCTGGTCCACATTGATGTTCCTAGCCTCAAAAGGAACTCCTGCTCTGACCCACACCAATGTTCCCTAGCATAGGCAGAGTACCCGGTTGCAAACACCTGTCCTCTCCATCTGCGTCTCAATTTATCTATTTCTTTGGTAGTAAGGTGGGTCTCCTGCAGCATGGCCACATGTACACCTTGCCGTTTCAGATATGACAATACTTTGGCGGTGATTCTAACCGCTGCGGGCGGCGGTCCCCGCCCGCCATGCGGTTACCGCCAAATGACCGCACCGCGGTCACAAGACCGCGGCGGCCATTCTGGCTTTCCCGCTGTGCTGGCGGGCGACCGCCAAAAGGCCGCCCGCCAGGACAGTGGGAAAGACCCAGCAACGATGAAGCCGGCTCCGAATGGAGCCGGCGGAGTTGCTGGAGTGCGACGGGTGCAGTAGCACCCGTCGCGAATTTCAGTGTCTGCTAGGCAGACACTGAAATTCTTTTTGGGGCCCTCTTACGGGTGCCCCTGCAGTGCCCATGCCATTGGCATGGGCACTGCAGGGGCCCCCAGGGGCCCCGCGGCACCCCCTACCGCCATCCTGTTCCTGGCGGTAGACCCGCCAGGAACAGGATGGCAGTAGGGGGTGTCAGAATCCCCATGGCGGCGGAGCGCGCTCCGCTGCCATGGAGGATTCTCAAGGGCAGCGGAAAGTCGGCGGTACACCGCCGACTTTCCGTTTCTGGCCGCGGCTGAACCGCCGCGGTCAGAATGCCCAGCGGTGCACCGCCAGCCTGTTGGCGGTACTACCGCGGTCATTCGCCCTGGCGGTTTTTACTGCCAGGGTTAGAATGACCACCTTTGTGTCTTTTGGAGGGCGATCCCATTCCCCTTATGTTCAAAGTTAGGAAATTATAATCAGCCATGTCAGGATGGCTACGTCGGGTCGGGGCTTCCACGTACCCCCAGTGTTTGCGCCTCCTCCCGTCCTCTGCTGAAATGTATGTTTGCAATCCTCAATACCCACTTCACCATCAAGATACTCAACTGTAAACCCCAACTCCCCCTCCCGAGGGCGCCTCTCAAACTGTAGGCTGCCCACAAAACAGTGCAATGGTGCAACCAAAACAACAAGTTAGTTAAAGTTCTCACCATTTTTCGCGGAGTGGCCGAGAATCCGGTGGGGGGGGCGTTGGGTCCATGCCGGTTGGGGCCTGTCCATATTACTCTCCTCACCTCGAGGCCTGATTGTAGATCCACTCAGTCCAACTCGTCTGCTGTCTGTGGGGTCACCTTCGGGGCGCCCTGGGAGCAGCTGGAGCCCGC
The DNA here is from genome assembly GCF_031143425.1 of Pleurodeles waltl. Classification (NCBI taxonomy): domain Eukaryota; kingdom Metazoa; phylum Chordata; class Amphibia; order Caudata; family Salamandridae; genus Pleurodeles; species Pleurodeles waltl. Next base: position 880,119,027 of record NC_090449.1, read on the forward strand.
CCCCGAGGACACAGATGCATGGTCTGAATCCCCCCACCACGATCCGCCGAGGACACCTCACCGCACACATATGCCGCCGCCTCTAGTGCTTCTTTTTTCGCCAGTTCTTTTTGGACAAGGGTTGATTCAGATCGCGGATGACCTCTGCTGCGCTGTCCTTTCTGTCTTCTCTGTCTTCTGCGGCCCGCCCGGTCCACCCGACCGCTTCTGCTGCCATGGCCCCCCTCCATTCTTCTGGCCTCCAACCATTCCCATTCTTCTTCTGGGTTCTGGAAGAATGTGGTCTTATCCTCCACGACCACCCTCAATTTGGCTGGGAAGAGCAGAGAATACTGTATCCCTTCCTCCCTAAGGGCCCTCTTCACTGCCAGGAAGGAGGCCCGCCTAATCTGGACCTCCATAGTGAAGTCAGGAAACAGCGTCACAGTGCCGTTTGCCACCCTGAAGGGCCCAGCTTCTCTGGCTCTCCGGAGCAGGCTGTCCCTATCTTTATAATGCAACAGCCGCGCCACCACCACTCGGGGTGGTCTCCCCGGAGCCAGGGGTCTCGAGAGCACCCGATGTGCCCGCTCCAGGGTAAAGAAAGGAGTGAGGAGCTCCGGGGCCACAACAGTGCGCAACCACCCCTCAAGGAACTCCACCATATCTGTTCCTTCCGAGCCCTCCAGAAGACCAACGATTCGCACATTGTTCCTATGGCTTCTCCCCTCAGCCTCTTCTGCCCATCGTTCCAGGCGCTGAACACGATCAGTTAGATGCAACACCATGGCTGCAAGGTTCTCATGCTTCGGTGTGAGCTCGGTTAATGTTGTCTCCACCTCCTTCACTCTATCCGTCAGCTTTTGGTGGTCCGCCCTCAACAGGCCCACCCCCACTGCCACTTGGTTTACATCATGTCTCAGGGTTGCTTTTGTGTCCTCAATTGCGCTCAGGATCTTATCGAGAGTGGCCTGCACCCCGGGTTGCATAGGGTCCACCATGTCCTCCCCGCAGTGGTCGCCCGGAGCCCTTCGATTCAGTGCCTTGCTTCTGGTCTTGCCCTTGGAAGTAATTTGCAATGCACTGTGTTTAACACCAGCCGACCGGGCAGGTATTACCAGTGTTTATGGGTCCCCCTCGGGGTGCTCTCCGTTCCAGGCCCCGTTGTCTATGCCTCACCCCTCCGGCTTGGGGCAGCCTACTACCATCAGTCCCAGCGCGCCTCAAGGCCTCCCAATCCAGCACCTCGTGGACACAGGCCACTCTCACCTTTCTTGATCTGTGGTAAAGGTTGTTGGGGCCTCTGATAGCCAGGGGCTGCTCCGTGGGGCCAGTGGGCCGGAAGGCCACTTCTCAAGTCCGCGGCAGCTCCGTCCGCCTCGGCCCTCTCCACTCACAGCCGTCGTCTCCAACACTGGTGGGAGGGGGCCGCCCTCATGCGCCCCACCCTAGTTGTCAGCAAAGTCACTTCAGGCCTATCCCCCACTTCTCGGGGACACTCTCGCTTAAGGGATGCTATGGGCCCCTAGGCAAAGGCGGGGAGGGCCCCAATCAGCGTCAGCAGCACCGCTCTCCTCCTCCGCGTGTCGCCGCTGCGGGGTCCGCGCAATCGGATCGGGCTGCTCGCCCCTTCCGCAGCACCAATCTGAGGGTCAGCACAGCTGAAAACACACCGGCCCGCGGTCGCCAGTCTCAACTCGCGGCACTAATGAGAAGCGGCGCCCGGCAGCAGGGAGGATTCCTTCCTCTTCCTCAGCACCCCGTCTCGGGATCGGCCAGGTCCAGATGTCACCGGGCATCTCCCATACCCGGACCTCGCTGCAGACGGCATGGCGCTCCAGTGTGCAAGCCTGCCGTTGAAATCGGCCCGCGTCCTCGACCAGGCCTGCCCCAGGGGGCAGTACAGAGCCACTAGTAAGACCCTAATTTCAGGTCAGCTGCTCCCCTTCGAGCTCCTCTGGCTTCCTTTGTGTGGCATGCTCAGCCGGCCCCCGGGGGAAGTCGTTTGTTACAGGATTGTGAAAGGCCCCGTCAGAGCCGATACTCCATGCGTCCGCCATCTTGGCTTGGCAAGCCACACCCCCATCTGAGCTCGTTGAGGGCGGTTCAGTCACTCCTGTGAGAGAAGAGGGTAGAAACCACTGCGGAGTATTGCAGAACCTATTTCAACTGAAGCAGCAGGAGAGCCTATTCAGAGGAGGGCTTTCCCAGAAGCAGACGATTCCAAGAAACAGGCAGAGCAATTGCCCGACCTAGAAGGGGAAGGAGTTGAGGGGGATCAAAGTCAAAGTGATCTGACTCCTCCTGAACTGGTTGCAGGTTCTTCAAGAGAAAACACCACAGAAAAAGAAAAGGGTTCAAGTTCAATCTTGAAGAGAATACTGACAGAAGGCTCACTGAAAGGAGATAAGTGGCCAAAATCGCAAGTGGAGAAGAGGAAAGAGGTGGTTGTCGAACCAACAATAGAGGAAGAAGTAGATACTACGAGGAAAGAAGAATTAAGTGAAAGAGAGTTGAATGGAGATCGAAAGTTGAAATGAAATAGAGTAGCAAGATGAAGATACGCAGGTCCTGAATGGGCATATGTAACTACAAATGAATGGCAGCAAGAGTTTATGTCCTTTTGTTTTGATAGAGAAGTTCCAGGTCAATATTTTGAGGTGACTTGAAGAAGATTGATGAACTGAACTGTTGAAACAATCTGAGAGAAATATTTTTGAGAAGGAGACTGTTGAAAGTAACAGGAAAAGACATTGATAACCTGATTTGACTTTTGAAACCTGATTTTGACAAAGCTGCTAACTGATCTTGACAAGGAAGAAGGGTTCCTGGAAGTGAAACTGAACTGCTAAAAGAAGAATTGTCTATTTTTGATTTTTTTTGCCACAGGTTTTTCTAAATTTCTTCTGCTTTCTGATTCTTTACAGATCATGGCTGACTTAAATAAGCAGGTTAGAGATGCTAAGCACTGTAAATATACGAGCATTGGTTTGGCAATTATGTGTGGGATATTGTTTATGGTATTGATTGTGGGTATGTCTGTTATTGATGCGAAAGGAGCCAACCATACTTCTGGTTTTGAGACAACTACTGCACTAACGGCTTTTGAGAAGTTTAAGTTAGATGAGAAATATTTGCATGATTATACTAATGCGCAGGGAGAACTTTCTTTGAATATTTTCTATGCCTATTGAGTGAGAATGTTGAGAAAATGGATGCGAAGAATTGTTTTGTGTTTACGCAGATTCCTTTGTCAGTCGAGGAAGAAGCCACCTATCATAGTTTGCCCTTAACTTACGGGATAAGTTGTAGTTTGTTACTAACAAGGTTTTATAACCAGGAGTATATTCAGTATTTCTATTCTAACCATGATGTTGTGTTTTCGTTTGTTCCTATAATTAGGTATTTGAGTAAAGTAGCTAAGGATAATGATATAGTATTAGTAAGAGAATTTGTTGAACCTACATTGACATTTGGCACAGCCCATGCGCATAAGAATAACCCGACATGCTTGCTTACACCTTTAGAGAAGAGCTTCTTACATAACACTGATGACAGGAGAAAGGCGTTAAAGGAGAAATTAGAAAAAGGCTTAGAGAAAATGACTTACAAGAATTATTATGCTTACAGTGCAATTAAAACGCAAGGGAAATTAGGTTTAGATGCACAACACGTAGGGAAGCTTTGCATATATAGGCCTAAGTGATGCACTGTCACTTTATTTGTGGGTACGAGTGAATGCAGGCATGTGTTTTTGTTTCAGAGTAAATGGACATTTAAGTTGAATGGGCAGGACCCTGTGATTCCAGGGATATACTATATTTGTGGACTTATTGCTCATTACCATCTTCCAAGAGGATGGTATGGGACATGTTATTTAGGGATAGTTTTCCCAAAGATTTACCAAATGGAGGATTTGAAAAAGTTTTCGAAAGTGACTGAATTACATCATAAGAGACAGAGGAGGGAGTCCTCTTCTGCGATAGTGGGAGATATATTTGGTGTGGTGATTCCTTCAGTGGGAGTCATCCTGAATTTGATTAAGATTCGAAAGTTGTCTACTATTGTGGATAACATGCTGACAAATTTTTCAGGGGCTATACTCCTGATAGATACTGAATTAGCTGCGGATAGAGCTATGACTCTTCAAAATCGTCTAGACATCCTTTTAGCGAGGGATGGCGGCGTCTGTAGAATGATTAACTCTAGGCATTGTTGTTCATATATTCCAGATATTAGTAACGAGATAAGAGACTTAGGGCCAGATGTATGAAGCATTTTTCAATTGCGACTTGAAAAATGCTTTTTGGGATGTACAAAGCCCAAACTGCGATTCTATAACTTGTTACCGAATCGCAGTTTGGGTTTTGCGATTCGGTATTATGAAGGGGGCGTGTGAAGGGCGTCCCTTCATAATACCGAATCCAAATGGTATGTATGATTATTTTGAGACCGCAAATGTGGTTGCAAAACAATCACAGTTAGCACCAGTTTCAAACTGGTGCTAACCCATTTGCAAACGGGAAGGGGTCCCCATGGGATCCCTTCCCCTTTGTGAATGGCAGCGAAAATATTTTTTCAGAGCAGGCAGTAGTCCCACGGACCACTGCCTGCTCTGAAAAAATTAAAAGAAAACTTTTCATTTTTGATTTTGAAATGCATCCAGTTTTCCTTTAAGGAAAACGGGCTGCATTTAAAAAAAAAGAATGCTTCATTTTAGGGCAGTCACAGACATGGTAGTCTGCTGTCTCCAGCAGGCCACCATCCCTGTGAGGGCAGCCATTCCCATTGGGGTCACAAATTGCGACCTACCTCATGAATATTCATGAGGTAGGTCATTTGCTCCCCATTGGGAATCGCATAAAGTGTAAAGTACACTGTTGTACATCCGGTATTGCGAATAACAAATTTCGAGTCGCTAAGACTCACAGTTTGCAAGTCGCAATACCAGATATTTGGACATATGGCCCTAACATACTAATCTAACTAATGCAAGTGGTGATTTCAAAGAATTGAAAGACCAGGTGTTTGGGGAAAAAGTTGGCAAAGGGTTTGCTTCAGTGGGAAATTGGCTCAGCAACATTTGGAATGGGGTACTATTGAAAGGATTAGAGGGAATATTAATTTTCATGGGTTATCTAATTGGTATATGGGGATTATGTAAATTATGCAAATGAATAAAATTGAAAAGGTCCAAGAATAATAGGATTAGGGAAGAAAAGAAAAGGGAAAAATGTATAGGGAAAATTCAAGTAGAAGAGAACATTTTGAAGAAATTGAATTGTAAAAGTTTGTGGGTGGAAATTAGTGTGACGACACATGTAGTCATCAGAGGAAGGAATGCTAGAGCAGGTGTTTTAACTAGAAATGTATTAATGAGAGTTATGTATTTTGAATAATGAATTTGTAGAAAATGAATAACATAGAGAAAATTAATGCACATGTTTGAAAATGTGACCTCGAAGAATGACCACCCATGTTCACAAAATGTACTAATTAATGTTTAATACTTATGAATTATTGAATATGTATTAGATTAATGTAGTAATTTGTCCTATCAAGGGTTATTAAGGATGTTCTAACTTTGTTAATTGTATGCCTTAACTTAGAGAGTGCCTTGGCCTATTTTCCAGGCTTCATGCAGAAGCTGTATCTCTTAGCAGTTAATAAAAATGCTGACAGAGAGAACTAAACTGTGAAATGTCCATTGTCTTGTTGAAAGTGCTTAATAGATGTTTTCATGAGAACCGACTAACAGGAGATGATGTTCCCGCTGGAGTAACAATTTGTGTGTAATGTGTGTGAGATGTACTTTCCCAGTGAAACAATGAAGACACTGACTGGAGCTGAAGATGCACCAATATTGTTACCTGACGAGACGGATGATGAGGACATCATAAAGTGGACCAATCAACTTCATGAGAAGAGTGAAATATTTGAATTCAAAGATTTGGTCAAGAAATATTATTGGGTAGAGTATAAACGTACGATTAACTGACCAATAGAGAATTAGGATATAGTTTAGGTGACTTTGATATGACAACGTGACAGAGGAGAATTATTCAAATTAGAGAGAGACTAGAGGGAGATTCCAGACCTTATTCCGATTTGAGACCAGATTTGAGATATGAGATTCATTCTGTCATTGGGCTCATATTCTCTGACTGAGAGCCTGATGCTTTGCTGATCGACTGATGACCTGAGGACGAAGAGTGATTCTGCTTGCTGACCCATACCGTGGATAGGCAGATATGACAAAATGACGATCTGTAGTTAGATGTTTTCCTAAATTTGTGTTCTAAATTGTTTGCATGAAGCCCAACATGCTGATGTTAATCTGACGATAGTTAAGGGTACTCACAATTGACGGACGAATTACAGAAACTAATGATTGACGAGTTTTCTTGCTGAATTCGATGTACGTTATAACCTTGCCGCAACTGATTCTGCTATTGATTTGTACTGCAGCTCTAGAATGTATCGTGATTCAAGCTTTGATTAGATTGCATTTCTTCCTCCTCTTTGGACAACCAGTATTGTTTTTATATGTGTTTCATTTGATTTTGAGATTAATCTACCTGACTTTAGTATTGTTAATAGAAGGGAAATAAACTTACTAAACTTTTACTAAAGGTGTGGTTATTCATGGCTGAAAGGTCATGGTGTGTGACAATTACTGACTTCATTGATTATTGATTTTATTGATTACTAATGATTATTGATTATTGTGTCTTGATTATTGATTATGTACTGGAGCTATGGTAGAACTTCTTAATACGAGTCAAAAGGTTCATCGACCTATACGCGTCGCCTTGTACGTTTACTTATTAAGGTCTGACGCGCTAACACTCCCTGTCTGAAGTTAGCACTTACTAAATGTAATAAGGTAAGCTAGTGTTAGTCAATGGGGGAGGTATGCCTTGCAATACTGAAAAATGACTTCAGAAACTTTTCACTGTTAGGACATGAAAAACTTAAGCACACAGGTTCTACTTTTTAAATACAATAACCCTCCCCTATGAGCCTTTAGGGCCTACATTAGGGATGACCTATAAGTATTAAAAAGGAAATTTGAGGTCAGCAAAAGGTTTATTTTGACAGGTCAAAATGTGAGATTAGAACCGCGCTACAGGTTACAGTGGCATGTCTGAGACAGGTTCTAATGTACTACTTTAGTAGGTGGCACAATAAGTGCCACATGTCCACTAGTAGGAATTAATTCCCATGCCCTGGGTACATGTAGTATCATTTACTAGGGCCTTAAAAGTAAATTAAATGTGACAAATAGATGTAGGCTAATTTTACCATGTTTTAGGGAGAGAGCACAAGCACTTCACCACTGGTTAGCAGGGAAAACATCCTAATGCCAACCAAAACATGTGTTCAGCAACACAAAGCAAAAATCTGAGGGCGACCCCGCAAAAAGAGCGAGGGCCAACAGTAAATGTAACATACATATAATTTTAGTAAAAGCAAATGGTCGTGGGTAACACCGGACTAAAAATAAGTTTTTGATTGCCTGAGAACAGTGGTGTCATGCCTCATATTTGTGTGAATTACACATGCAATGATTTCTTCCTATGCATAGGCATTTGAATGAAAGAGACTCTCAGATTAGGCAGCTGACAGTATTTGGGCTGATTTATTTTTACATTGAGAAATAAGATGCTTTACATGGTATAAGAAGCTTTGTTTTTGTCCACGCGATGTAAAGGAATATGGGACAGGACAATGAGAGATGCAGCAGCTGGCACGGCAACCGGAATCGTCTCTACAAATATGCTTACATGCTGCAGACACCTTAGAAAGGCAAAACAAGCCATAGAAGAAGCAATCTTGCATGAAATATTCACAACTATATGTGTCTGGTCCAATTTATAATTAAATAATTGTATGTATATGTTTTTTTCACACAAAATCATGCTTTCATAAACCATAGGACCTGATAAATATAAAAGTGAATTAATGTACTCATGTATCCCAAAATTCCAGTAAGATTTTGCTTTCTATGCTGCTAGTGTTGCTTTGCATAGAGAAAGTCTTCTGCCCAAATTAGCAACTGCATTTATACATTTCATTTAGAGATGACTTGAATAACTGACTTCTTCATGTGTGTATAGAACACCCACTATTTGAGCTCAAACTGCACAATTGCTTCAGATCCCGTGGAGGCAGCACATTATGAAAGCCTATTTCAGTTTTCCTCTAAACATGGTTGTCCTTATAGTGAAAGCACTGAGAATAAAACAAACCCATTACATTATTTCCCAGCCTACTAAAACGTTCTTGGATATGTAGAGGCCAATTTTTGTCAATGCCTTGGTAATCTCTGCTGCATGTACAGCATCTAGAATATAGATTTTGGGCCTCATATACTATGTCCTATATCTCCATTTGTTCCCTAGCCTACTGCCAGTAACTCAATGCTTTTTCGACTGTAATGTTTTTTTGTTTGAAGCCACAAGGGGCACCACTCCTCATTGACTGGCATTAGTCAATCAGCAAAGCTATTTTACTAAGTAATTAAATACTCAAAGCTGCCAATAAATTCTATTTTAACACTATCATCCAAGCCAGCTCACGAATAGTGGCGGGCATAACTCGCATAATTTGCAGGAGTGTAATTACAAGAAATCACAGCAACATTATGTGCAATTGTGTAGAATTACGTGAGAAGTGTAGCCCAGCATTTAATGCATAATGCACCCTTGTGTCAAAATGGACAAGAGGATGCATATTACACTAGGAAATGGTAACAAAACATGAACATCAGCAGCTGCTCATGTTCGTTAAGTTTGTTGTTCCTTTGCTCCTGAGGTAGGTTTTTTGTGCTAACTTATATGGACCATGTAACCATGCAATTTTTGTAATTTTGCATCAAAAGAGTAACACAAAATTACAGATCACTCCGAAGTAATTACAATATCACCCAGGCCTTCTCACGACCATTGTCAACTAATTCATTCCTTTAGTCATCTTCTCTCTCCTTCTCCTCCTCCTGATCCCTTTTATTGTTTTTCTTGCTCTGTAGGCAACCTTGCTTCTTACATTACTAATAACATTTTCACCATTCCACCTCTTTTCATCCTCTCACTGAGGCCGAGGTCCTGGTCCTGCTAATTAGGGACAGGCCCACTGCTTCTGTTTCTGATCCTCTTTGATCCTCACTTTTGAAACCAGTTTTTCCTCATCTTCTCCTGTATTTGGAAGTACTCGTAAGAAACATTATCGAAATCATGAGGTACTCTCTAGTTTGCAACTTGAAGTATATTTCTGTACTTCCTCATTTTCATTCTTCTAAAATTCTAGAATGCATTGTCATCTTCCAACTTTTTTCCTTTCTACCACTCATAATCTAATCTCTCCTACCTGGTTTTGCTCTAGCTATTGAACTGATATCGCCTCGCTTTCTTTTAGCGAATTATATTGTTTGTTTTCATTACAATAAACAGTCGTTGGTGTTAACCCTATCACTTTTATCCTCTGCTTTTGACAGGTTGGATAATCCTAGTCTTCTCTCTCTGCTTTGGATAGTTCTGGTTCTGTTCTAAAAAGGTTTACGTCGTTTGTAACTGATCGCTTCTTCTCAGTTTATTACAAGGGTTAATTTTTAGTTCCTTGCCTGTTTTGTATGAAGTTCCTGAGTCATCTGCTTTGGTCATTAACTTTTTGCCTTAGACACCACTCCTCTATTTTCTTCCAGCTCTGCTTCTGACCTCAATTGTCATTTTTTTCGCAGCGTATTCACTAATGTTCTTTTTTACCTGTGTTTCCGTCATTATATCAGCATACCTTGACTTGTCTCTCTGTCAAAGAATTCTGGATGGCCTCCCCCAACTCAAACTTAAACCAAATAAAACAGAAGCTGTGTTTTTCTGGCTAACTATACTTCCTACTTTTCAATTCATTATCTTTCTTACTATGCAGTTTCCTTTCTCCGCTAGTGCTAGGATCCTTGGTGTTTGACACCTCTCAATTTTACCCCTCAGATATCCTCGGTGCACCACATCTGGCACTATAAACTACATAGTATTGTAAAATCAAACCCTTTCTCTGTTGTTCTCATTTATGTTAGTTCCCATTTTCTGTTAAATGTAAATTTAGTTTCCTATGTATCATCCACAAATGCTCTTTATCCTTAGCCCTGTTTCTTTCTTTCCTTTTTTCTCTACATACTCTAAGATCTCTATGTTCTGCCTCCATTTGTTTACTTACTGTGTCATGCCCCCCTTGTGCTTCCTGTCATTTTAACTCCTTCTCTTTACTGTTACCTAACCAGTAGAACGACCTACTGCTCTTGGTAAGATCTGCTTCTGTACTTATGAACTGAAAATGTGTTAGATCAATCTCTTGTCACCTTGTAACCAAAAATGAGAATGGGCTGTTACTCATATTATTACCTATGCTCTTGTACCCTTCATGATTGTCCTATGAAGCCCTTTGTTTAAAAGCAGTTTAAAAATGAATTATGTGAATCAATCAATCAGTGAAGCAAGCAACCAATTAATAAATACATAAATAAAGTAGAAATCATTTGCTCCTTGTATATGCTTTATTGTTTTACTGAAGTATCAAAGTAAAATTGCAGTCATGGAAAAGTCCAAGTCACACATTATTGAGGATGCCACTGGCACAGTAAAAGTTGCGACGAAATTAGAAGGCTAATATGCTTAAATGGAGAATTCCCCATACACAAAATAGCTATTAATAAACAATGCCTACTTAAGTCTCTCCAACATGTGCCTTTTGAAGCTGGTCAAGCTATAGGCCTAATCCTGTGTGAGGCGCTTGAGGATACAAGAACATACAGTTACAATTGAATATTAATGTAGGTACAAATATGCTAATGCATTATCAATGTATCTCTGTGAAAATGTGGTGTATTAGCTGTGGGACAGAGCTCCCACTGAAATAATAGAGGCACTATCTTGTTAGACCCAGTAAAAGGTTTCAGTAATTTAAACCTGAACTAAACCTTTGGTAGGTGTGGTACAGAGCAGAAAAGATTAACTTAGAGTAAATGTGTGAAGCATTTAGTAACACCAAAATGGTTACAAAAGACAAAAACACAATGAAAAATCCTACCCCAATTGATAAAAATTGAGAATTATTTAATGAACATACTGTCAACAAAATGACAACAAACCAATAGGGGGGAGCAGAGATTGTAGAAGTTTTAAGAAAACATAGTGCCATGAAGCACTGAATGATTATGTGGGTCAGCTGTTTGCAGTAGAGCTAGGAGTGGCTTAAGACCAACTGTGATGGAGCTCAGGTCGTATACATCAACCATGTTCGACCTGGTCAGAACTTTTACCTTGGGCCTAAAGCCCTCATTATGAACACGGCGGTCCGTTCCGTGCCACCGGTGGTGGTGGTAAAAACCGCCAACAGAGGAGCGGGCCGGACTGCCAAATAATGAACCAAACGAAAGACAGGCATCCCGAAAACCACCCACTGCCAGCAAAGGAGTGCCGACGATGATGGCAGAGTCCACCCACAGGCCAACGGAAAGGCCCAGCCCCCCCATCAAATAATGAACCACCAGTCCGCTCCTAGTTCTGGGGCGGGAACCACCGCCACTCAAAGCCAGGCAGAAATGAACCAAATATAAGGAAACACTCCCCGGAGGCCCACACAACGCAGTGAAGCAGACATGGATAGAGAGCTGCAGATCATGCCAGCCCTGCTCCTTGCCATATACCTCCATGACCGAGACCGCCGACGAAGATGACGATGGTAAGTACCGCATCCTCCTGAGCAAGGGAAGAAAGGGCACAGTTACATACCCACCCACTCCACCCACCCTGCAACGCCCCCCCAACCCTTCACAGCAGCACAAGTCATACACCCAACAGCAAGAGGTAGTTACCCGACAGAAGGCAAATCCAACCTGACCATAGTACATACAAATGCCCCACACCCATAAACAATGAAACGAAAGACCAGGGTTCAATAGTGTGCCGCCAAAACACAGGCCACACAGAAATCTTTAATGAAAGCTCACAGAGACAAATTGTCCATACAGGGCCAATGGCCTTTCCGTACGGCTACCATTGCCGTGGGCCACAATGGACCCAACCTGACTCCCTCAAGTGCATGGTACTCCACCTAATGGGGCAACAAATGGGCATCTAGGCACCTCACGGAACGGTAGCAAAGGGGTGTTGGGGTGGGGATTTGCGACGGGGGTGGGCCTTGGACTTTCATTTGGAAGGTGGAGGGGGATGGGCTTTTCCTTTGAAGGTGGGGTGTTTTGAGTGGGTGGAGCCAGATGGACTAGGCTCAGCCCAGGCCTTTTTTTTTTCTGGGAAAGGGGCACAGGAATGTGAAGGGCGGACAGGGGTGGGCTGTGAAGTGGAAGGAGTGGAAAGGGCAAGGAGGTGAGCACGCTTGGGACAAGACAGGATGGGCCAGTGGGTTGGAAGAGGTCAGCACGGGAGAGGAAAAGTTTCATCTGAGCAATTGGGGTGGTCCTGGATGAGGGCGTGGGAGTGGAAGCAGAGGCAGTGGATGTATGTGGTGTAGGGGTGTGTGTAGTGGGTGCAGGGGACTGGACAATATGCTGTGGTGTGGTGGATGTGTGATGGGTGGGTGTCTTGGTGCGTTTGTGTGTTTTTGGAGGAGGGGGTGGACACAGTGGGAGACGACAGGCAGCTAGTGTGGATGTATGTTGTGTGGGTGTCTGCAAGTCTGGTGAGTGTGCATGCATGTGTCAACTACAGTAGTTGTGATTAGTGCAGGTGTGGTGCATGGGGTGCTTGTATGGATGTCTGCTATTGTGGTGAGTGCAGTAAGAAGAGCAGCAAAAATGACTGAAGGTGCAGTGCATGAGGGTGTGGATGTAGAGGGGACAGACAGAGAGGCGGAAGAGGTGGGCACATTGGGGGAAGTGGATGTTGTGTGTGCATGTGTCTATTGGCTGTGTGAATGCTTGTGGTGGGAGGTGTGGTGCTTGTGTTTAGAAGTGTGCTTCTTGTGTGTTGATGTGCTTGACTGCATGTCTGAATGTGTGCCTTGGACGGGTGAAGGGAGTGGGGTGCTGGAAGGGGTAGAGGAGGTTGGAGGGGGGAACGGAATGGCCAGGGACACTGTCTGCCGTCCAAGAGGAGGCCAGAGCCTGAAAAGATCTCAGTAGGGCAGACACGGCACTGTGAATGCCATCCAGATAGGCATTTGTCTTCTGCACCTCTGATGCTAGCCCCTGGATGGCATTGACAATGGTTGTCTGCCCTACAGAGATGGTTCTCAGAAGGTCAATCGCCTCCTCTGTGAGGGCAGCAATGGCTGACTGGGGCAGGGGAGGAGGTGCCTGAGGTGAAGGAGATGCCCACCTTTCTGGGTGAGCGGGCACGGGCAACTCGGTGGGGAGCAGAAGTGAGGGCGGTGATGGAATGGGGGTGGTGGAAGATGTCACTGTAGTGGTGTGGCCACTAGGGTCCACCACCACCAGGGAGCCCTCATCGGAGGAAGTCTCGGAGTCACTACCTCCTGTGGTAGTTGACTCCCCCGTGGAACTCCCCTCACCCTCCCACCCACTGGTCCCCTGGGCGTCGGATGTCTCTGCCTCCGAGGATCCATGGGCCGCTGATTCCCCACTTGCCAGTGCCTCAAATCCCTCGCCAGATGTTGCTGCTGTACCAAACCAACACAAGAGAACAGGGATGGGGAGACAAAACAGGAGAGACACTTGTAAATAGCTGAATGGATGTACATAATGGCCAGACATACACCCACCCAGAAGACACCCCCAACAGGCAGCACCGTTCACTATGCCCATGGCCATGCCCCTGACTACTGACCAGAATACTGCTCTACACCCATCCCCTGGACTCCCTAAGGAGGTGACATGTGGGAGACCTGACAAAGACACCCCTACACCCTTTGGGGACCATAAATTAGATGGACCCCAATCAGAGTCCCTGCCTCTAAGCAGCATAAACCCTAGTGCACACACAGACATCCTTCCAGACTGAAGTTTGTGAAATGAGTACTCACCCCCTTGTGACTGCTGTGCAGCCTTCAAGTGCCCATCCAGGTCTGGGTACGCCACCACCAGGATATGTTGCATGAGGGGGGTAAGTGCCCGACGGGCACCCCTTCCACGTTGGGAGGACTTCCCCAGCTGGGCTTCACAGATCTTACACGCCCAGCACCGAAGGTCCTCCCACCTCTTTCTGCAGTGGGTGCTCCGCCGGTTGTAGACCCCCAGGGTCCGCACCTCCTTGGTGATGGCATGCCAAAGTCCCGTCTTCTGGTGGGCGCTGACCTAGAAGGGTGACACAGATTTGGAACACAGAGGTCAGGCACTTGCAAGATAGGTACAGCTGGCTAATTGTCCACTATGGGATGGACAGTACTCTCAGACTTACAGGCCATACGCACACAGCATGCCATGCACCACGGCCCATGCAGGCTCAGAGGTGCACACATGTGTCCATTCAATAACATCCATTACACCCAAACAGTGGCCCCCAAACCCTGACTCACCTGCACCTCTGGCCGCCCGTACAGTTTTGCGTACAGGCGCAGGACCCCGTCCACTAGCCTCTCCAGTTCCTCCTGGGTGAATGCCGGGGCCCTTTCCCCTGCAACATGAGCCACATCCATTGCCAGAGGCAGGCCACAGCAGTACACACAGTGGAGTACCTGTCCGCACAAGATCAGGGAGTCAAGTGAATAATCGATGATGAAATCGCGTACGTTCTGCGGTGGTGTGCACAGTCACCGCCAGCGGCGATCATGAAACGCCAGGATTCCCCATTGGCATCCATGTTAACCAATGACGGTGCAAACAGCGGTAAACACCGCCTTATGCTGTGACGTCAACCGCTAGCGGTATGAGGTCACTTCCACAATGAAAGGGCTGGATTACAGTGGGCAGACATTTTGGCAGTAATTGCGCATCTATAAATAAAACTTTGCACAATGCAGGCCCTACTAGCCACATGAAGCACCTAAGCATGTGTCCATTCCGTAATATACCACACACAAAATACTCTGTTTCCTCATTGTGTTGTAGATGTAGATCTGTCACGAAGCAGTTAATGTTGAGTCACTACAATGAACCATGCAGTGCACAAATGATGAAATGTGTGCCTATGTATGTGTGTTCATCACACCTTTTTGAAACCCCTCGTAGGTACCGACCCTTGTGGCGAGGAAGGTCACCATCGGTGTACAGACCACTTGTGGATATGAGGATTATGGTGGAGCGTCAGATCATAATCAAATACAGACTCACACATGCAACAATTCAGGAACTTTGTACTTTACTGGATCCTGCACTAACTCTGGGAAATCGTAATCAGCATGCCATCCCTACTGAAGTGCAGGTGCTCTATGCACTCCATTTCCTGGCCACGGGCTCATTACAAGTGACAGTGGGCATGGGTGCTGGATTTTCACAGCCAATGTTCAGCATGGTACTGACAAGATTTCTGAATGCATTTGTACGACACCTGCAGTCCTATGTGAGGTTTCCCAAAAGTACTGACCTCCCTGCCATCAAGTCGGAATTCTATTCCTTTGCCAACATACCCCATGTTATAGGTGCCATCGATGGCACCACATACCAATCATCCCCCCAAGAGTGAGTGAACAGGTGTACAGAAACAGAAAGAACTTTCACTCCATGAACATCCAATTGGTATGTACTGCAGACCAGTACATCTCACATGTGAATGCCATGTTCCCAGGTTCAGTCCATGATTCCTTTGTGCTGAGGGACAGTAGAGTGCCACAGAGGATGGAGCAACTCCAAGAGGACAGAGGGTGGATCATAGCTAAGTGTGCCTGTCACTAACTGACACATAGCAGACAGCCAGGCTGTCTGACTAAGGGGAATAACAATGACGACTCTGTACTGCACCTTTTTCTAGGTGATTCTGGCTATCCAAACTTGCGTTCGTTCCTGACACCAGTGAGGAATCCCAGGACGGATGCAGAGAGGAATTACAATGAGGCCCATGGAGGTACTAGGAGGGTGATAGAGCAAACTATAGGTCTCCTTAAGGCTAGATGTCGTTGCCTACATATCTCTGGGGGTTCCCTGGCCTATGGGCCTGAAAAGGTGTGTAGAATAGTGGTGGCCTACTGCATGCCTCACAACGTGGCAGTGAGACATTCTATCCCCCTCTTGGAAGTGGAGGGTGCTGTATGTCCTGACCAGCTGCCTCAGAGAGGTGAGGAGAGTGATGATGAGGAAGGGGAAGATGTCAATTCCAGGACCCAACTGATACAACTCTACTTCCAGTAACTGTGTGGGACTTGGGCCTGACACTGGGATTTGTGACACATACTGGCAGTGTGCTCAGTCATATAGGGGGGGTTGATAATGATAGGTGAAACATGGTCCACTTCTGCATGGTACAGATTGACATTTTCTGCATTTACTTATTGCCAACATTTAGGCACAGATTTTACAATAAAGTAGTTATCAGCCAGTTGCATCCATACTTCACTTTGTTCACATTTAACACAGGGGACAGTGTTACAGGTGTGACATGTGTTTTATTGGTTGAAGTGAGTGAATAGTGCTATTTACAGTGATGGCAAGTCGTAAGGGGTGTGTGTCCTCAAGAACCACATGGTGGCAGCCTTGTTGGTACTAATAACGGGTCCATCTTTTCTTACATTAGTTCATATTGCCTCTTTGCAATGTGTGGTGGCTGATTGAATAGAAGGATTGCTGTGCAGATTGTTGCTGAGTTGCTTCTTGAAGGGGGCCTTGTTCTTTGCTGGGGTTCCAGTGCCATATCTTGGCCTGATGGTCTGCTTGGGCACCTGCTGTTGATTTTCAGGGGATGACATGGTAGGCCCTTGGGTTTCCTGTGAGGGTAGTTCCTGGGATGTTTCTGCTGATGGTGGATTCTCATGGTGGGCGTCCGGTGCTGTAGTGGGGGCCTCTTGTCCTGTGTGGGTGTCAGACTGGTTTTGGACCAGCTGCAGCAGTGCTCCTGCTATGGTGACCATTGTTGCGTTGTGCTGATTCCACTGCTCCATGGCTTGTTGGTGGTGATCCTGCTGCATCCTCTGACTGTGCTCCAGGGTGGACACAATATGTGACAACCTGTCATGGGTATGCTGGTAGGCCCCCAATACCTCTGATATCACGTCCTGGACTGCTGCATCCATCCTGTGGCTTCCCCCTTGTCCCACTGCCACCCTTGCCCTTGCCCTAGCCCCCTGTGCCTGTGTCCCCTGCACAGGTCTGGCAGAACCACTTGTACTGGGGCCCTCGCCTTCCTGCATTTTGGGAGTGGGAGACTGTGGCCTCTGTACCTGTGTTCCACCAGTCTGTGGCCTGGATACACTGGTGTGGGGACACTTGCCCAGGGCTGCTGGTCTTGACTGGGTGGTAGGAGTGACAGTGGTTTCCTGGGTGGGGCTGCTGCATGGTGAGAGTCCAGGACTGTGTGAGGAGCCTGCCTGCTCATCAGTGCCCAGGGATCCTTCACCAGTGTCCTGTGAGGTGCCTCTGTCTCCCTGGGGGGCACTGGCACTCCTTGTCCTGTCCGTTAGGGTTACGTGGGTGGTGGTGCCTGTTGGGGGACATAGACATGTCTGTTACAGCTGCATGCACGTTTGAGGTGAACAGGACTGGGCTATTTTGTGCTGGGGTTACTTTCAGTGGCATTACAGGGTGCCTTTGTGAGGTTGACACTGCATTTAGCGTCCAATGTGGGGTTGCATTGTGGTGGAGGGTGTCGTTCCATTGTGGGTACTTGCAGGGGTAGGTGACTGTGCACAGGGGGAGGGATGTTGGGCTGTTAGTGGGTTTGGGGTCATGCGGAGGTGGATTTAGTGGCTGATGCCTCCGTGGGGTGTTGGTCCTGGTGGGTGTGGGTGGGGTGGTGCATGCATTACAGTTATGGTGTATATGGGGTGTATGTTGATGACTTACCCGAGTCCATTCCTCCAGTAAGTCCAGTGAGTCCCTCAGTGTGCAGGATAGCCAGTACCTTTTCCTTCCAGTCTGTGTATTCTGGTGGTGTTGGTGGCAGTCCTTCCCCAGTCTTCTGCACTGCGATGTGGTGCCTTGATGCCATGCCCCTGACCTTCCCCCGCAGGTCGTTCCATCTCTTCCGATGTCATCCCTGGTGCATGGATGGTGTCCCACTGCATTGACCCTGTTCACAATGGTCTGCCATAGCTCCATCTTCCTTGCGATGGGTGTGTGCTGCACCTCAGCCTCGAATATTTGTGGCTCCACCTTCAGGATCTCGTCTACCATGGTCCTTAACTCCTTTTCGGTGTAGCGTGGATGTTTGGGAGGTGACATGGTGAGTGTGGTGAATGGTGTCAGGGCTGGTAATGCGGTGAGGGTGCTCTTCTGTGGGTCGGTGTGCGTCTCCTGTATGCTGGTGTTCGATGTCTGCCTCTGGTGTTTCCGTCTTCTTGGCCTGGTTTTGTTGCAAAGGATTGTAGGGTATGTCTGGAGGTGTTTTATGGGGTTATGGATGTGTGTCAGGTGTGTGGATTACACGCTTATCCAATGTGTGCACTTCTTGCTGTTTAGTCCACTTGCCACCCGTGGCGGTCGGAGCCGCCAATGGTCGTTCGCCCTCCACTGTCCGCCAAGGTGATTTGTGCATCATTATTTGGAGGGCGGGATGTGGGTGTGCTTGGCGGTGGCAGGGTGGGGAGGTTCGGGATTCCCGCCGACAGGGTCATGACGGGGAGTGGTGGTCTGGTGATTTTTGGCAGGGTTGGGATTTTCGTTCATTATATGGCGGGTTTCCATTCACCGCCAACGGCGGGATTCTGTTCACCGCCGCCACGGCAGTCGGCGGTGTTTCCCGCCATGTTCATAATGACCACCTAAGTCTAAAAAATGGAAGTCAAAATCTTTCAGCATGGCAAGGGAGCAGGCTGTATCTGAGGAGGGCTCCACTGAGTTGGATATGCATTGGATGACGTTCCAGTGAAGCTGTTAATTTTTAATCAGAATTTTGGACTCAGGAAAGTCCTTCTTGCTGGTTGGATAGTTTGGCTCCTTCACCTCGTCAAAATCTTTACTTTCAGACCTAGGGCCTCATTACGAGTTCAACGGTCCATGCACCACCATAGCGGCGGTTGCAGTCCGACCGCCATCAGCTTGGCAGTCGGGCCACTGTATTACCAGTCATGCAGGCCTATGGAGCAAAGACTGCCATAGTCCCGCCGGCACCGCCAGGCAGCACAGACCACTGCGGTCAAGAGGCAGCATAAACAGGCCTGCGGAGGCTGTGTTTCCCCGGACACATTATGAGGCTGCACACCGCCAATGTGACAGCGGCGGTCCAACCACCATATCTCAGCAGGTGGAAATGGAGGGAATAAAGGAAGCAACTCATTTGCAGGCACTCTTACACTTTCTGTGCCCCCATAGAGCCCATCACACATGTCCTGCTGCTGACATTCGATGGAGTACAAAATCCACACAGCTGTGGACACAACTGATCATAAGTACACACACCCACCTGTTTCATTACGATCAACAACAGATCGTTGTGCTGTCATCCACATCATTAGGGGGTCGCGCTATGAGCACCCAGCACACGTGTCATTGTGTACACAGTCGGAGTCATTCAGAAAGAAGGACACATACACAGCCAGTATGCACCCCCTTTGGACAGGTCACTCATACTGCACTGCAACACTACACAAAAACACATGTCTGACCATCTCAGGCACAGGGACAGCAAAGTGTACACAACAACAACAACACAGGAACATCACCTCTACAAGTACAACTGACACCCTCACATTCCTCACATGCCATGGACTGTCATCATATTCAATACATATATGTATGAATGTATCATAGAACACTAACACCACTCCCATTAAACAGTCCTGCAATGGGCCCACACATCACCCACATTGCAATACAATGAGAAGTCAATGAGATGCATAATAGTCTGAGAGACAAGTATTTGTAGCTCACTAGGCAAAGGAATAACTGCACAATAGGGACGTGGACCATATGTGGAGAGATGGGGTATCAAGAGCACTCAGGGAAGAATGCTGCACTGGGACACATATCACTCTGCACATGCACATAAATCAACATTTGCACAGGAACAGGCCCTTCATGTATCTCTGGGACAAACAATACTAGAACCAAGTGATATGCCTATCTGCACAATGTTGAATTGCAAGTCAAGAAAGCACATACAACAGCAACAGATGGGCCATACATCTACATGAAGTAGCTGCAATGTAAACACAGCAAAATGGACACATGCACAGTCAAAAGGAAAAAAGGTAGCAAAATTGAACACCTTCCATGTGTGCACAAAGAAAACTCAAGCTGCCACATATATGACGAATCTATAATCCATATTAGGGGGCAAGTCTAACACCATACATGCCCACATTGGACAACACAAGATGAAAGACTTACCATACCAAATTTAGCATCAATGTAATGACACCACAATTGCATTTACTCCCACATATCGATAGAGTCAACATCTATGCCTGTCTTGGATGACACCAGCACTGCCCACAAAGTCAGATTTTGCAAATAACAGCAAATAGATGGGCAAGCATGTTGAAACACACAGAACTGCAGGCAAACAACACAAGTTACTCAGGAACAACTTAAAGGTAGAAAAGGAATTGCAGGACAAATGTGTACCCATAAAAACAAGAACCTGGAGTTATTTAAAAGTAATGGGAAAAAGTCCAAGGCCATTGGCCAGCCCATTAAGATATCATTGCACAGTACTGTGCCAATACTTGGCTCCTATTACTGCCAGGAAACCTGGGGAATCAAGTGAGCAGACAGGCACCTAAGAGATCATCCTGGTGGGGGGAGTGGATTTAGGAAGTCTGGGTTTGGGAGGGGTGGACTCTCTAATAGGAGGGGGTGGGCTTCTTCTTGGGGGAGGGTATGGGTGCTTGTAGGCGGGCAGGTGTGACAGGGGAGGTCTTGGAGGTTGAAGTGATGGGTTGGGTTTGGGATGGGATGGAGGACCTGGGGAAAGGGCAAGATAAAAAAAAAAGCTTTCCATAGGAACACGGGGATGGTCATCAAGAGAGTGTGGGGATACGGAGGTCGATGGAGTGGTTGTCTGGTATGTTGGTCTGGATGTCTTAGGTGTGTGTGATGATTGCTTATGTTTGGGTGGTGTCTGTTGCATGTGTGAGTGTGGGCGTTAGCATTTCTTGGAGGACTGGGAGGTAGATGTGCTGGGGGATGTGAGAGTGGCGGATGTATGTGTCTGTTGGGGTTGTGCCTGTGGGCTATGCTTGTAGTAGTGGATGTGTGAGTGTCTGTTGGGGTGGTGTCTGCAGGTAGGGTGGATTTGGTAGATGTCTGTGTGCCTGCTGCGGTGGTGTCTGCAGTTATGGTGGGTGTGGCACTGCCTGTTGAGGTGGTGGCTGTTGGTATGCTGTATGTTGTGGGTGGGGGTGGTGGGGATGTCTGGCAAAGTGGGGGTGATGTTGTTGTGTGTGGGTGTCTACTGAGTGCAGGCATGCTGGTGTGTTTTGTGGTGTTTGTGTTTATGTGCACTGCTTTTGTGTGTTGAGGAGGGTGTGTGTGGATCTGTCTGTGTGCTTGGGATAGGTAGGGGGATGGGGTTTTGGATTGGGAAGAGTGAAGTGGGAGGGCAGAGGGTGGGGGGTGACTGGCAGCCATCAGTGAGAAGGACAGAGCCTGAAAAGATCTCTGTAGGCCTGACATGGCATTATGAATGCCTTTCAGGAACCCATAGGTCTGCTGTCCAACCCCAGAATGGCATTCACAATGGCAGTCTGACCAACAGTGAAGCTCCTCAGGAGGTCAAAAACCTCCTCACTCAGGGCAGCAGGGGTTACAGGGGGTGGGACAGAGGTGCCTGCGGCAAAGGAGACGCATACCCTCTTGGGGAACAGGTACAGCCAACTGGGAAAGGAGCAACAGGGAGGGTGGCAATAGAGCTGGGGGGGGTGGACAAAGATATTACTGATGTATGTCCTGATGGGTCCGCCACCACTAGGGAGTGGCTACTGGAGGAGGAATCTGATGATGATAATGTAGATCCGGTCTCCTCCGTGGCACTCACCATCCGGGCCACTGGGTCCCTTTGTGTCAGTGGCATTTTGACCCAAGGTCACATGGCCGGATGCTTAACCACTTGGATATGCCCTGTCTCCTTCGCTTGCCCAGGCTGATGCCGCAAGTATAAAGAGAAATAGGGTCATCACATGTCCATGATCACACTTGAACAACAGCTCTAATTAGCAAAGATTACCATGATGACATGTAGGTCCCAGTAACAAACTCCAGCAAAGTGCCCCCCACATGTACCATATCATATGCATGTATGCCATCTGAAGTGTCAGCAGTTGCCCACAGGAAAGCAGGATCATAATAACCATTAAACAAGTAGAATACCACACCACCTTCAGTGCTTTGCCTCATGGAGCAACCACATTTACCTGTTGCCATTCACAAGGAGCCCAATGACAATTGCGTTCCCACAGATCCCACATAAGGTCATGCAGACATACATTTGTCACATGCACAATAACATCAATGTGAAATGATGCTCCCAGACCATGCCATGTTGCTGGCAACAGTACAATAGCCTGGAGAAGATAACATGAAAATACTCATGTCACACTGGAAACATATCATCAATGCAAACTTCACCAAGTGAGATTTGTCCCACTGAAGTCATGGAGGTAGTACTAATGTTGCACAAATATGCCACACATGTGGCATGGAAATGTACACTGTAGACATCATTTGCAAAATGTCAGTGAGAAAAGTCCATAAAATCGACAACACAATTAATCAGCAAGTCCCTGGGAAATCACAACTTATGTCTGGCACTCCTTACAATGACTGACAAACCCTGATTGCATCAGAAGACCACATTAACCTTTGCATGTTGGAGAGGCCCAGAAATTTGCAAGCACTTCTATAAGGCCCTCAACATGTTGCCCAATGGAAAGCTACATCACTGTCTTCATTTTGGTCCTGCAAACCCAGATGGCTGAGGATGAATGGTTGTAACCAACCACATGTGATTTCAACAAAATTGTAAGTCACTCCATGAGGTATGCCAATAGTCAGGTTACAAACCTTATCCATTACACATGTGCAGTGCACTTTGCTACATGATGCCACATTAATGGCATGGAAATTGCACATTGTGGCGACAATATCTAGTTATATATGTCTTATACCCCATTGCTACTGTAGTTGTGCATGCCAAACGACATACTATGATGGGTGAGGGTATATGTCAGTCAATAATCAATGGTAACACACTCCTGTATGTGGAACCACATGAAATGTAGTCCCATTGTAAATGTCCTTTTCCATACACAGGTTGGCATGCATATATATGTGAGGGAATATAAAAGTGATTCCATTAACACAGGTAGACCATACATGAAAAAGCAGCTTACAAATGTTTTCCAAAAGAGAAAGGGACACATGCTGACATGTAGGCGTAAGGAATGTTAGCATCCGTGATGGCACATAACTCATGTCAATGGACATTCTCCACTTACTAAGGGAAAGTATACATCTGTAGCTGAAAAAAGTGTGCTCTGTCACATGTATGATAGCCATCTTCACAGCACAGATAGTAGTGAGGCACCAGCACCCATCACACGTTGAAGACAAATAGCCTCTGGGTGGCAGATGCCAATATACTAATTTCACCAGACACATGTCTGAGGACAGTGATCCATCACTACCTTTTTTTTGGCCTGTAACATTGAGGAGTAGTCATTTGTTGCATATAATTTACGCCCACTACAACAACAAACAGTACTTGTACACAGCCGTGTGTTGTCCCTGGAGACCAACATGTTTGTGGATTGTACACAGTTATGTTCTAGGTCCCTGAGCCAAAAGGCAAGGCACATCAGTATGCACTGTATGACATGTCTACTTAAACAATCACTCATCTTCGGTGTTACACATGCTCATCCATAATCGTCAGGTGGAGCTGTCAGAACACATTCACTAGGCAATATGACAGGCAGGGATATGCCTTGTACTCACCCCATTGTGGCTACTGATCTGTCCTCAAACACCCATCAAGCTCTGGATAGGCTGCTGCCAGAATGCGGCTCATTAGGGGGGTCATAGTCTGATGTGCGCCCGTCCATGTTGGGCGGACATCCCCATCTGGACCTTCACGATCTTCCAGGCCCACCATCCCAGGTCCTTCCACCTCCACCAACAGTGGGCACACCGCCGGCTATGGATACTCAGAGTTCGCACCTTCCAGGCGATGGCTCTCCATATCTCCTTCTTTTGATAAGCGTTAACCTGCATGGATGCAAAAGACAAATCAAAAGATTATAGTAACAGTAACAAGTTTTTACTCAAATGAATGATTCACACATGTCAGAAATACCAAGCTAGAAATTTTCAAGTTGTTAGCACTTCACAAGGGTGAAACACACAAGCCAAAAAGCACAGGAACATGACTACAGACATGTTGGACCTGGCCCTTTTTGCAGGGTCATCCTTCCTCCTATGTTTTTTTACCAGTTTTTGTTGGCTTTAGGACTCTTGGCACTTTACCACTGCTAAAGTTCATATGCTCTCGGTATAAATTGTATTTGTGCTTGATTTATCACTGATTGCCATATTTGATTTCCTAGTAAGTCCCTAGTAGAGTATACTAGAGGTGCAGAGGGCCTATAAATCAAATGCTACTAGTGGGCCTGCAGCACTGGTTGTGCCACCCAAACGAGTAGCTCTGTAAACATGGCTCAGACCTGCCACTGCAGTGTCTGCGCGTGCAGTTTTAAACTGCCAAATTCGACCTGGTAAGTGTACCCACTTGCCAGGCCCAAACCTTTTGCTTTTATACAAAAGGCCCTTGGCAGCCCCCTGGGCAGGGTGCAGTGTATGTTAAAGGTGGGACATGTACTGATGTGTTTTACATGTCCTAACAGGGAAATACTGCCAAAAATGCAAGGCTTATCCCTCTCATAGGTTGAGGCTGCCTTTAAATAACTTTTATGTGCAGTTTCCCTATGAGAGCAGATATAGAAATGGAGTCTGGGATCTCTGAACTCACAATTTAATAAATACATCTTTTGGTAAACTTGGTTCTTAAATTGTCTGTTTGTAAACACCGCTTTTAGAAAGTGGGCATTTTCTTGCGTAAACCATTCTGTGACTCTGCCTGCTGTGCAATCCCTGTCTGGATCAGACTGACAGTTGGGCTGTTTGTGAATCTCCACTAGACATTGACACAAAGGGAGCTGGGGTGTGGCCTGCATATCCTGATGGGTCATCTGGGCTAGAGTGGAGGGAGGAGTGGTCACTTACACCTGAAAGGCCTGTGCCTGCCCTCACACAATGCTGTCTCCAATCCCCTGGTGTGTGTCTGGATCCAGGCCTGGGCAAGGCAGGATCTTGTGAACAACAGAGACTTTCCTTTGATGTTTGCCAACTTCAAAGGCAGAAAAGGGTATAAGTAGTGGACCCAAAACCCCATATTTTTAGATTACTTCTGGATTCAAGAGGAACCTCTGCTAAGGAGAAGAACTGAAGAGCTGGAGGAGGGTACTACCCCTTTGCTTGTCACTGTGCTTTACTGGGTTGGCCTGCAGTTGCTGCTTCTGCCTGAAAGGGGACAAAGACTGGACTTTGAGGTATATTCCTGCTCGTGAAGAATCTCCAAGGGCTTGGATTGAGCTTGCCTCTTGTTTTGAAGTGTCAGGGCCATCAAAGGCTTCCTCTGCCAGCACCTGGACTCTCTGCTGAGACTCCTGCCCTGCCAAGTGGTGCCCTATCCAGTCCCTGGGCCCTTGAGAGGTAAAGCTGGTGGAACAAGTACTGAAATCCAAGCTCAGGAAGCCGTGCAGGGAACATTTCAATGCACCTCCTACACAGCAGCTGTAAAACCAACGCGCCACCCACCCTGCGGCTGAAATCGATGCACTACCTGCATTGCGTCTGGGAAATGGAAGTCTCACCTGCATTGTGGCTGGAGAAACGACACAACACTTGCTTGCGGCTGCTGATAATGACACAAACCCCATGCAGCGCAGTTTTCCATCACTGTGCGGCCGGATTTCACAAGCATCATCGCTGGGGTCAAATTAATCGTGAATCTGCGGGGATCTGAGGTTCCGTGTCTGGAAGTCGACGCATCGCTCTCTTGCAGGAGAAGAAAACGATGCATCGCCTACCCGACTGGAAAAGAAATGATGCACGGCCTCACTTGCGAGTAAGGAATTAACGCATCACTGACTTTTCGGATGTACGTTCGCCTGTGCGGCCTTTTTTTTACGCAAGACAGGTACTTTGTGTAACAGCAACGTTTCCATTGTTTTCTATGGAGTAAGACTCTTTTTATTTTAAAAATTCATATCTTGACTTGAGTATGTTGGATTTTTGTTCTTTTGGTCTTGTTTGATTTAGATAAGTATTACCTATTTTTCTATACATGTGTGGTGTCCATTTTGTAGTATTTTCACTGCATTACTGTGTGTGTTGGTACAAATACTTTACACATTGCCTTTAAGATAAGCCTGACTACTTGTGCCAAGCTACCAAGGGGGTGAGCAGTGGCTATCTAAGTGTGTATCTTGATTGCCCTGACTAGAGTGAGGGTCCCTGCTTGGACAGAGTACAAGCTGACTGCCAACCAGAGACCCCATTTCTGACAAGACATATATATTTTCATCTGCAGACTAACCCACTACCCTGCTCATGGCCTACAATGACAATGACTAAGCAAGCTTAATGACATCAGGTAGCCCATGCTCCAGCAACATGTAGTGTGGTGTGAGCCACAACGAAACACTACACACATATGTTGCTTCTGAAGTATAAACTCTTTAGACCTGAATGGACCAACACATTCACACTCTGTGAGGTTGACTCACTGCATACAGTCCCACAGGCAACTATCATGGTACAGACTTCACCCTCACACTTGATTGACAATGAAGGGACTGGCATGGTTGGTACAGAAAGTGTCTTCCTTGTCCATTTGTAGACATGTGGCCTAACAAATACAGACTCATTCTAGTTCAGGGGGTGGGGTCTACGGTATGTACCTGTACCACAGAGCACTCTTTTGGACATGTGTGTCCATCCTACAGAGATGGCATACAACATACAAAGGCATACATTGTACAATCACTGCTATGTGACTAAGCTACTGACTCATATATCATGGTCTCCCAGGAATCAACACACTGTCTGCACTGTGGGACTGTCATTTGTGAAATAAGCCAGCACAAGACAACTATGACTTATGTGAAGGTGACAACAGATCTGTGTGAGTAAGGGACCTGTCGTGAGTCAAAGACACACATTGACAGAGTTGCAAAATGCACAAATGGACTATTTCAGGGATGTACCTTAGTACCCATTCCTAATCTAGTCAATGGACTGAGGCATTTAAGGCAGGTTTGCCACCAGAGCATAATAGTGGCCACAGGACAGGATCTACTGGTGGACAGGGAGGGGGCACAGTTCCACAGTTGCATGGCCACAGTGACTTTCCCACAGCCTAGATTAGGTCCCATACTGGGAGGTACATTTGACAGGCCCGGTCTCTGCTGTCTGAGCATACAGAACCAACATGTCACTCCATTTCCATCACTTCTATGCTTGACAGTACATCACGTGGTCATCTCCAACTTGGCATGCGATGTGTGTGGCAACCTGAAGGGCTGAGTGAGTCAGGATATGGATTCCAGACTACAGGTTGGCAAGGTCAGATGTGGGTTGAAAGATCTGTGGCACTATACACATTGCTTACAAAATTCTCATTGTCACAATCATGGAGAAAGAGATGTCATTGGATGGCTGTAAAGTCTACTTATCTAGTTATGTGCATCCAACACAAGGAAGATATAGAACCCCGAACACCTCACACAACACAATGTGACTGAACTTAACATATAGTACTGGCCACCAATACCTGCACATTGTACATCCCATTGATGTCACAGACTGCAACAACAGGCACACAAGAAGTCTAACTGCCACACAGGGGCACACTGTAGCCTGTGAGGAGGGAAAGGATGGTGAAGTACAGAGACAATTGTGCACATGAGGTACTTACCAGCTCCTCTGATGATCCATAGAGCTGTCCATACGGGGTAAGATGTCATAAACAAGCCTCTCCAGCTTCTATGGAGAGAAGGCAAGAGCCCTATCACCTGCTGGCTTTGGCATGATTTCTTCCAGAAGCAGCACACAGCAGCTCAGGGTGTGGAAGTGTTGCTGGCAGCAGTCTCAGGAATCAAGTGAGTGAATCTGCACAACATGGCAGTCACCTCCACAGTCGTCACCACCAGTGCAAACAACTATTGGGCTGTGACCTCCACTGGCAACAACATTAGCCTATGGCTGTGTCCACCGCAGATGCAACTGCCTACCACAATGATGACTTCTGCCAGCAGTCACAGGTGGTTCCTTATGTCCAGTGGAGTAGACCAGGCATCCACCATTTTGGCAGCCTGAAATGCCGTATTCGGTTTCTAAACTGCGTCACACCTACAATACCTGTTTTGTTGCACCACAAGCATCCTTATCATGGCTTGTCATGGAGGTCCATCTACACAACCACCATTGTAGTATGTTGCAGGGCACAGATGCCATTGTACAGAGCTGCATGGTCCACTACCGCCGACTGTCATTTTGGCGGTCAAAATGTACAGTCACATTTCAGGAGGCAATTGTGTTGCACATCTACGAGTTTTGTGCAAATCCATGTTTTGGACATGTGTTGGGAACCATCGGGGTCCTGTGACCCTTGTGTGGTTTGTTGCTGTGATGTGCACTGGTTGTCATATCTATCCATTCAGAAATGATTTATCACATGATATTGTCTGGCATACATCATTTATGTTGCTGTAGACACACTGATTAATGTCACAACTCAAGTCTTGTCACACATAGGTACCCTGTGAGAGGGAGGGTGCTACAACCTGTCTACTGTCCACTTCCAGACCTTCGGACCATGGAAGAACAACATATCATCTGTCTGAATAGGCAAACAATAGTGGACTTATGCCTTCTGTTGGAGCCAGATCTGATGCCAGCTATTAGTTATCTAACCAGCATAGCACCCATTGTATGAGTCATGTCAGTATTTCACCTCCTGGCCACAGGGTCCTACCAACATACAGTTGCCCTATCTGCTGATATTTCTCAACCTATGTTCAGTCTGGTGTTGAAGGAATTCCTCTCAGCAGTGTTGAAACACATTGACAGCTATATCACGTTCCTCGACATGAGGATTTAGCCAATGTGAAGACAAATTTTTATAGTTTACTCCTCCTCCCACATGTGGTGGAGGCCGTTAATGGCACACATGTTGGATGGGTGCCACTGCAGGCCACTGAACAAGTCTATTGCAACAGAAAGAACTGCAATTCCATTAACGTGCAAGTTGCCTGTTTGGCAGATTTCTACATCTCACATCTCTGCCCATTATCCATGTTCAGCCCATGATTCCTTCATTATGTGGAACAGCACCAGACCCCAGATGATATCACAACTGCACCCAGAGAGGACCTGACTGGTTGGTAAGTCACATCATTCCTGATTGTGTGTGTACAATGTTGTGTGCTACAATCATGAAGTGAGTGACTCATTGTATCACTTATGTCCCATTCCTTAACAGGAGACTCAGCATATCCAAACCGTCCATGGTTATTGACACCACTGAGGGATCCAACTATGCCAGGAGAAGTCCGCTTCAATGAGATCCATGGAAGAACATGGCGGCCAGTGGAGCGGGCTTTTGGGGCCCGGAAGGACAGATTTTGGTGTCTGGACCAGTCTGAAGAAACTCTCCTCTACTCACCTGGAAAAGTGTGTCAGATCACTGTGGCATGCCTCATGCTCCACACCATCAACCTTTGGAAGAATTTCCTGTAAGCTCCAGTGGCCACCGGGTGAGACTCCTGAAATGCCAAGTGAGGATGACAGTGGTGAAGAAGGAGCTGATTTGCTGGAAGATCTCATCAACAGCTACTTTTTATGGGTGTATGTCATGTGATGCAATGCCTATGACTGTACAATCAACTGTAGTTGTGGGACTGTGTGGAGTTGAGTGTATTTGAAACAGCTAGGGAGTTTATACCCTACAGTATTCAGCCCAAGGCTGCAAGATAAGATAGCTTTTGGCACATCCCCACCTTGATGATGGTGCTTTGTTTGTGTCAGTTTCCCTGCCATGTACTTTGTTTTCCAGTTGCTTGCTATGTGACTTGTGTCACAGGTGTGGTTTCAAGCCTATAGTCTCTGTTTTGTTCTTTGTACAGGCACCTTCACCATGGCATCTTCATGTGGGCATTTCTGAGTTGTGACATTGGCAAATATCTGATGCTGTTCTGACATACAAAGTCATCATGGATTGTTCCAGGTAATGAAGGTGTAGGTGGCAGAGTTTGGATGTATGAGGCCTGTACCAAGAGAGTTTGCACAGTGTTTGGGTCGAGGTACAGAAGTGCATATTGGACTTGTTTTGAGTCTTGTGGTGGGCCAGTTGCATCGTTTGTGTCATCATGTGGTCATAAGATATGCAGTCATAGCTTTTGACCAAGTCATTTTACCTTCATATTGGCTAAACATTTTTTTCTCTGACCTGTACATAGCTATAGATGTGTTTCATCATTGAAGACCACAGTACATGTGTCACAACACTGCCATATGTTTGTGTCACACCACCAGATGTATGAGCATTTTATTATGATGAGCCTGTGATCAGGGAATGTTGTCATGCCGTCTGTCTGTATCTTGGATTATGTGATGTTGGACTAACTCGTTGTAGTATGTGATAAGACTCAAGCTGCTGACATCAACCACTTTAATGTTTGCCTATTCTGCATGTCAATGTCTGACAAAGTCCTTCCTTTGGTGGTCTGGGGGTCTGTCCCTTGAAATATGTACTTTGACTCAGTATGAGTCAAACATTCTTGTTTCTAAAAGCCCCAATATATTGAGAGCCTATGCGCTGTACAGTGGAATTAAATTTTAGGTTTGCCCAGACATTTCTACTAATGTGTTGGTGTGTAACGGTTGTAATCCTGAGCTAGACAATGTGTATCTGTGACATATCCCTTCTTGCACACGTAGCTTGTGTCTTCATCATATGAGTCACATGTTCTTACATCTCTCCATAGCAAAACATTGAAAATTAAGAAAGCGGAAAATCAGTTTGTGATGGGTGAATTACAATGCTAATGCAGAAAATACATTTGTGACATGAAGAAACAAAAAAGTAAAGTGAAGGGGTCAGTCATGGTGAATGAAATCATTGGAGTAGATGTGACATCATTGGGAGTCCAAAGTCAGCGTACTCCTCCCATTGAAACTGGTAGGTGGTTGAGGATCAGTCAACAGACTGAATGTGTGGCACACAAAGAAGGTTCTTTAGGAAGAGGTCACTTGCTGGAAGCTGTGGGTGTCTTGCCATCCGCACCTCATGGATTCTTCTCTGGACAACCCTGCTTGCATGGGAGAGGGGATCTGCTGCTACAAAGGCAGGGGTGGCTGGGTCTGGTTCTTCCTCTGGCAGGGCCTCCCTTCCAGTGGTTGGCACTGATATAGATGTGCCTGGTGTTCATAAGCCAAAGGGGTAGAATGGTTTTAAAAAGCCCAGCTCAGGATGGTGTGAATGTCCCTCAGCACCCCGTTAGGGAAGACATTTTGATACTGTGGGCCTCCATCCGTCCCCGCATATCTCTGTGTATGTCCCTCTGTAGTTGCTTGATTTCCCAGAGTTCAGTCAAGACCAGGCGCATCACTCCTTGGGACTCCTGATAGACCCCCCAAGACGTGGCTGATGGTGTTCTGGCTGATGCAGCCCCAGTGGACTCACCCTGCTGGCCCACAGCATCCAACCCATGTACCCTACCTCCACAGGCCTATGCCCTTGCCACAGGGTGCCCTCTCCAACTTGTTCCTGGACGCTCATCGGAAGTGTTGCTCTGCAACTCAGGATCCAGAAATGGGGGGCACAAGATGGTAGACACTGTGTTTGGGGGTCAGGTTGGGGGGCGAATGGTTGCCTGTGATGTTGAGGCAACTGGGTTGGGAGATGTTGATGTAGCCACAGTGAGACTCACTGTTTATGTCTGACCAGGTTGCGTTTGGAGTGGCTGAAGCAGTGCCTCCTGGGAGTTGTAGTAAGGCAACTCTCTATACTACAGAGCCTATACAACTGTTGTGTATTACATATCTGTATGCAGACTGCATTTAGGTTTGAGCATACATTTACCTGTTGAGACATACCATGAGTCCTGGTATTATTATTCTATATTGAAAAACTTACAGGCTCCATTTGGACCAATGGCATGTGGTGGACTTTAGTAGCTGTGTTTTGGGGTCCAGCAATACAGATTGACAGAAACTCTGGGAATTGAATGTTGGTAGGGTACATGAACAAGACAATGGCAAAAGGTAAGCTGTGAGCATGCATGACATGGCATTGTGGTGACATATTTGTGTGTTGTGACTTCCCCAGGTATTCCTGTCAAGCCCTCAGGATGCAGGGTGGCCAAGACCTTCTCTTCCCAGGGAAAGAGATGTAATGGGGCACAGGGCAGCCACCACCAGTCTTCTTGGCCTGCAGCTGGTACCTGGAGACCAGGGAAAGGACCTTGACCCTGAGGTCGTTCCTCCTCCTGATGTCCTCCTTTGTGCGCAGGGTGTTGCCTACAGCATTCACTCTGTTGACGATCCTGTCCTATATTTTGAGTTTCCTACTGCGAGGAGTGTGCTGGACTTGTTCTCCAAACAATTGTGGCTCTACTCTTATGATTTCATCCACCATGACTCTTAACTCATCTTCTGAAAAGTGGGGATTTTTTAGATGTGCCAAGGTGGGGAAAAAACTGTGGGTGACAGTGACTCACTAAACAGGGGAAGTGCAAAAGGTTGTGAATGGACAAAAGTGTGTGCAGGGTGTTCTTTGGGATGGTGCAAAAAAGGTGTGTCTAATCTATAGAGTATTTGTGAAAAAAGTCATTCTGGCTTCTGTGTTTGGTGCTGTAAATGCAAAGGATTGTGGTCTGCAGAGGGGTGTATTTTATAGTGTACTTTGCAGGTGTGTTTACTGTGGCAATGTGTGTCAGCTGCGTTGTTTTTAAATGTATTCAATGTGCAGTTTTGTATTTTATTTTCTGACCACGAATCTCAGTGGTTCAGACTGCTATTGGCTGACCACCATGGGGGATCCCCACAGCAACTGTGTGTTTGTACTAGGCTCGATGGTTGGTTGCGGTGCTGTTGGCACTAGAGGTGAGACCTCCTATTTCCAGTGCCACCACGCCGCTGGCGGCCTGCCTTTTTTGCTTGGCGGTCTGCTGTCCTGCCTGTCTAACTCATAATACAGTGTCTTTTTGGGACCGCCAACAGGGTGGTATGGCAGTCCGACCGCCAAACTCCTAATGAGGACCTTAGTCCCTTTTCAAGGCTTGTGATCCTCTAGCGGGGCCAGGCTATTGGTTATGTTTAACAAGGGCTCCACAAACCTATACCTTATTGCCGAGGACGCTGACAACTTTTTTGTTGTAGAGACGCTCGGAGCAGGGGAAACCTGTGTCGTCAGCGCAGCAATGTTTCGTCTAGGTGCACTCGCTTGGCAGGTTTGCATAAAATTGTTTAAGTTCCATGTTTTCAGACTTGCTAGGAGAAGTCCAGTTAGGCGCAGGCAAAGGTCTAAGAAACAGCCCTTGGGCCAAAACTCACTCCTACAGCAGCCACGAGCAGGTCCCAGTTCATTTCCAGTTGGTACTGGTCGGTAGGACACTTCAGGAAAAGTCCTCTTGCAGCTTGTTGTTGCCCTGTAGGAAACACAAGAGGTCAGCCAACTGATCATTGGACTTCACTTTTTTGTCCTCGGTAAAAGTGGGAGCAGGTCCAGCTCGTCAGGTATCCTCAAAAGTCCCAGACAGCAGGTGCAGTCCTTTGTCTGTTCCTACATAGGTCCAGAGTGTTATGGAGTTGGTGTCTTGTTGTGCTGCAGTTATGCCTGTCACTAGCTTGTGGTAAGGGTGACTTGTGGTCCCTCCCTAACCAATAGGGTAAAGGTTCCCATGGGTAACAGTACCCACTTTGTAGCAGTTACTAGAAACAATCCCACAGTTCCCCTCACTCACTAAATCAAAGATGAAGAAACCTGTTTCCCCTTGTGCAGAGACTCTGGGCCGACCAAGAGGTATGGCCAAGTTAATGAGCTGCCCCCCTCTGTGGTCACTCCAAACCAGTTCTGTGGGCAGCTATGCCCCCCTTGGATGTGGTGCATGCCTGACTAGGAGGAGAAAAGAAGTGGCCTGTTCAAGTGTCATCTGACATCTGTGTGTGACAGTGCAGGCCCCTTTAAATTAAATTAAGTTCCTGGGCACAGTCCAACAGGTCCTTCTCTTAGGGGAATGAAAAACACTTTTTGCACCCAGGCAATTGCCACTGCTCTGGGAGCAGTTTTCACACATCATCAGGGCTTTTCACTAGCTCGGTGACAGTTGAGGTCTAACACAAATTAGCCTCCAGGGATTTCACTCATGGAAAAAGTAAAAGTCAGGTTTCCTTAATATTTATCAAAAATCCAACTTCATCTTTCAGTTGGACTTTTAATAAATATCAAAAACAGCAGTTTCATTGTTTTTATAGCTGGTCTCTAAGCAGAGATAGGCGTATTTATATTTGATATTGCTTTCCATTGTTTCTCTATGGACCAGGCAGTCTTCCTATAGTGAAAATAGCTTTTGGGAGTGAGTCACTGTAAGGACAAGATAACATTACATGTTTACATGTTTTAATTTAAATATCAAACACCCCACATTGTGGACTACAAGGCCTACATAGGCGTAACTGATTATTATTTAGAAGGGAGGTTTTCTCCTGTCAAAAGGGTAGATTCTGTCAAGCTGCAGTATTTAAACTGCAGCAGCCAGTCTACAGTGGTAGGCCTGGAGTCAGTTTATTTTGGCACACAAGTGGGTGGCATAGTAGCGCTGTAGTCCATAGGTGACATTTACCTTTCCATGGCATGGTTGTATTTGGAACACTATATACTTGACCTTATAGGAAAGTTAAATAAGCCAACAAGGAGGAAGTGAATGTCAACATGTTGAAGGGATAGAGCACATGCACTGGTGTCTAGTTAGTAGCGTCTTAGTCTATAAACAAAAACCAGTGGCACCAGTCCACAAAAAATGGGGTAGCTACACATAAATGTATAATTGTGAGATGAAACAAACAATTTCTCACAATCACAAAACATTTTAAGATGACAATATGATACTCGACAAAAGAATTATGGTGATCATTTTTGGTTTTGTATTCAATAATCCTGATTTATTAAATGTATTCATCAAAGTCAGTGTTATCTGCTGTTGTTAAGCATTTTTCTGATTCACTTTCTTGTTGGTGAAAATTCAGCTGCAGCCACTTCATTAGTGACCATTATTTCTGGTAATTGCTATGTATGGATGCAATCTTGTATAATGGAATGTCACCGATGGGTCACTGATGGGTATCTTCTGTTTTCTACGAATGGCTTTGTTATGCTAAAAATTGGATATTACATTCATGTTCACACCAGTCTAAGACCACTTTCAGCAGCACAACATTACTCTAGTCCTACACAAAAACGTGACAAGCCTTGAGGGAGTAGAATTGCTGCTGATGAAGAACTGCAGCAGTGGAAATGTGTTCAAAGGCATGGAGTAGTTAAAGCAATTATGCAATACTGCTTTTGGGTCACAAACCTGCGGGTGAGCGTTGGCCAGTTAGGTAACTAAAGCACTAAGCATGTTCATTCTGCTTTGCCTACGTGACATAACTCCTTGGGAGGTGATAATCCTATTTTCCAGCTCAAGGACTCCTTGACATAAGAGAAATTAAAGGTGAGTAGCTACATATCTAAATTGAAGCTTGTTGCCAGCCATTCTAGCATTTTGAGTAGATCATCAGAATTTTCCATTTTCAGGTACAGTGAACATCACTGTTCCATTAGAGATTTTGATATGTGTAAAATGTTTTGGGGATTCCCATGTTTAAACAACTGGTTAATTGCCTGCATGTCTTACCCAGGGCTTTTGAAGCCTCAAAGTTCATAAAGCTTGTGGTATGGCTTCACAAGTGAATGATTCCATATTCCTCATTTATAAAACTTGGGTGTCTGTGTGTTGTTGTCCTTATTTCAAGAGTTTCAATGTCAATGCAATTTCTCAGTTGATCTGGAGCTGGGATAAAGAATGGTCTATGACCGCGGTCAGAATGCCCAAGGGGGCACCGCCGGCCTGTCGGCGGTGCTCCCGCCCCCGTTGGCCCTGGCGGTAGAGAACCGCCAGGGTCAGAATGAGGGCCATAGTCGTTTTTTCGAGGTGAAAATCCTTCGACCGGGACAAACCTGGATCTTGATCCGATGTCCCTGGAGCCCTCGTCGGATACGCTGGTTGGGAGGTCCCGGTCAACTTTTTCCCTTCGGACTTAGTCTCATTTTTGGAAATTTTCTTCACCGGGACGAAACTGCAAATCAGGCCGGGTCGCGGTTGAGGCAAGCCGGCTAGAGTTGCCGTGGCGGGTCGGTCCCTCTATGGAGCTTTTTTCCAAAAGTACTCCAAACTTCTCCAAACTTCTGGGGCTTCTCCCAGATGTTCTTTTAAGGTTCTTTTGGGGTCCACAGCTCACCCCAAAGGTCCAGAAGCTCTGAGATGATCCTTGGGGGTGCGGACTACAACTCCCAGAATGCACCTGGCGCAAACTCCTTTTTGGCCAATGGGCAGTGGTCAGCTGGTTGATTTCTTCAGGAGTTGGTGCAGGGGACTCTGATTAGCAATTTTTCACCTGTAGCAAACAGGAAGTCCCTCCTTGAACCAGTTGAAGCCAGGAAAAGTCCTTCTTGTGGTGAAGCCCAAGTGTGCAGCTGGTGCAGTCCTTCTGAGTGCAGGTTTCAGGTGCAGGCCAGGGGTCCAGCGGGGCAGTCCTTCTTCTTCTGTAGTTCTTCCTGGTAGGGATGTGGTAGGGAACTGAGGTGTAGGTGCAGGTCTGCCAGTTTTATCCTTGCTCCTCGGTGAAAAACAGAAGGGTCCTGATTCTCCAATCAGGTGCAGGGTCCTTCCCCCTGTGATGACCACTTCCTGGGAAGTGTGGCAAAAATCAATCCCAGGAGGCAACATTCTTCAAAAATCCATCATGGCTGAATCTGATTTTGGAGGTTACATTTGGCTGAGCCCACACCCCTCTCCTGCCCTCCCCTAATCTAATCAAGGGGGCACCTAGTTGCCTGGGGTTGCAGGTTGTGGGGGTGTTGCTGGGGTGCTCCAAATGTCCTTCTCTGCCTTTGAAGACCAGTTTGGCAGCCCTCCCCCTTCCTGCCTCACCATCAGCTGAGGGGAAATTCCCTCCCATAGGCACATCTCTTTGTGTGAAGCCAGGCCACTTCACACCTCATCAATGCAGCCTGGCCAGGCTGCCAGAGTCTGGCCAATGAGAGCACAGCAGTAAAAACAATGCAGGGCTGAAATTGGCAACTTTTCAGGTAAAGTTTAAAACTCTTTACCTGAACAAGTTATATTAAATCCCACAACTGGAAGTTGTGGGATTTATTATAACAATTAATTTGATACCAAACTCTTTGTATCCATTACTTAAGGGGACTTTAAAAATTAAAATAAAGTCTCCCCATTCTAGCCTATGAAGGCCATTCACTACAATGGGGGAAAAACGAATTTGGCTGTTTTTACCTCACCATGACTTATAAAACTACTTTTATAAGGTCCCTGCTTATAGTTACATGGCACCCAGCCCTAGGGGCACATAGGGCACACATTAGGGGTGATATATATGTAAAAATAAGGGAGTTTAAGACTTTGGAACTACTTTTAATTCCAAAGTCGAATTTGCATATAACTTTTACTTAAAAGCAGCCTGCAAGGCAGGTCTGCCTTTAAAATGACACTGGGCACCTCAGCAGTGCACCTATGCTGTGGTCCCTAAACCTACATGCCCTACCATATACTAGGGACTTATAGGTAGGTTTACTTAGCCAATTATAATTAGCCTAATGTGCATATTGATTTTACACAGAGCACAGGCCCTGGGACTGGTTAGCAGTACCCAGGGCACCATCAGAGTCAGGAAAACACCAGCAAAAAGTGGAATATGGAGGCAAAAAGTTAGGGGGCATCTGCAATCAGCCCTGTTTTCTCACACAAATGTACTAGTCATCAATAACATTCCTGAGTGTACTACTGCTTTCACCTAAGGATGTTCCACCAAATCTGAGTCATATGGGTAGTCCTTGCCATAGATTTCTCTCCCTGCCCAGAAGACAACCTTCTGCAAGTTTTGTTCGGAGATACCTTGCCTGCAGGATTGGAGGAGGGTGAAGGTTCTCACAGCCCCTTCTCTTCTATACTGTTTTGTCCACAAATCATGAGCAAGGAGCAGAAATATTCTTGATTGGTGCAAGCAAATAGTGGTAGTAATGTTCAGTTTTATTAAAGCTGGTCCTACTCCCAACTGCAGAATCACAATTTCTCTCTCCATTGCACCTTATACAACTTGCCAATCCAGCTCTATACTATCATCAAAAAGGCCCTGTAAAAAGTAGAAATTGGGTTGTTAGTTGCCTGGTGTAAGCTCTGGTCAAGCAGCAATCACAATTCTTGTCAGGCTTAACTTGAAGGCGATGTGTAAATACTTTGTGCAATAACAGTAAAACAGTGAAAACACCACATAAAAAGTCCCCACACCAGGTTAGACAAATACAACAGACTTTAATAAGTACAACAAGACCAAAATGACAAAAAAATAGAACAGTAGAACTTGAGTTATGATGTTTTTAAAGAATAAACTGAAGAACACAGCTTGGAAGTAAAAAGCACCAACTGGGATTATCTGGTCACCTCTCATTGAGAGAGTGCCAGGGTCTCAGAAGTTTACTGACAAAATTGCTCCTTAAGTAGTCCCCAGTTCTAGTAGCAAAATCAAAAGATTATGGGCCAGATGTATCAAACTTTTTTGCATTCGCAAATGGTGCGAATCGCAAATTTCAGCAGTTTGAAAATTAAAAAATGCCTTTCACGATGTATGAAAGGCATTCTCAGTGCAAATATAAGGAATCGCTAAAATAGTGATTCCTTGCAACTGCGACCTGAATTTGTATGTCACAATCTGCGTATCGCAGATAGAGACATGATTTAGCGAATTTCTCTCTGCGTAACGCAAATTTGCGACCTAGAATTGTGATTCGCAGATAGCGATCCGCAAAATCATGTCGCTATTTGCGATACGCAGATTGCGACACGCAAATTCTGTCTCGCAATGCTACGCATCAAAAACTCGCAAATAGCGAATATTCGCAGAATGGCCTTTTACACATGCAATTTACCACAAATTGAAATAGGTGGTAACCAGGTGCAACCTATATAAAGAGGCCCAGAATGACTCAGCCCCTTTTCCAAAATGGCCGCACTCTACGTCATGGTGAGGAGGATGAGGATCCTGGCAGGTTTTAGGAGAGGGAGGAGGAGACAGGAGTGCATTTTCAGAGTGTGCATAATCCTTTTTGACCAGACAGAGGAGGAGATATATGAGAAGTACAGGTTAAGCTCTGCCCTGATGCTTGACCTGATCTACAACTTATATTGCAGTGCACCAGACACAGGACCAATAGTATACCCACCCATGTGCAGGTATTATGCTCCCTGCACCTATTAGCCTCAGGGAGCTATCAAGGGGTCATAACAGCAGCTGGAGGGGTCTCCCAGAGTGCCCTCTCTTGATTTTTCAATGCATTTCTCAATGCCATGCTAAGCAAAATTCAACAGCACATAAGATTCCCCAACACCACACAGGAATTACTACAAACATTGCGATTCAGTATTTGCAACTTGCAAATTGTGTTTGCGACTTTTAAGAAATCGCTATTACCAACTCACAATTTTGATACATCCCATTTTGCATTTCTTAAATAGCGATTTCTTATAATTCGCAATTTAAGAAATGCAAACCGGGAACTTGAGACATCTGGCCCTATGTCCCCTAAAGAAATTACCATGCCTTTAAAACAGAGATAACATTTGATGACTTTCCCGAAAACTTGGGTTTTGCCATTGCTTGTTTGAGGATGTCCTCAGCATTCCTAGTGTGATTTGTAAGTATAACAGGTTTTGGGCTTGCACTGTGTAAGTGAATCACAGGTGAACTGTGATGTTTGGGAGTAATAGGGAGTTTGCGAACTCCAATGTAGTTGTTTAGGGAGTGTGCGTACTCCAAAAGGTGTATGTATGGAAGTCGTCGAACTTCACCTGTGTATGGCACTTTGTGCTGAAAAATTGCCCACGTGGTTGTTGGTATATAGACCCTGGGAGGTCTAAGACTCCAGTGTATTGAGTATTGGTTATTGAACAAGTGTAGAAGACACTTGGTTGATGTTCTAATTTGTTTAATCAGTCAATCGGGGGTGGTTGACAAACTCATAGAG
The DNA here is from genome assembly GCF_031143425.1 of Pleurodeles waltl. NCBI lineage: Eukaryota > Metazoa > Chordata > Amphibia > Caudata > Salamandridae > Pleurodeles > Pleurodeles waltl. The sequence continues at coordinate 880,159,424 of NC_090449.1, forward strand.
TGTGTGTTAAAACGGAGTATTAGTTTTGGTTTGGTGATTCCTAAGTGCACCAGGAGGATCTGATGATCAGTCAAGGGTTGAATTTGCTGGTTGAATTTTGCTTGCGAGTCAGGGAAACTGAGATCGAACGATTATCTGTTAGAGCTAAAAGCTGCGGTTGAAAATTCAGTAAGGTTCCCAAAGTGATTGTGTTTCCTACCTGTAGTAAACAGACAAGTTTGGTGTGTTGATTTTTCTTTAGTGCTCGTGATATTTGTATTTAGTCTGGCGTGGATCTGATTTAGGAAGACAAGCCGAAGGGCTTTGTCAGCCGCTGTACATGTGAGTGTGACATCACTAGATCCGTGCTGGGATATGTTGGGTGGCAAGAAAAGCCACAAAACGATTGGTGGACAACCATGAAGCGTTACTGGTTGAGAAAGGCAAGCAAGAAGGATTTTGGGATTGAAATCTACTTCCTGATTTGATAGAAGCATAGCATAAATCCCAAAATTACATTTTTCAAATCATTAAAGAGTGCCCTATGGGGAGATGCTTTCATTTCAGTTAGAATAGGAGAAATTACAGAAGGCACACCCACATGTATTGTATTTGAAGAACAAGGTGCTGCATCATGTCTTTGGTTAAAACAATGGTGCAAAGATACAGAAAAGGAAGGGGACTTAGCGTTTCCTGCCCATGGAACCTTTCATTTGAGAATCCTAAAGAATTTGAGGGGAGTACTGTATGATTCAAAACCTCCTCCGAGACCTGCATAATTTGAAGCATTAGCTATTTGGGAATTAGTGGTCAGACAGCAACAGCAACAAAAATTTGAGAGGAGAATGTGAAAAGCTGAGAAAGCTTTAGCTGAGGCAAGATGGGATAGTGAGAAGAAATTTTGGAGAACTGAGACTTTACAGGGAATTAAGATGTGTCTTGCAATTACACAAGAGAACGAGAGCAATGCCAAACAGAATGCCAAGAAGAAGGGTTTGTATCCTTCTGAGGAAAAGGAGCAGAAATCAAAAGAGTCTAGAAAGTCTTTGACCTATGATGAAGACTCAGATGATGATTCGTTTTTTTTGCAACTATTGAGAAACCGTCCCCCACCATATGCAGCACTGAGACAGGCCAAAGTATTAGTGCCGATCCTACTGCTCCAATACCCACTGGAGCGATACAAAGCCAAGTACTGGTTAACCATACTATTCCTACCACTTCCCCAATTCAGGCCCATATGCTGGCGGTTAATAAATGAGATTTTTCCAGATGTGCCTACTGTAAATTCTGCAACGAGTTTAATGGTGCTGACAGGACAAGCTTCCCAAATAAGACAGATTTATCAAATAGAATCTATACCTAATTTGGTATCCCCAATGCAAGCCCAGACAATCCCGAGATACATCCCCATAACAGTGTCACAGATAAATACATCTGCGTTGACAAGTCAGAATGGAGGAGTAATGTACTCTAGAGATCAAAATGTCCAACCGAGTCAAGTGCTGTGTCAATACCTTTTACTATTGGTCCTGTTATAACTTTGTTTGCCCAGGGAAATAATAGGAGCAATGAACAGAAAACTTTGAATTTGAGCGTAGAAATGTGGAGATTCAATGTAAATACAGGAGTCATGTCGCTAATGAAGCAAACATTTGACATGACAGGTCCATTAATTGACTTGAATAATACCAGGACACCACTGAATAATCTGGGGAGGCCAGACATAGGTCCTAACCCATTTTTTATGACTCCGGAGACTCCCTGTCTAACATTACAACAAGTGCCCAATGTAAGTAATAACAATATCTCATTACCAGGTTTGACAGCCCAGCAATTGGCCGAATGGCTGGAAAGGCTCAATAGCACACCAGAAGATTCAAATGGACGAAGTCCATTCAATTTGACCAGGATTAAATAAGAAGTAGAGGAATTAATTGAGGGAACAATTGAATTGAACAGATTTGATTCATATAGAGTAGATGAATTGTGTTTCTTGTGCAAAATAATTACCAACAAAACAGAATTGGTACACCAGAGATTAGCAGACCTGGCAGAAAAATAAGACATACAGACTGAGAAAATGAAGCATTTGAGAAGTTACAGGTTAGAATTTGAATCAAAGCATATTGAAAACATGAGAATACCAGGAATGAAAATTCAAATTAGGGAATTAATCCAGAGCATTCACACATAGGGAGCATTAGATAAATGGGAAGGCAAATGGGTAAAGAGATGAGACAAGACGAAAAAGGAGTCTGCAAATGTAATTGCTAGTATACAGCGGACTGTTAATCCAGTAAAAATATTCAAGGAGGGAATTTTGCACATGTCCCTTGAAGCAAAAGTGACATTCTGTCATTTACAAATGACTACCCGAGATTGAGAGAGAAGCCAGTAGAATGGTACCAACAAACAGACAGGATTGTGAAGTTTTCATAATGCTTGTTGGAATATTTGAATACCCTGTTAGAAATAGTGGTTCCAGCTGATTTGTGGGTTGAATGCAAAAGGAGTGTAAATTACCCAACGAGACAGCCTGCACAAGATCCGTCTACAGGTGCACCATCTCATGATGTAATGAAGTATTATTACAAGGTGATTGAAGTTTTGAAAACAAGAATTTCTCCCAAGAATATTGATTGCAGAGAATAGATAGGACAGCTCAAGAAGGAAAGGAGTCCATATATGCAGACTACAAGAGATTGTTGCAAGCATTCAAATATTACAGTGGTACAGAAACAATTGAGCCAAAAGACATAATTCATTTTGTGTTCAGATTTGTCGAAGGAATCAGACCTGAAATTAGCCGGATGAATAAGAGTCATTTGTTGGCAAGCAAAGCCTATTGATGAAGTATTGCAATATGCCAAGTACTGTAATGATGAGATTGAATTGAAGCAGAGAAAGTTAAATGAGAAGGCAATGTTGGTGCAGATTAAAGTGGCACAATCAAGAATGCAGTGAATGTTTCTACAGCAGCAGCAGGAAAACATGTTGTTTCAGAATCAGGTGAAAGGTAGAGGTTGTGGTGAGAGTGGAAATGTAAATCGTGGTGTCGACTTGAGCATTGTAGTTACACAGCATAATATGCAGGCAATGAAAAGGACGTTACCTCGTCATGCTTGCAGTGGCCCCAGACATTGGAACCAGGAGTGTCCAATGCTAGGACAGGAAGGTGTTGTCCCACAGACTAATGGAAACAATCTTTTTTCAAGCATCAGAGGACCATGAATGAGAGGTCAAAATTTTAATTTCCAGAGTAATGTGAATCAAGTGCAAGGTCCTGAGCCCATGCAACAAATTGAAATGCCATGTTTGCAGATGCCACAGTCACAGCAAATACAACCCCAAGTTCAAATGGTACCTAGGCAACAAATTCAGATACCTCAAGTCCCACTGGAACAGCAGCAGATGATGCTTCCTCAGCAGGGCACCGGTCAACGGTTTAACACCAGTAATAACACAATACACCAATACTCATTACACAGTGAGGATGAATCAAATGAAGAGTTGATGAGGGAGAGTTCAGATGATGAAGAATGCATGGTGGCAGCTTCATTAGAAGTAGACCAAAAGTGTCCCTATGTGAAGGGAAAGGTAATGGGTCACAAAGACTCATTCTTAGTCGATACAGGAGCTACACACTGTACTGCAAGATCTGCAGAAGTCCCTAACGGAACTCTTTCAGGGAAAACGATGCAAATTGTGGGAGTTGCAAATCAGTATTTGACAAACTCGATTACAGAACCAGTTCCAATTAAAATTGGGAATTTCAAAGGCTTACACAAATTTGTAGTTTGTGACTCAAGTCCAGTTTCCTTATAGGAAAGGACTTGCTATGCAAAGCAAGATATTTAATTACTTGTTCAAATGATGGGATTGCCAATCAAACAAGTAGCGATGATGAAGACAATCAGCCTGAGGAAACCAACTGTAACTCAGTAAATGAAGAATAACCTTTGATCAGTTTCTTTCCTGTCTTTACAATACGAGATCTTCCTTCCGACCTGCAGGGAACAGTTAAGATGAAAGTATGGGATTTTTCAGGGAAGGGCACTGGTTTAATCAGAGGAGTTGTGCCAGTTAAAGTCCCAGTCAAGCCAAATGCAGTTTCTCCCCAGATTCCCCAATACCATATGACACAAGACACTATTGAAGGGATTGCACATATAATTGCCGAATTTGTAAGACAAGGTGTCCTAAAAAAAGAACAGAGCAGCCCATGTAACTCTCCTGTCATGGGACTGCGAAAACCATGTGGAAAAGTTTGGATTGTTCAGGATTTGAGGAAAATCAATTATATTGTGATAAAATATTGTCTGGTGGTGCCAAATCCAGCAGTAATATTATTTCAGATCCTATGTGATGCTGGATGGTTCACTGTACCTCTTCATGAGGATAGCACTTTCTTTTCTGCTTTAACCCTTTAAACGTCACAGATGTAATGGTTATGTCCGATGGCGTGGCACTGAGGCGTCACGGACGTAACAATTACGTCCTGTAACCTGCCCTCGGGGAAGTGCTACCGCTCCCCCCAAGGGCCTAAGGGCAGGGATGGAAGGGGAACATTTATTTTAGGCCATTTCTGCCCTCCTTGGGGGGCAGATAGACCTATTTCTATTAGTCTGATCTGCATCCAGGGGGGCAGAAACCATTTAGGCACCAGGGATTTGTGTGTGTGTTTTGTTTGGGGGGCAGCTGCTTGGGCAAGGGTTGCTTCCCATGGGGCCACAATGGGACACATTACTGTTGGCCATTTCTGCCGCCCATGGGGGCAGATCGGCCTATTTATGTAAGGCCCATCTGCCGCCAAGGGGAACAGAAAGCACACCAGAAACCAGGGAAGATTTTTTTTTCAAGAAAGAGAGTGGAGTTATGGCCCCACCCCAAATAAATGGGGACAAAGTTGTTCTGTCCACCGGTGGGCAGATGGGGCAATTACCCCTGATCCACTCCTGGGGGGGGGGGGGCAGAAAGCATACTAGATGCCAGGGAATTAAAAAAAAACAGTGGGGTGGTGGCTAACAACCAGTATGTGCATGGTTATGCCTCCACCCCAAATGAAAGGGGTAACAGTCTTTCACCTCCCTCCGCACACTAAAAGATCTTATCCCAATGGCAAGCAAGAGGACATTTGATTGTTTTGATTTCACATTTGGGCCATGAGAGCTTGTCTAACTCTCAAAATCGTCCCACTTGGAATGGTGAGGGCTGTACTTTTTGGACTTTGGGACGCTGCCATGTAGAAAAATCTACGAGACATAGACACATCTGAAAACTAAACATCCAGGTGAGTTCAGAGTGGTCTGCTTCACATGCACCCTGCACTATTTTCTTACCCACAATGCCCTGGAAACCTCCAACTTTGCTTGAAATCACTCTCTTTACCCACATTTTTGTGATCGAACCTTTCGGAATCTGCAGGAATCCACAAAATGTCTACCCAGCATTGTCGCATCTATATCGATAAAAATTCTGCCCCACTTGTCAGCCTAAAAACTTTTTTTTTCAAACTGCCCTTTTGGACACGCTTTGGTTCCCCCTCATTTTCGAATTTTTTTTTGGCTTTTCCCTGTCAAGGGCACTTGGCCCACCTACACAAGTGAGGTATCACTTTTACCGAGAGACTGAGGGGAACGTTGGGTGGTGAGGTGATCTCACACAGAAATGTGGAAAAAAATGTGATTTTGTTTTTGTTAAATTTGTGGTTTGTGGAGGATTCTGGGTAAGAAAACACTGTGGGATCCACGCAAGTCACACCTCCCTGGACTCTTTCGGGTGTCTAGTTTTCAGAAATGTTTGTGTTTGGTAGGTTTCCTTAGATGGCTGCTGAGCCCAGGACCAAAAACGCAGGTCCCCTCGAAAAAAAACAGGTAGTTTTGTATTTGATACTTTTGATGTGTCCACATACTGTTTTGGGGCATTTCCTGTTGCGGGCACTAGGCCTACCCACACAAGTGAGGTACCATTTTTATTGGGAGACTTGGGGGTAATGCTGTGTGGAAGGAAATTTGTGGCTTCTCTTAGATTCCAGAATTTTCTATCACCAAAATGTGAGGAAAAGTGTTTTTTTGCCAAATCTTGAGGCTTGCAAAGGATTCTGGGTAACAGAACCGGGTGAGAGCCCCACAAGTCACCCCATCCTGGATTCCCCTATGTGTCTAGTTGTCAAAAATGCAAAGGTTTTGTAGGTTTCCCTAGGTGTCAACTGAGTTAGATGCCAAAATCCACAGCTAGGCACTTTGCAAAAAACAGGTCAGTTTTAAATGTAAAAATTTGATGTGTCTATGTTGCGTTTCCTGTCGCGAGCATTAGGCCTACCCATGCAAGTAAGGTACCATATTTATCAGGAGACTTGGGGGAATACAGAGTAGAAGAACAAGTGTTATTGCCCCTTATTTTCTCTCTCTCAACACCTTATCTTGTGCCCATTTTGGAAATACAAAGGTTTCCTTGATACCTATTTTTCATTCTTTATATTTCACCAAATGAATTGCTGCATACCCGGTATACACTGAAAACCCATTGCAAGGTGAAGCTCCTTTATTGGCTCTAGGTACAAAGGGGTCTTGATGAACCTACAAGCCCTTATATTCCCGTAACCAGGGGAGTCCAGCAGACGTAATGGTATATTGCTTTTGAAAATCTGACATCGCAGGAAAAAGTTACAGAGTAAAACATGGAGGGAAATGGCTGCTTTTTTCACCTCAATTTCAACATTCTTTTTATTTCAGCTGTTATTTTCTGCAGGAAACCTTGTAGGAGCTACACAAATTACCCCTTGCTTAATTCAGAATTTTGTCTACTTTTCAGAAATGTTTAGCTGTCTGGGATCCAGTATTGGTTTTACACCCATTTCTGTCAATAACTGGAAGGAGGTTAAAAGAATAAAAAATAGTAAAAACCGGTTATGTCCTAGTTAAATACCCAAATTGTGTTGAAAATGTAGTTTTCTGATTTGAGTCTAGCTGTTCCAAAAAGCTGGGAAGATGGTGATTTCAGCAACGCAAACCCTTTGTTGATGCCATTTCCAGGGAAAAAACTACAAGCCTTCTTCTGCAGCCCTTTTTCCATATTTTTCTTTTTTTTTAACTAAATTTGTGCTGTATTTTGGCTAATTTCTTGGTCTCCTCCAGGGGACCCCACAAACTGTGGCTACCTCTAGAATCCCTAGGATGTTGGTAAAAAAGGACGCAAGTTTGGCATGGGTAGCTTATGTGGACAAAAAGTTATGAGGGCCTAAGAAAATGACCAAATTATTTTTGTTGATAGTTCCTGTTTAAGAGATAACATAGGAACTTTGAAGCTTCCTGGCTTTGGGGAGTGTATTCAGCACAAGTAGCTGAGTTTATGGCTCTTACTAGAGTATGTCATGTTTCTGCACAGCATAAAGTTACCATTTATACAGGCAGCCATTATGGATTTGGAATATTGCACGACTTTGGCCAGCTATGGTCACAGAGGGGTTTCGTGGCCTCTTCTGATTCACCAGTGAGAAACGGTGACAGAATCCATGATTTGCTTCAAGCTTACAAATGCTTGAAAAGATTGCTGTGGTGAAATGTAGTGCGCACCAAAGACTGCAAGATTTTCTTTCAGTGGGAAATGGATATGCAGATCGAGTCGCAAGGTTTTGCACATTGAATTGTATATCCTCAAAAGATAAATGGAACTGTTGCCAGAAGAAGTTAGTACAAGTTATGCATTGACTGTCATTGATACCTTTGAAGAGTTAAAGAGCCTTTAGTAGAATGTTAACAAAGAAGAACAGAAAACGTGTGTTAAAATGAAATGTGCACAAAGAGAAGATGATGTTTGGGTATCCGGGGAGGGACAAGTGGGCTTGCCTAATTGTCTGCTGACTCAAATGGCTAGATATTATCATAGTCAAGTACATGTTTGGAGGGATGCAATGATTCGAATATTCAAGCAGTCATGGTCTCATCCAAAATTTAGACAGGTTGCCGAAGCAGTTTGCCACCGCTGTATCATCTTTCAGCAGATGAATATTGGTAAAAGAACAGTTGTTAACATGTGCCACATTGGAAGTGCTGGAGGTCCATTCAGCAGAATGCAAATTAATTTCATTGAAATGTCTGTGTGTGGAGGATTGAGATATGTGTTGGTGATTGTTTGCATTTTTAGTTATTGGATTGAAGCATACCCCACATGTGGGAATGACAGCCTTACTGTAGCAAAATTATTGCTTAGGAAGCTGATACCACGTTTTGGTTTCCCGGTCTCTTTAAAATCAAATAGAGGAAGTCACTTCAACAACAAAGTAATTAAATTGCTATATTCAGTCCTAAACATTGAGGAGAAGTTGCACTGCAGCTATCGCCCTGAAGCCTCAGGATTTGTAGAACAAATGAATGTTACGCTGAAGTCAAGACTTACAAAGATGTGTGCGTCGACAAATCTAAAATGGCTAACTACCGTTAGTTCTGATCAATATGAGAAATACACCCAACAGGAAAACTGGACGAAATCCTCATGGGCAGAGCAATGAGGTTGCCAGCGGTAACAGATGACATGATGTTGGATTACTGCAAGGGTCTGGCTGATGTGGTTTTCTCTTTTTGTCATCAGGTGGAGACCACAACTGTGCAGCCATCCCAAGATCAGAGTCACAACTGGAGAGCTGGAGACTGGGTTGTTATCTGAAAACACGTGAGAAAAACGTGTCTGGAGCCCAGGTGGAAAGGACCCCACTAAGTTGTACTAGTTACTACTACTGCCTTGAAGTGTACAGGAGGTCCAAACTGGGCACATGCCAGTCATACTCCTTTGGAAAATGAAGAAGAGTTGTTGAGAGTACCAACAACATCCATACAAACTCTAGAATCAGAGAAGAAAACTGGAAAATCAGAAACAGACTCTGAGCAGATAGAGAAAAATCCAGATACCCTTGTAAGAGACGAGACAGAGGACTTACAGGAAATTGACATAGACATTGAACCAGTCTCAAGTGAGGCAGCAGGAGAGTCTAGTCAGAGGAGGGCTCTCCCAGAAGCAGACGATCTCAAAAATCAAACAGAGCTGCCCACCAACCCGGGGGAAGGGTTTGAGTTAGATCAGAGTCAAACAGATATGACTCCTCTGGAGACAGTTGCAGGGACATTAAATCAAAATCCTGCAGAACAAGAAGAAGCTGTAAGTCCAGCACCAAAAAGAGCATTGACAAAGGGAACCTGGAAAGAAGCAAAGTGGCCTAGATCACAAGTTAAGAGAAAAGACTCAATTGAAGTGTCAACAATTGAAGAAGAAGTAGACACCACAAGAAGAGAAGATTTGAGTGATAGAGAATTAAGTAGAGATTGAAGACTGAAAAGAAAACGAGTTGCAAATTGAAGAAATTCAGGACCTGAATGGGCATACGCTACAACTAGTGATTGGCAACACAGATTTTGGTCATTTTGTTTTGATCGTGAGATTCCAGGTCAATACTTTGGCACGTGAAGCTGGTTCATGAACTGATCTTTGAGAAGGATTCTGTGACACTGAGAAAGGAAAGGGACATTAGGAACAACCAGAAAATACTTTGAAAAAGAAAACTGATTTGACAAGCTGCTAACCCAATTTTGATAACCGTTACTGATTTCTGACAGAAGCTCTGAAAAATAGACTGAAAGCTGTAAATAACTGCGAAGAAGATTTTTGTTTTGCTGCATAGTTATATTTTTTCTTTCTACTTTCTGATTCTTTACAGATCATGAGTAATCATAACAAGCAGGTTAGAAACAATAGGTGCTGTAAATACATAGGTATTAGCTTAGCACTTGTATGCATGATAGTATGTTTGTTATTGATTGTGAGCATAAGCTTTCTCAATAAAGCTGAGACTAATCACATCTCTTCTTTAGAAACTACCACTACACTTACAGTACTAGACAAGTTTAAATCAATCAATCAATCAATCAATCACTGCATTTGTAAAGCGCGCTACATACCCGTGAGGGTCTCAAGGCGCTGGGGAGGGGGTGCTACTGGTCGAAGAGCCAGGTCTTGAGGAGTCTTCTGAAGGCCAGCAGGTCCTGGGTCTGTCGTAGGATGGTGGGGAGAGTGTTCCAGGTCTTTGCGGCGAGGTAGGAGAAGGATCTGCCGCCGGCGGTGGTTTTTCAGATGCGGGGGACTGTGGCGAGGGCGAGGTTGGCTGAGCGGAGGATTCGGGTGGGGGTGTGGAAGCTGAGTCGGTTGTTGAGGTAGGTGGGTCCGGTGTTGTGCAGTGCTTTGTGTGCGTGGATCAGGTGCTTGAAGGTGATCCTTTTGTTGACGGGGAGCCAGTGCAGGCCTCTCAGGTGGAGTGTGATGTGGCTGCGGTGGGGGACATCGAGGATGAGTCGGGCCAAAGCGTTCTGGATGCGTTGGAGTCGTCTCAGGAGCTTGTTTGTAGTTCCTGAGTAGAGGGCGTTCCCGTAGTCGAGTCTGTTGGTGATGAGGGCCTGGGTAACGGTTTTTCTCGTGTCAAGGGGGATCCATATGAAGATCCTGCGGAGCATACGGAGGGTGTTGAAGCAGGACGCCGAGACGGTGTTGACTTGCCTGGTCATGGAGAGAGTGGAGTCGAGGATGACCCCCAGGTTGCGTGCGTGGTCCGTGGGTTCCGGGGCTGTGCCTAGTGACGTGGGCCACCAAGAGTCGTCCCAGGCTGATGGGGTGGGTCCGAGAATGAGGACCTCCGTCTTGTCTGAGTTCAGCTTCAGTCTGCTGTCCTTCATCCAGTCGGCTATGGCCTTCATTCCTCAGTGGAGGTTAGCTTTGGCGGTGTGGGGATCTTGGGTGAGGGATATGATCAGCTAGGTGTCGTCGGCGTAGGAGATGATGTTGAGGTTGTGTTGTCGTGCGACGTGGGCGAGGGGGGCCATGTAGATATTGAACAGTGTCGGGCTGAGGGAGGATCCCTGTGGGACGCCGCAGATGATCTCGGTGGTTTTGGAGCGGAAGGGTGGGAGGCGGACGCTCTGGGTTCTGCCGGAGAGCAAGGATGTGGTCCAGGCCAGGTCCTTCTCTTAGATACCGGCGTCATGGAGGCGTGCTGATAGGGTGCGGTGCCAGACCGTGTCAAAGGCTGCTGATAGGTCCAGGAGGATGAGGGCGGCTGTTTCTCCTTTGTCCATCAGGGTCCAGATGTCGTCAGTGGCGGCGATGAGGGCAGTCTCGGTGCTGTGGTTACTGCGAAAACCGGATTGGGAAGGGTCCAGGATGTTGTTAACTTTGAGGTAGCGGGTCAGCTGTTTGTTGACAATCTTCTCGGTCACTTTTGCCGGGAAAGGGAGCAGGGAGATGGGCCGGAAGTTCTTGAGGTCCTTGGGGTCCGCCTTGGGCTTCTTCAGAAGGGCGTTGATCTCGGCGTGCTTCCAGCTTTCTGGGAAGGTTGCTGTCTCGAAGGAACAGTTGATTGTTTTCCGGAGGTGGGGCGCGATGGTTGCGCTGGCTTTGTTGAAGACGTGGTGAGGGCAGGGGTCCGATGGGGATCCGGAGTGGATGGAGTTCATGGTTTTGATGGTGTCTTCGTCGCTGATGCTGGACCAGACGGTCAGGCGACTGTTGCGAGTGGTAGTCGCAGGGGTGGTGGACTCGGTGGTTGGTGCGGGGGGGGTCGGAGTTGAAGCTGTTGTGGATGTCGGTGATCTTGCGGTGGAAGAAGGTTGCCAGGGAGTCGCACAGGTCTTGAGATGGCGGGATGTCGTTGGTGTTGGAGCTGGGGTTGAAGAGTTCTTTCAAGATGCTGAAGAGCTCTTTGGTGTTGTGTGCGTTGTTGTCTAGGCGGTCCTTGAAGGCGGTCTTCTTGGAGGTCCTGATGAGTTGGTGGTGTCTGCGGGTGGCGCTCTTGAGGGCTGTGTGGTTGTCTGGTGTTCGGTCGTGGAGCCATTTCTTCTCCAGCTTCCGACAGGTGTGCTTGGAGATCCGGAGGTCCTCGGTGAACCAGGCGGCTTTCTTGTTGGTGTGGTTGGTTGTAGAGGTCTTGAGAGGGGCGAGGGTGTTGGCGCAGTCGTTGATCCACTGTGTGAGGTTGGTCGCGGTGGTGTCTGGGTCGGTGGGGTCGGTGGGTGGTCTCAGGGCGAGGGCGGTAGTCAGTTGGTCCTCTGTGACTTTGCCCCAGCAGCGGCGTGGTAGCTGTTGGGTGCGGTGGTGTGTGGTGGGTTTTCTGAAGGTGAAGTGGATGCATCTGTGGTCGGTCCAGTGTGGTTTGGTGGTGTGGTTGAAGGAGACGTGGGGGCTTGCGGAGAAGATGGGGTCGAGCGTGTGTCCAGCGGCGTGAGTAGGTGTCGTTACGAGCTGTTTGAGTCCGAGGTTGTCGATCAGGGCGGTGGAGTTGGTGTCGTTGTTTTTTCTCGAGGTGGAAGTTCAGGTCCCCAAGGAGGATGAAGTCTGTGGAAGCGAGGGCGTGGGTGCTGATGAGGTCAGTGATGGTGTCACTGAACTGTGGGCGGGGTCCGGGAGGTCTGTAGATGAGAGTTCCTCTGAGGGTGGTGTTGGGGGTCGGTGTGGATCTGGAAGTGCATGTGCTCGGCGGTGGTGAGGGTGTCATCGGTGTTCGTTGAGATTTTGATGGAGTCTTTGTGGATGATGGCGATTCCTCCTCCCACTCCGTTGGTGCGGTCTCTGCGGGAGATCTTGTAGCCCTGTGGGATGGCTATGGCGATGTCTGGTGCTGAGGTGGCGTTCAGCCAGGTCTCCGTCAGGAAGGCGACGTCGGGGCGGTGGAGTCTAGGAGGTCCCAGAGTTCGATGGCATGCTTGCGAGCGGAGCGGGTGTTGAGAAGGATGCAGCGGAGGTGGTTGGGTTCTCTGGCTGGTGGTGTGGAGGGTTGGATGCTGGTGAATCTTCAGTTCCGGCAGGTGAAAGGCCCCTGGGTGCGTTTCGGGGTGGCCCGGTAGCAGGGGTGGTCTCGTCTGGTGTTGAGTGCTTGGAGGGTGCTTGCGTCGTAGTACAGTCTGGCGTTGCGGGGGGTGCGGGTTCCAGGGGTTCTGGTGCTGGGTGCGGTCCAGGCGCGGACGGGCGCAGATGGGCTTGCCTTAGGCGTGCCTTTGGCTTCCATATGAGGGCAGAGGGAGGGAGGAGCAGCTGGGAGGTGGGAGCGGGGCGGCCAATGGGAGTGAAGGGGGCGGGCAGCAGGGGCTCAGCGGCGATGGAAAACCCAGGGAAAACCCGGGGAAAAAACGGCCGGAAAAGACGGCGGGAGAGGGACAACAGAGCACAGGGGTACAGAAGGCAAAACACAGGGGCACAGAATGAAAAAACAAAGTGGCACAGAAGCCCAGCGCAGGGGTACAGAATAAAAAAGGGAGCGACTAGTCAGGCGGCAAAAGCGGCAACGGAGGTTCAACCCACAGGGGGCTGCGTGGCAGATGGGGGGAGCGACCTGCCTGGTGACAGGGTCAAACAGGATGAAAAATATTTCCAAGTAGATAACACACACAAGGCGATCTTTCCTCAAATGTTTTCTATTGTTTGCTGTATAAGTAAGTTGAGAGGATGAATGTGAGAAAATGTTATGTTTTCACGCAAAATCCTTCCTCGGTGGAAGAAGGAATAACTTATCATAGCTTGCCACTAACTAACAGAATTAGTTGCAGTCTTTTATTGGCAAGGCTTTATAACTAAGAATTCATATATTATTTGTATTCAAAACATGATTTAGTGTTTTCTTTTGTTCCTATCATCAAATACTTGAGTAGCCTAGCTAGGGAAAATAATATAGAATTAGTAAATGGCTTCTTTGAACCCACACTAACATTTGGCACAGCTTACGTGCACAGGAACAACCTTGCACGCTTGCTTTCACCAGCAGAAAATAGTTTTCTAGATCAAACTGATGACAGGAGAAAGGCATTGAAGGAGAAAATAGATAAAGGGTTAGTGAAAAGGACATTTAGAAATGGCCATGCATTTAGTGAAACAAAACATAAGGGAAGTTAGCTTTAGATGCGCAACATGTAGGAAAGCTTTGTGTATACAGATCCCAATCTAGAACAGACACTTTATTTGTGGGAACGAGTGAATGCAGACATGTGTTTCTTTTCCAGAGTAAATGGACTTTCATGCTAAATGGACAAGACAAGGAGATTCCTGGGGTTTATTACATTTGTGGACAGAATACCTACTACCGTCTTCCAATAGGATAGTATGGCACATGTTACTTGGGAATTGCTTTCCCAGAGATTTATCAACTTGAGAAACTAAACAAGACACCTAAACGAAATGAATTACGCCTTGTTAGACCCAAGCGAGAATCTTATTCTGGCATAATTGGAGATATATTTGGAGCAATTATTCCCTCAGTGGGAGTTAATCTAAATTCCTTGAAAATTCGAAAGTTATCTACTATTGTGGATAAAATGTTGACTAGGTTAGTTTTTTTAGAGCCATGCTCTTAGTGGACCCTGAAATGGCTGCTGTACGTTCTGTGACTCTTCAGAACCACCTTGCGCTAGACATCCTTTTAGCAAAGGAGGGCGGAGTCTGTAAAATGCTGAAATTGCAACATTGTTGTACATATATTCCTGAAAATAGTAGGGGAGTTCAAAGCTTTATTAGCAATCTGACTAACATCAACTCTGACTTAAAAGTTCTAAAAGGACCTGGGGTTTAGGAAAAGGTTGTCAAAGGTTTTACTACTGTGAGAAATTGGCTGAGCAAGCTGGGAAATGGTATCCTAGGGATAATATTGAAACCAGTGTTGATTATTATGATCTGTGTCATTGGCCTGATGGGAATTTCCAAATTGCACACTATAATTAAAAGACAATGAATGAAAAACAATTTGAGGGTGTAAGAAATAAAATTGGAGAAAAGGAGGAGCAGATATTTTGATGAGAAATGTAAAAGGAGGGAAAATATCAGCTATTATGCAGAAACTAAATTCTAGATTAACAAAGTTTTGTGTTGTGTGATGTAAGGTGTGATGAAACATTTAGTCATCAGAGTAGGGATTGTGAAAGCTGAATTTATTAATAATAAAAAATGTATTGATTAGTAACTAAGAATTGACATGAATTATGCTAATATAGAGAAATTGAGTGTTTTGGAAAATGTGCCCATCTAGGTGGCAACCATTACATGTACAACATTAATACAGAAGTAATGTTAACTGTTTAGAAATAATACTTACATACAGAACTAAATGAATTAGTGGACCATATTAACGTGTTAATGAAATGTATTTGCTTAAATATACTAGACATATAGTAATTGTGGGCCTTCTTAACAAGGCCTCATGTTCGTAAATGTTTTCTGTCTCAAGCAGAATTCACACTTGTTCTTGGCTTCACTGACATTCAAGAGAGGTATACCAAAATATTTTCTAATGTCTTTGTTACAGATTTTTGTTCTTTCTTTTAGGTACCAAACGCTATTTTGTTAGAGTCCTAGATAGAAGTTTTCCAAATGAACTTTTGTCTAATTTTTTCATGAAGCCCAAACATACTCTTCGAATTAGAGGGTTAGTTAGTTTGTCCATGGTCAAACAAATTTAATTAACAAAGGATTGATTATATTCACCTGTCGAGTCTAGATGTATGCTATTTCTACTGTTCAGTTTTTGTTCTTATTAATTTGTACAGTAACTTTTTAATGTTTAATGACAAATGCTTTTGTTAGATTAAGATTTTTCCGCTGCTTTGGTCAGCCAATGTTGTTTGTATATGTATATCATTTGGTTTTAAGATTACTTTATGTGATATTATCGGAGTCAAAAGGTCCAACGATCCTCTAACACGTACATTATGAATAAATTATCAAAGACCAAATAAGGCCAGGCATGCTCAGAGTGACGAAAAACATACATTCTCACAATTTAGTGATGCTCTTTCTGGGACAACCACATTTAATGAGATACACCATAACAATAGAATAAAGTGTAATTATAAATACAGGTATTTTATTCGTTAGATACCTTGCCTCATTTCAGCACATATTTAGTAACTTCGGCCCTCATTATGACATTGGCAGTAAATCCCACTTACCGCCATGCTGACGGCCGCCTACATACCGCCACCATGGCGGATATCTGTTCACCATATTATGACACACCAATCCGACAGAATACAGCCACATACACAAATCCGACAGACCAAAGGTCAGTGCAAAAGTGGCAGACCCAACACCCATGCCGTTACGCCAACAAAACAATGCCCATCACATTATGACCCACGAATCACCACGGCGGACATTCAACAGCGGTAAACCATAGGTGGTACATACTGCCGCGCTCAGAATGGACACCCATTTATAAAACAACACTACATCTGCCAATATGAAAAACACACACCTGACACTCTTACACACACCACACCGATACACCCACATCACTATAAAACAAACACCCACAATACCTACAACCCCTTACAAACACCAATTGCTACCAGGAGACTAAGAAGAAGAGCACAGAGACAACTAGAACACACACAACTCACACCCATACATCCCTCAACCACTCAACATAACACACCCCACCACATTACTCAACACTCTTTCACCAACACACACCACACAACACCCATGGCACCACAAAGGCACCCCCGTTTACTAAGGAAGAGTTAAGGGTCATGATGGAGGAAATTGTCACAGTAGAGCCACAGCTGTTTGGAGCACATGTACAGCAGATATCCATTGCATGGGAGATGGAGCTATGGCAGAGAATCGTGGACAAGGTGAACGCCGTGGGAGAGCACCCAAGAACAACGGACGACATCAGGAAGAGGTGGAACGACCTACGGGGACGGTACGTTTCATAGCAGCAAGACATACAGAGGATTGGTGGTGGACCCCCACCTCTTCCCCCACAGCTCACAGCATGGGAAGGGCAAGTCTTGGCAATACTGCATCCTGAGAGTCAACATTTGACACTTATCACCCCCCATACCTGCATGCCATCAGACCCCCTCACCCTCACTCCCATCACTCCACTCCATCCCACACACTGCACCTACACAAATGACTAATCACAATGCCAAGCTCTGCATGCCATACCAATGCACGGACACCCCTCACAGCCCTGCATGGACACCCTTCACTAAAGCATGCACAGCATAGGGAAACTAACATTCCCACAATACATCACCATGCACAAGCAAAAGCTGGCAGGGCAACACCAGCGATAGAGAGGAAGCCACAGATGTACAATATGTCATACACATGAAACATAATACATAATTTACATCCCCACAGCTACCCCATCCAATGTCATTTGAGAGGAGGTGCCACCATAATCCAGTCCCCCAAAAGAAGATGCCCCCAGTGATGACAGTAACTCTGGACTTCAGGCTCTGGAGGCCCTATCTGGCCCATCAGGGACCACTGGATAGCCGATCACCCAAGCACAATCACAGTCCACAACGAGCCTCCCCCATCAGGATCCAACTCCAGAGCACCCACCCAATGTACCCACACCTCTGTACCCAGGACACGTCAATCAGCAGTGTGCCCACCTGTACAGAGACCCCAAGCCACACCTCGCCCCCAGGACAATCAGGGACCTGCGGTCAGTGGCAGTGGGTACACTGTTCAGGGAGCAGGGGCACAGGCCAACAGGGAAACTGGGAGGACTGCTGTGCGCCAGGGGGAGGATAGGCCCGGGGAACTGACTCTCCAGGAGGCACTCTCCGAGATCCTGGGAGCCTACCAACATTTCCAGGACACGATGGGCCAGATCCTTGACAACGTGCAGAAGAACAGGCAGCTGCAGGAGGGACAGTATCAGGGGCTCACGGAGGACTTGCAGGCCATCAACACCACCCTGCTCTCCATAGAAGGGGTGCTGGCAGACATGGCCAACATCATGAGGGAGGCAACAGCACAGCAGCATGCCCCTACCACTAGCCAGTCAACTGAACAGCCCTCCACTTCTGCTGCCGCACGTAGGCAGGAAGCCCTGCCACAGGATCCACAGGCCACCAGCATCCCTCCCCCTGCAGAAGGTGAACAACCCTGCAAACATTTCCTGCGACCCAAACAGAAGCCAGAGACAATTGCCAAGACCACCGCCAGGAAATGAGACTCTCCTGATTGTCTCCTTTGTGTCCCGCACTGCCACCTTGTCCAACTTGAACTGCCTTTGCTCCCCTTCCTGTGGACACTTGGACACTGCACCTGTGCTACAAACAGACTGGAACAATACCCTGGACTTTCCCCAATCATCACCCCATTCCACTGCACTTTTCCCTCAATTTCTTAGCACTACAATAAAAACCCTTGAACACAAATCAAATACTTGTATGTCATGTGTTGAAACAGGATATTAATGGAAACAGTTATATCCATTGCAAATTAACTGTACAGTGTGATAGCATAGAAAGAATGACCTGTAGCTGGCTGTAGGCAGCACATCAGTATACAGATGTCATTGCACTAACATCTGTAAAATGAGAGAATCCATAGGCGACATTAAGTAGAGGTAAAAAGTGGGTAATGCCATCATGCCACAGCCACACAGAATACAACAATAGTAATTGAAATGTGAAGTTGCACTGACTCACATGTGTGTCATTGGAAGTACTGACTGATAACCGTGGTTCTGCTGTCCTCATCCTCATCTTCAGCCTCTTCATCCTCACTGTCATCATGGTCTACTGCAGCCACAGGGGCATCTCCAGTCACCTCCTCCTGCAGAAAAGGTACATGGCGTCTGACGGCCAGGTTGCGCAACATGCAGCATGCCACGAATATCTGGCAGACTTTCTCGGGTGAGTAGCACAGAGATCCACCTGTCAAATGGAGGCACCTGAACCTGGCTTTCAGGAGGCCGAAGGTTCTCTTGATGATCCTCCTGGTTCGCCCATGTACCTCATTACAACGTTCTTCAGCCCTTGTCCTTGCAATCCTCATAGGGGTCAGCAGCCACAGTAGGTTTGGGTAGCCAGAGTCACCTGCAGGTATTGAGGGACAACATTTAGCCACACACTATCCTATGAGGTTAACATCATAGGCATACACTAACATACACTGGGTGGGGACCAAGGCTCACCTATAAGCCACACCCTGTGCTTCTGTAGTTGGGGCATCACATTTGGGATGCTGCTATTCCTCAGGACAAAGGCATCATGTGCTGACCCAGGATACTTAGCATTGATGTGGCAGATGTACTGGTCCACCAGGCACACCATCTGCACATTCATGGAGTGGAAACTCTTACAATTCCTGTACACCTGTTCATTCTGGGTGGGGGGTCAAATGCAATATTTGTCCCGTCAATCGCCCCAATAATATTTGGGACATATCCCATTCCATAGAATCCAGCCTTCACAGTGGCCAAATCTTCCACCTGGGGCAAAGCTATGTAGCTGCACATGTGTTTTACCAGGGCAGACAACACTTTTGCCAGCACGATTGAGAACATTGGCTGTGACATCCCTGCTAAGAAGCCCACTGTCACTTGGAAAGCACTTGCACAAGAGGGGGGGAATCCCAGTGAGATGACGGATAGATGAGATCAGGTCAGGCTCCAACTGGACACACAGTTCTGTGATTGTGGCCTGGTCCAGTCTATAGGTGAGGATAAGTCTACTAACGGTCCGTACAGGGGGTTTTGCCTCCACCTCCTATTCATCTGCAGCAGTAGGTATCTAAGAAACACATGAGTGAGTAGGCTGTCACAATTTGAACAACTAAATCACAACAGCAGTCCACATGGTTCACATATGTATTTGGACAGTGAACATGTCGAAGTATGTGCCTATTTGACCTGTGATGCAGTAACTGTTGATAGGCCTGTTTTCCCCTCAGAAATGGTGACCTCCTGTCCTGTATGGAGGAACAGGTGGAAGTGAGGTAATTCTGCAGACGTTGGGTGTATTGGCGGTAGGTGGTATTGCACCGCTGTGCAATTCCTCATTGGATAATATTGGGCCCTATGGAGTACAGTGGCCAATGGGGATGTAAGCTGGCTGTCAGGAGCCCCATTTTCTAACTCAATCCTCACTTGTTTCCTGACCAGCAACAGGAGAAGACCTACACTGTGTGTGCTGCTGTGACCTGTGTCTGGAACCTACTATGGCCCATATGACCGGGGAAGGGGCCCCAGCCTTCATCTCGGATGAGTTGGAGCGACTGATGGATGGGGTTCTACCCCTGTACGGACAGCTGTGTGGGCCTCAAGACCAACAGGTGAGTATACTTTGGGCACAATGCATATGGCATGGATGCATGGAGATGTGTGTGAAGGCATCGTGTAAGGGTTGAGGGGATTCTCTGTTGGCAGTGTACATGTTGTGGACTGGCCTATGTGTGTGCCAGTGGTGATGGAATCGGGTATGGTGGGACATGTGTGTGACAGGCTGGACTGTTAGTTTAATGGCGTTCTCCTGTATGTATTACCTCTACAGCTCAGCGTCCATCAAAAGAAAGGATTACGGCATGCCATCGCCAAGGACGTGGGGACCCTGGGGGTCTATGGCAGGTGGAGCACCCACTGTCAGAAACGGTGGGAGTACCTCAGACGCTGGGCACAGGAGACCGCAGAGGCTCAGCTGGGGATGGCTTTCCAACGAGGAAGGGGTGCCCGTCGGACCCTGACCGTCGAGATGGCGCGCATACTGGCGGTTGCCTACCCTGAACTGGATGGGCACTTGAGGTAATCACAGCAGCCACAAGGGGGTGAGTACAGTGGGTATCATTACATATTTTGGCTGGTGGGGTGGTATCTAGGTGGTGGTTGTGTGTTAGTGGGTGCCCCTAAGGCCAGGCCAGGCCAGACATTGCAGCATGTGTCATCTGAAGTGTAATGGTTGCATGGCAAAAACAAGTAACCTAGATTGTTAGTAGTCACTTTCAGGCAGGGCATCGTGGGTCCCAGGTGTGCTGCTGTTGGCGGTGTGTGCTCATCATCTTGCCTTGGTGACTAGCCATATCACTGGTAGTGCAATGCATATTGCTTGGGCCTGTTCCCTGTGTGACAGTGATGTGCATGCCAATAGTGGTGTTGATGCAGTCAATGACCAAGTGTATCCTTTGTCTCCTCCACTTTTGTCATCCTGTCTTTATGTGCATTAGTATCATCTGGCGGAGGAGCAGGGTCACCGGTGATAGAGGGAGCTACATCCCACAGGACCCTGGAGGCAGAGTCCACCAATGCCGAGGGGACCAGTGGGATGGAGGGTGAGGGGAGCGCCACGCCGGAGACTGGAGGAGACGACACAGGCTCAGATACCCCCTCTGTTGGGAGCTCCCTGGTGGTGGCAGACACCTCTTTGACCACCCCAGCTGCAGGTACAGCCACCACCCCTCATACCAGCACCGCCCTCCCAGTAGCCCCTCAGCGAGTTGCCCTGTGCCCGCTCACCCAGGAGGGTGGGCATCTCCTTCGCCCCAGGCACCTCAGGCCCTGCCCCAGTGAGCCTTGCAGCCCTGAGTGAGGAGGCTATTGACCTCCTGAGATCCATCTCTGTAGAGCAGTCAACCATTGTGAATGCCATCCAGGGGCTGGCATACCCATTGCAGCAATGCAATGCATTCCTGAAGGGTATTCACAGTGGATTGGCGGCCCAACAGACATCGTTTCAGGCTCTGGCCTCCTCTCTGATGGCAGCCATTGTCCCTGTTTCTACCGTCCCCCCTCCAACTCCCACTTCCCAGTCCCATTCCCCTCAAACCCAACCCATCCCAGGCACACATACAGACGAGCATGCACACCAGACAACACACAAGAGTGGCACAGGCAAACAAAAGCGAAACACTTCATCCCACAGGTACTCACGCATACACCATACAGTTGAAGACACGACAACATCCACTGCCTTCACTGTCTCCCCCTCCTCCTCCTCCTCCTCCTCCACCTCCTTACCAGTCACATCCACACTCACACCTGCATGCACTACATCAACATCCACTACCAGCATCACCACACCAAGAAGAGCATACACCTCACTGGCAGACACCTCCACATCAGCCATGCATGCGTCCCCTCTTTCCTCTCCCACCCTGTCTGTCACCCCACCTCCTAAAGTACACAAACGCAAGCATTCACACACCCAACAGCCATCCACCTCACATCAGCATACTGCCCATGCACCTGCAGCCAAGTCCAGCAGACATATACCTCCAACAACCACTCTCTCATTCTCCACTCCCATTACTCCTCCCTCCTCCCACCACCCCGTCCCTAAAAAGCTTTTCCTTTCCCAATTTGACCTCTTCCCTACCTCTCCTCCCCGTCCTGCCCGTATGGGCAGGATACCAAGGACACAGCCCAGCACCTCAGCCAAGCAGTCCACAGGGACAGTGGTAGCACCACCTGCTCGTGGTGGTAAGGATACCATCGCAGAAGGGGAACCAGGGAAGAAGGGCAAAGGGCCCACCTTCTAAAGGACACCAGGGAAGAAGGGCAAAGGGCCTGCACTACCTGTAGAGAAGGGGAAGGAGCCTGCACCACCTGGAAAGAAGGGGAAGGGGCCTGCATCACCTGGGAAGAAGGGGAAGGAAGCCTGCACCACCAGGCAGAGAGGGGAAGAGTCCATCTACCCCTGCCAGGAAGGGTAAGGGATCCACACCCCATGTATAGGAGGAGACGAAGCACTCTACGCCAGCGGAGGCTGTCAGGCTGACACCGCCACCACCACCAACAGCTGTCACGGGGCCCCCACCACCAGCTGAGGAAGTGCAGACATCAGAGAGAGCAGAGGCTGCCCAGGAGGCTCCTCCATCCAACAGCACAGTGCAGCCATCAGAGAGTGTAGAGGCTGCCCAGGAGGCTCCTCCATCCACCACCACAGTGCAGCCATCAGAAAGTGCAGAGGCTGCCCAGGAAGCTCCTCCATCCACCACCACAGTGCAGCCATCAGAGAGTGCAGAGGCTGGCCAGAAGGCTCCTCCATCCACCACCACAGCGCAGCCGTCACCGCCAGCAGACACCATATAGGACACACTCCAGGGGCTGCTGTGCGAGTTGCCCCCTCCAGAACCTGTGGGCAAGTCACCCACCTGACAGACTGTCACCTTGCATTCCCCAGGACAGATCAATGGGCATGCTGCCCCCTCCAGAAGCAGTGGGTAAGTCACCCACTCCAGAGGCTGTGGCCTTGCACTCCCCAAGAGAGAGAAATGGGCATGGAGCACCTTCCAGAACCAGTGGGCAAGTCATCCACTCCACTCCAGAGACTGTGGGTTTGCACTCCCCAGGGCAGAGCAATAGGCCTGGAGCCCCTTCCAGAAGCAGTGGGCAAGCCAACCACCTGAGAGACTGTGGCTTGGCACTCCCCAGAACAGATCAATTGGCATGTTGCCCCCTCCAGAATCAGTGGGTAAGTCACCCACTCCAGAGACTGTGGCCTTGCACTACCCAGGACAGAGCAATGGGCATGGAGCCCCTTCTAGAACCAGTGGGCAAGTCACCCACCTGAGAGGCTGTGGCCTTGCACTCCCCAGGGCAGAGCAATAGGCATGTTGCCCCCTCCAGAACCAGTGGGAAAGTCATCCACTCCAGAGACTGTGGCCTTGCACTACCCAGGACAGCGAAGTGGGCATGGAGCCCCCTCTAGAAGAAGTGGGCAAGTCACCCACCTGAGAGCCTGTGGCCTTACACTCCCTAGCACAGAGCAATGGGCATATTGCCCCCTTCAGAACCAGTGGGCAAGTCACCCACTCCAGAGACTGTGGCCTTGCACTCCCCAGGACAGAGCAATGGGCAAGAAGCCCCCTCCAGAAGCAGTGGGCAAGTCACCCACCTGAGAGACTGTGGCCTTGCACGCCCCAGGACAGAGAAATGGGCATGTTGGCAACTCCAGAACCAATGGGCAAGTCACCCACTCCAGAGACTGTGGCCTTGCACTCCCCAGGACAGAGCAATGGGCATGAAGCCCCTTCCAGAACCAGTGGGCAAGTCATCCACTCCACTCCAGAGACTGTGGGTTTGCACTCCCCAGGGCAGAGCAATAGGCCTGGAGGCCCTTCCAGAAGCAGTGGGCAAGTCAACCACCTGAGAGACTGTGTCCTTTCACTCCCCAGGACAGAGCAATGGGCATGGAGCCCCTTCCAGAACCAGTGGGCAAGTCACCCACCTGAGAGACTGTGGCCTTGCACTCCCCAGGGCAGAGCAATGGGCATGTTGCCCCCTCCAGAACCAGTGGGCAAGTCATCCACTCCAGAGACTGTGGCCTTGCACTACCCAGGATAGCGAAGTGGGCATGAAGCCCCCTCTAGAAGAAGTGAGCAAGTCACCCACCTGAGAGCCTGTGGCCTTGCACTCCCTAGCACAGAGCAATGGGCAGATTGCCCCCTTCAGAACCAGTGGGCAAGTCACCCACTCCAGAGACTGTGGCCTTGAACTCCCCAGGACAGAACAATGGGCAAGAAGCCCCCTCCAGAAGCAGTGGGCAAGTCACCCAGCTGAGAGACTGTGGCCTTGCACGCCCCAGGACAGAGAAATGGGCATGTTTGCAACTCCAGAACCAATGGGCAAGTCACCCACTCCAGAGACTGTGGCCTTGCACTCCCCAGGACAGAGCAATGGGCCTGGAGCCCCTTCCAGAAGCAGTGGGCAAGTCAACCACCTGAGAGACTGTGGCTTGGCACTCCCCAGAACAGATCAATGGGCATGTTGCCCCCTCCAGAATCAGTGGGTAAGTCACCCACTCCAGAGACTGTGGCCTTGCACTCCCCAGGACAGAGCAATGGGCATGGAGCCCCTTCCGGAAGCAGTGGGCAAGTCACCCACCTGAGAGACTGGGGCCTTGCACTGCGAAGGACAGAGCAATGGGCATGTTGCCCCCTTCAGAACCTGTGGCCAAGTCACCCACTCCAGAGACTGTGGCCTTACACTCCCCAGGACAGAGCAATGGGCATGGAGCCCCTTCCAGAACAAGTGGGGAAGTTCTCGTATTCGGTTGAGGTGCCCCTCCATCCCCCTGAGGCGCCTTCCCACTTGCAAAATAATGCCCCTGCAGTGTTCTCTACGGATGTGTCAAGATACAGGTTGCGCCTTGGACTGTGCCCTGGGGCCTTGTGTGCCCTTATGACTTTGGACTGGGCATTGGCCCCTTATGTACATCTGTAAATATATTTGGTCTGTGTAGTGGGTTTTGTTATGCTAATACATTGTCAGTACTCCAGCAATCTGGTCCGTGTTTTATTATGCCGTGAGTCCTGTGCCATTGGTTTACGTTTGCAGCTGGTTGTGTGTATGGTATGTGTGTGTCAGGTGTGTGTCGTGCGTGTATGTGTCACTCTCACTTTTCTCCCACCCTCCCTTGTGTGCTAGGCAACTACACTCGCCGTCGTCGTCTTCATCGGCGTTGGTGTTCCAGGTGGAGCATGACGTAGAAGATCATCGGAAAAACTTGCAGTTCGGGTTCCCTGGCGGCCTGGTTTTTCCCTGTGTCTCCAATGGTGAGTCCTTTCACTTCTGAACTCTGTTTCCGCCAGGCTTTTGTTGGCGTTGGTACCTGTGTCATAATATGATGGGCGGCACTTTGTCTTCCGCCTGGCTGTTGTTGGCTACCGCCGTGGTGAATGTTGTTTCCACCCTGGCGGTTGGTGTTGTACATTGGCTGTCTATGGGAGTTATCACCGCCATGGTCATAAATTGGCAGAAGTTACCGCCAGCCTGTTGGCGGTATTACTGCCACTTTATCACTCACCACCAGGGTCATAATAAGGGCCTTAGAGTTTTCAAGTTACCAAGTCAGGCATAAGTCCTTTCTGCAGTCTTAATTTTTTCTTTCCATTCTGGTACTTGTGGTTTTATGTTTCGCATTATAGTTTGCGTTGGTACCGTCCCAGAAAAGATGGAGGTTTCCTTTGTCATAATATGGTGGGTGGTACTTTGTCTTCCGCCTGGCTGTTTTTGGCTACCGCCGTGGTGAATGTTGTTTCCACCCTGGCGGTTGGTGTAATACATTGGCTGTCATTGGGAGTTACCACCGCCATGGTCATAATTTAGCGGAAGTTACCTCCATCCTGTTGGCAGTATTACTGCCACTTTATCACTCACCACCAGGGTCATAATGAGGGCTTTGGAGTTTTCAAGTTGCCAAGTCAAGCATAAGTACTTTATGCAGTCTTCATTTTTTCTTTCCATTCTGGTACTTGTGGTTTTATGTTTCACAATATAGTTGCAGGACTACAAGCAATGGAATGCAAATGTAACACATTCACTGGGTGAGCTACTTTTGTCTGGCATGGTAGAACTCACAGCAAATACTTCCTTTTATTGGTGAGGATTCAGTGCAGATTCACAATGAATAACAAGAGGGAGAAACATGTCAACATTACTCCTGTGATGGGTGTATGGTTGAAGAGGTGATGTACTGAACAGCTGTCAGAATTTATGATCCGAGTGAAACATTCAGATAGTCATGGCTTTTTACCCCAAATCACTATTAAACACATTCTTGTACCACTGAAACTGAAAGTACAAGTTTCTGAAGGTAAAGTTCCGATAGCTAAAAAGCCAAGTATAGAACTATGGGTCATGCATTGTGCGGGACAATAAGTTTAGTCTAATGTTAATTACTTTCCTTTACAGAAATATTTTGGATCACAGGTTGCTTCAGAACCGGTGCACATAGGCATATGATTTTTAAATCAAATCCTCTCAATCAGGGTAGCTTCTGCTGGGTGTAAGACCAGGTGGTAATTAAAAAGTGACTTAGAAATAGGTCCATTTCTGGTTCTATATTGCTTTTCTTTACCAGAAAAACGCTGACTGACACCTCAAGGACAGCAAAAACCATGAAGTTATTGTAAGGTAGCTCCTGTTTACATTCCATATTGCTTCCCTAGATGATTTTGCTTTTTCTAAGAATCCGTTTTGCTGTTGTATTTTCATGCAGCAGATTAATCTGGGGTTGTGCGTTATGTCAACTGGGTTGCCTGTAGGTGAATGTGTGACCTCAGGTTGTGGGTGGGTTTGTTTCAAGTGGGTGAGCACTGGAGTTGAGGTTGAAGGCCGCACGAGGTTCTTCCAGCGTCTGTCAGCGAGTCATGAAGTTGTTCTTAATACATGCTCATCCAGTCCTAGGCCCATCTCCGGAGCATATAGAGGCATGTGCAAATGAGATTCTATGCTGGCCTGTGTGAAAGAGGTACAAAGCTGTCAAAGCACTGACAGCGTAAACGTAAAAGGAAATGTAGTGCCTACAGGTGAATGTGTGTGTGGGGTGATGAAATGAATGCATGATAGGTACATACACAATAAGAAAGTGAAAATAAGGTGCAAAAAAGGAAAGATGAAGTATGAAATATTTAAATGGAGGATTCAGAAGAATATAGCGAGACAAGTAATGTAAGGGCTGAAGAGGCTGCAGAGGAAAGTGGCATGATGAAAACAGGAGTTAGGGGGACACTGTAGACTTCAGTCTTTCCACAAACCTCAGCAAAGTCTAGTTCACATTCTCACATTTTCAGAATTGAAATAATTTTAGTTCTAATTTTTTACAGCACTGTTATTGTTCCTTATTTATCTGATACGAATAACAAGCAATGGGAAAGGCAAGAGGTCTGGCTTGTTTTAGATGTATGTCCATAATTGTGTGTTGTGTTTGGATGCAATAACTCTCTGAGAGATGAACTCAAGTACTAGTCGGGGGCACACTGTGTGAAGCATTGGATTTTAGTTTATATGTCTTAAGCTATACCCTTAATTACATGAGCCATGCTTCTTGGAAAGGGTTCCTAGTTACGCTTCTTTGGCCACACCCCTTTTAGAGACCCCCCTTTTCATCCCACCCAAAGCCCTCCTCTCAATCGATTATGTTGCCGATTTTGGAGTGAAAAAATAAACTGTTACTGGTTTAACAATGCTAACAAATAAAACTAGATGTTGCAAGCCTTGCTCTACCCTACTCTCCAGAGAGCTCCAGATGAAGGAAGAGTCAGAAACCAGGGAAGCAGGGGTGCAATCTAGGCATCCTCAATTGTAGTGGATAAGGAGCAGGCATTGAGAAACACCTAAACACAAAATGCAGGTACCCACGTACTCTCGGACATCCAGGCACACACAAAAAAACACCGTGCACACACAGACCCCCCCCCCCCCACACACACACACACACACACACATACACTGCACAAAACCTGCAAATATCCATGTTTGCATGCAGAGGCTGAGCAAATCATCTACAGATTTTCATGTAGATATAGATCAACATACAATATGGCACAAATGTACACAGAACAGCCGTTTAGGTACATATGCAGTGCCTTAAATGGACAGTACCTGCACTTGTTTCATTTAAAAGGGAAGGTGCCACAATTTCTTAGCAGTTGGGTAATACTTTTAATGGGGATTACCAATATTTCTGGGCAGAAAGCAATTTCTTAGTGACACTACGGGTCAGATGTATCATTTTTTCAAATAGTGATTACCTAATTGCGATTATCTGCAAATCGCAATTACGTAATTGCTATTTAGCGATTCCCAATGGCTCGCAAATCGACCTACCTCATTAATATTAAAAAATGTTTCGCATGCGTTCACAAAGGGGAAGGGGTCTTGAAGTACTTGAACTAGGTGGTAAAATGCGAATGTTTTGCAACCGCATTTCGGTCACAAAACATTCGTACATACCGCTGCAATTCGGTTTTAAGAAGGGACGTCCTTGACACGCCCCTTCCTAATACCAAATTGGTATGAAGTTGCAATTCCAATTTGCGATTTGGGAGCAAGTTACTGAATCGCAAATTGGAATTCATACATGCCAAAATGCATGTTTGCGATTGCAAACTGCCCAACTGGGCCATTTGCGATTGCAAAAATGCATTATACATCTGGCCCCAGGCGCCTTCTCTTCTATCTGACACTCCTATAATGACTCAAATACATGCAGATCTTCAAAAACACACTTACATGCAAACATGCAAAGATAACCACCTACATACAAGTAACACACAAAGAGGAACACATACAAACACAGACAACACACATGCTATGCTTGTGAACATATAATTACCGACTGCATGCATTATTCATTTTCATCAGTTTATCACAGAAGCGCTAACACACAGAAAGCATTCCACATCTCAATAGGTCCTAATACATTAAAATGTATGCAGTTGATAAAATCGAGCGGGGATAAATAAATCAAGTACTGTGGTTTTTGTCCTGCAAACAACAGGTCATGATCTGCAGGCATACCACTCGAAGCTTCAAGTATCAGCCAACATTAAAACTAGTCATATAACCAGATAGGAAATTCTTTCAGTGAGGTGTATTATGCAGATGTTATAATAAGCTTTAAACTTTTGTTTTGCAAACCCGAATTATTTCACATACTCTTTACTAACTCAGCTATGAACCTTTCTCTAGAAACAATCATTTTCAGAGTAGCATTATGAACATGTTCTATGAAAATTGACACAAGCGTGTCAAATAAACCATATATTCGAATAAAAAATATTATAAGGTCCCCTTTTTATTTCCTGCGAGACTACTATCTTAAGAGAATGAAACTGTATGCCTTCCTTTTTACATTGATGAGACCAGGTTTGCCTTTTACTAATCATGAGAAGGGTGACTGTCATAAATGATCACAGACCTCCAAGCCCACATTTGAGTGTACCTGAATTACTAAATGAATGCATAAGTAACGCATTTAGCCCAATCATCCATGCATTTGTGCAGTCAATGATCCATTTGTCTTCTCATTTATCGGTTCATCCATCAATTCATCCAATAGTTCATCTAACTGATACACTTGTGCAAGTCCCCAGCAAATACAGCCCAGTTTTAGACATCCAAAATCCTCTGAACAACCAATGCTTAGCCAACTTCCCAATTTCAGCTACAGTGTAAGGCGGACTGTAACCCACGATCCTTTCACAACTTACTTGAGATCGTGCATATATGGTAAAAATCACTCCTTTGAGACTACAGGATTTTTTTTATTAGTGAGTTCAATAGCCTCTTTTTCCCATGGATGAAAATATGCAAGACACCCACACTGTATATTTAAATAGGTTGTATTAAAAAAGAATGCCCTAATCTAGTGCAAAACATATGAATATATGTTACTATGAAAATAATTATAATGGTTGTAATACAGGAGCCAAATACGCAATATATTAAAAAGAATTGTAAAATTTTCAGGTCTTCAAATTGTGTTAATTAAATTAGAGCATTGAATGATGAAACCAATCCCCCCCTTTCTAGCCCCTAGCTAGAACTTTGCAAATGTGAGAAAGTCATCCTTTTTAGCCCTGATCACCCCCATTTTTTGACTGATACTTTTGGTTACTGGATCTGGTTGTGTGGTGGAGCCATGTGCTCTGCTAACCATGAGCAGGGTCAGGGCTCTGTTTAAAAGATATATTGTAAGTAGGCAAAATTACTATTGGCTCTAACAACCTACCTGTAAGTCCCTAGTATATGGTAGGGAATCTATGTTTAGAGGCTCAGTAGATTTATTGCACTTAAGTGTGCACTTCTGTGTTGCCTGCTGTAATTTTAAAAGCTAGCCCTGCCTTGTGAGATGCTTTTAAAATAAAACTATGTTCAAATTTGACTTTGCAATTACCCTAGGTGTCTCAAGTGTAGGGTGCATTGTAACAATAATCAGAGACATTATACAATATGTTTTATGTGCCCTGGTGAGGGAAACACGGCCCATTTCATTTTTCCGTATTGTAGCACTGCTAGCTCCATAGGATAACATTGGAAAGCTTTATCAAACTTTGATAAAGTCAAACTTTTGACAGTGAGCTCGAACGGTGATTTAAAGTCTCAAAATAATAGTTACAATAAATTCAACAACTTGCCTTTGTTAGATTTATTATAACTATTACAGGAAAGTACTTTTAGAATTGCATGCTTAAAGTTACCGAAAATCAGTCCTATAGCAGACTCTCCTGATTGGTCAGCCTTTGAAAGGCTGGGCCAAGCTGCTCTTATGAGGTGTGAAGTGGCCTGGGCTGAGACAAAGGGACCATGTGGTGGGAGGAGATCTGCTGCTGCAATTGCCAGGACAGTTGGGGGCTTGGTAGCTAAATTGGTTTTCAAAGGGAGGACAGATAGTGCAGGACCCAGGCCCAACCACACATCCTGCACCCCCAGCCAGATGGGAACCTCTCTAATTAGATTAGGAGAGGGGCTGGAAGGGCAGTGTTGTGAAATGTTAGCCACACTTATGAGTTGGGTTAACCTGACCTGAACCTCCAGGAGAGCCTTTCTGCATTTTGGATTTTTGTGCAACAGTGCTTTCTGGGACAAAAATATGCCACACTTCTAAGGAAGATATCATCACATAGGGTGGCACCTTGTTCCGCTTTGGTCCAGGCTGCCCACTGCTTGCGAGCTCAGAAACCTGGATAACTATGGGAGAGGTGTCCAGCAACCCAGATCCCTGCCTTGAAATATCAAAAGAAGAAGGACTGCCCTGCTGAACCCCTGATCTGCACCCTAAGAGGACTGCACTCACAAGGACATCACCTGCTGCACACCTTGATCTTCACAAAATAGTTCTTTGCTTGGCTTAAAAAGGATTAAGGAGGGGACTCCCTGAAAGCAATAGGTACAAAAGAGCTACCAAGAGTCACCTACATCAAATCTTTCAAGGACAAGCCCAACTGACCAGTTCAACTGGACTCTTAAGGATTTTCCCAAGTGCATTGTGGAAACTGTAGTCTCAACTCTCACAGGAGCAAATTAGAACTTCTGGACGCTTGGCTGGTGTTGTGGACCCTTCTAGTCCCTAAGGGGACCTTTTGGGAGACGATCTAGAAGTTTGCTATAATTTGGCGAATATTTGGGAAATAAGTTGACCAACCCGTGTTTGAGATTCAGGCCGGCAACATTTGAGCCAAGACTCCGCCTGAAATTCACATTTGCTCTTCTGATGCTATGGAGCTATTTGCCATTGACACTGAGAACCAAGACCTCAATGAATCACTAAGGCCTCACACTGAAGCAAGCCACCATCATCAAAATGCAGCCCAGCGTGCCGAGGAGACTCACTCGACGTTGAGAGAAAAGGCTCAAAAAAAGTGACTATGTGCAAAGGTACAAACTTGACCAGCCCTAACCACTCGTCATTTCTAACCTGTGCTTCATGGCAGTGGACCTAAATTTTAGACTGAGTCCCGGTCCAGGCCAACCAGATAGCCGCAATTAGTGCATATCACTTTTTCATGTTAGAAAAAACATTTTTACATTTAATCATTAAAAATTCACATCTCCGATTCCCTATATTGGATGTTTGTCATTTTGGTGTCATTTTAAGCATAATATATTCTCCATTTTTATGAAGTCTTGTTGGATTTTGATTGTGTGCTGTGTCTTACTTATTTAATGTGTTGTTGATATTAAATGCTTTACACACCTGTCTCCTCAGTTAAGCCTGACTGTTAGTAGGCCAAGCTACAAAGTGTTGAGCAAGGATTAATTTATTGAGATTTTGACTGGACCTTATTTGTGATTGTGATATTACGAGCTGTAGGTACTGCTGACGTGCATGCGGAGGTCTTCTTCCCGCCTCGGGGTCAGACATACTCCAAAAGTGTAACACAGATTAGCAAGACAATAATATGCATGTTCAAGTCAGATTTCAAAGTAGATGATGGTGACATCAGTACATCATCAAAATACAGTTAATAACATTTCACTTTCAGAGCTGGGCCATCCTTATCGCTAACACAAATTTGGACTTGCATGTGTGGGAGTGAGCTACCCATGCGGGCAAAACAAAAGGAAGATAAAACTAATTTGGAAAATCATTTATCTATGGCAACTCACTACACAAATACAATTGTGTAATTATTTAATTTGAAAAGGAAACAAGAAACCACATTTAGTTTATATCTCTCCTTATGGGACAGCAGACAGGAAAGTTTTGTTGAGTAGAATGTTCACCTTTGCACAATCAATCATTCAATCAATAAATCATAGCATTAGTAAAGCGCACTACTCACCCCTGAGGCTCTGAAGGCGCTGAGTGGGAGGGTGCTGCTACTGCTTGAACAGCCAGGTCTTGAGGTGTTTCCTGAAGGTTAGCAGGTCCTGTGTCTGTCGCAGGTGGATAGGAAGAGTGTTCCACGTCTTTGCGGGGAGGTGGGAGAACGATCTGCCACCAGCGATCATTCTGTGGATGTGTGGAACGGTGGTGAGGGTAAGGTCAGCGGAGCGATGCTGGTGGGTTGGGGTGTAGAAGGAGAGTAATCTGTTGATGTATTCTGGTCCAGTGTTGTGCAGTGCTTTGTGAGAGTGGGTGAGGAGCTTGAACGTGATTGTCTTGTTGGCGAGGAGCCAGTGCAAGTCTCTCATGTGGGCTGTGATGTGGCTGTGGCGGGGGATGTCCAGGATGAGGCGTGCGGAGGTGTTTTGTATGCGTTGCAGTCTTTTCTGGAGCTTGGTTCCTGCATAGACGGCATTGCCGTAGTTGCGCAGGATCAGTAGACTGTAGCCTCAGGACAGTGCAGAACATGGGCTGCACATAGGACAGGCCAGTAGTCCAGAATTGGTTGGATATGTTAGTACTGAATAGCATAAGTAAGTGGGGCAGTTAAAATTAAATGGAAATTCAAAACATAAAATTCACATATGGCAGAAGGCTTAGAGAGGAACAGAAGGTCACAGCATGAATACCCAAGAAGAACTTTCAGGCTTCCAAAGACAGCAGCAGAATAACTGACTGACTAAAACTTTCAAAAGTCTCTCCCTAACTAGAAATGACTATCGGTTTCTGATTGGTCCTCAAGGTGGGCTCATCGTAACCACAAGGATCAGCATTCAATGGTAGCCGCTGATACCATTAAGTTTGCAACTATTCCAGATTTTCTCATTGAATTTACAAGATCATCTCGATTAAATCATACAGTTCTGACAAAATATGGCATTTTCTAGTTGATTTCAACACCATGATCCTCTCTCACCGTACACAGGATGAGCTGAACACTTCTCACACAAAGTTAGCAAGATGTCCTGTCTTGTTTGGCAACTAGATCAAATATTGTTACATTATAAACGTCGAAACATGTTCTCAGTCTTTAATATAATAGGACATTCACCATCATGTCTGCAACCTAGGGGAAAAATTCAGGTCAGAGGAAAATTGAATAAACAAGTAATTTTCCTTTGCTACTGCTGAAATGAATCTTGAGGCCTAGTCAAGCTAAAAAAGCCTACATACATTCTAATGCCATTTAATACATATCATACCTATTGTGCACCTTACAATTTAAATCAGATACGCAAAGCAAATTATTTAATTGCAAACATTTTTTATGACATATTAGAGCAGTTTAAACATGCATTATTTTTCTGCACACATATGTTATGTTATGTTATTGCGACTTATATAGCGCCAGCTACCCGGAGGCCTCGTAGCGCTGATCAGTTTGAAAAGTTTAGAACATCCTGGAGGAATCTCAAACTTCACTGGAGAGGGGGAACTTAGAAGAATTTAGAATAGCCAGGTTTTAATGGCCTTCCTAAATTCAGTCTCCTGATTCATCATGCTAATATTCGTGGGTAGGGAGTTCCAAAGTCTGTCTCCCTGGTACTTCAGGGATCTTCCTCCCCATGATGTTCTCTTTACTTTGTGAACCACTACCAGGGCTTTAGAGGCCGATCTCAAAACTCTTGTGGGTGTGTATAGTGAAATTAATGATTTTAGATAATGAGGATCCTTTTTATATAAAGCTCTGTGGAAGAAGCAAAGAGCCTTAAACTTTATCCTTTTTGCCACTGGAAGCCAGTGCAGTTCAATCAGAGCTTTTTTTGCTGATGTGGTACTAGGCAGGTTAAAGAGCAAACGTGCTGCAGCATTTTGTACCACCTGTAGTTTGTTAACCACATAACCTGGAGATCCCAAAAAGAGGCTGTTTCCATATTCTAATCTGGATAAAATTAGGGCTTGTACAGCCAATCTTTTGGCCAATGGCGGAAGCAGACCAATAATCTTCCTTAGTAGCTTAAGAATCCCAAAACAGGTGGCTGACGTTCTCTTGGCTTGATGTTCCATGGTGAGTTTGGGATCCAACCAAACTCCCAAGGCTTTAATCTGAGCTGTGCGGGGGGGGGGGTAAGTAATATAAATGTATTACTGGTCCTATATTTTTAGCATGGTTGGCCAGTTTTCCTAAAAACATAATTTCTGTCTTTTCTTCGTTGAGTTGCAGCCTGGTTTCTGTCATCCAGGCAGCAATCGCTTGGAGACAGGCAAGCAAGGCCAAGTTATCCGCCTCCTTATTGGGGGAGAAGGAAACCACCAGCTGTGTGTCGTCCGCATATGACACCAGGGATACCCCAAAGGGCTCTATGACTTCTGCTAGGGGGGACATGTAAATGTTGAAAAGAGTGGGACTCAAAGATGAGCCCTGCGGAACTCCGCATAAAAGTTTAAACTGGGCTGAGAAAAAAAAGTGATCCAAGACTTGAAAGGCTCTATTTTGTAAGAACGAGCTTAACCATTTAAGCGCCCTTCCTTTAATCCCACTATTTTCCATTCTTTGAATGAGTAGATCATGATTGACCGTATCAAATGCCGCGCTCAAATCTAGCATTATTATTGCAGTTGCCTGACCTTGGTCCATTCGTTTTCTCGCTTCTTCCGTAACCGCAATCATGGCAGATTCAGTGCTGTGGCCCGGTCTAAAGCCCATTTGAGTTATATGCAAAATCTTATGTTCCTCCAAAAAGCCAGATAGTTGTATATTTACATGCTTATCAATACGTTTTGCCATCATGGGAAGGAGCGAGATAGGCCTGTAGTTTTTAAAGACCGCTCCATTTAGATTAGGCTTCTTTAGAAGGGGCTTGACCACTGCATGTTTCCAGGAGTCCGGCACCATCCCACTTTGTAGCGAGCTATTTAACAGCTCGGTAATTACCGGATTTAGCGCTACTCTACCCTGCATAATAATATGGGGAGGTGCGGGATCAAGTGGAGAGCCTGATTTTAATTTGCTGAGGAGCCCCAAAGCTACTTCCTCAGAGATGGGAAGAAAACTCCGTAAAACATTGTCACCTTCCTTCTTCTCCATCGCATGCCCTGCGACTCCCCTTACTGCCCCTGAGAAGTTTTCATAGATGTCCTCAATCTTCTTTAAGAAGAAGGTGGCAAAATTGTTACTATGTTCTTCTGAAGCTTCCATTGCTTCCGGGCATGCAGGAATATTCAATAGCTCCTTCAGCACACCAAAAATATCTTTTGGAGATCCTGCCGCCTTTTCAATTTTATCTCCATAAAAGGTCGCTTGGGCTAATCTGATCTCTTTCTGGTACAACCTAATTGAACCTCTGTACTCTTCTCTGTCCTCCTCCTTTAGTGATTTCCTCCACATATAACTCAAATTAATACATTCCATTTAAATCAATATAAGTACAATTAATTCATGTTCATTTAATACTCTTAATTCTAATATTCATCTAATACAATATTTTTAATAATAATTCATGTCAGCAACTTACTCAAATATATAATGCTATATAAAAGATCTCTCATGTTAAAACACCATATCAAATATGAATGAAGGCCAAATTGCCCACCATATTTCAAATGTGCACATTCTACATTTTGTTTTATTTTCTTCTCTGTTAGGCTTTTAAATGAAGGTTAATTAATCACCATATGCTAACATCTATGCCAGTAATATAATAGTAAAATTTGATCTCTCTCTGTCCCTCCTCTGACGGCAATCTGTGCTGTCACAAAAGGACATTCTCAACTGTCAAAATGAATAAAGGTTTCAGGATCATTCTCACAAATCCATTTCCCAAATCTCCAAACCAAAATTCTACCCTAGAGAATCCTTCACATACCTTCTCACAAATATTTGTTTGTTCCAGGTCATCAGGTCATTTTTCAGACTTCTCAAATTATATAGATATCTCACTATCACCTAACTGTTATCTGGTATGTAAATGCAGCAGAGGTGAGGTTTCAAAACTCAACAGACTCTGCCTTCTTTTGCTAAAAGTATATCTCATGCAAGACGATACTGCACAACCATTGATCTTACCGCAACCATTCCCTTGTCCATTAGGAGCACAGCACCTGCAAAATCAGTTGACATCTTATCTACAATTGTTGATGATTTCAATACCTTAATGTCATTCAAGATCACACCTACTGATGGAATAAAGGCTCTAAAATTATTTCCCATAATCTCTGAACTACTTGCTCCTCTTTAATCCTCATTTTAGGTCTCTTATTTACTGATGGATTGTCAATGTCAAACCTCTCCTAAATAGCTTGTGCCATATCAACCTTTTGGTGACCTGTAATAGTCATTCTTTCCACAGATGTAATGCACACCAGGCACAGTGGGTACTTGTCCATTTAACATAAAATCCCACACATTCTTAAACTAAAACACATGTTTACATTCACTCATTACAACAAACGTATTGTCAGTTTTCAATTGCGCCCTACATATTGCCAATCTAAAGCTAAGCGTCCTTGTATATCAGATGTGTTGTGAACTGTTTTCTTCTTGTAAACTATGGGGGTCATTCTGACCCTGGCGGTAAAAGGCAGTTACCGCCGGTCAGAAGACCGCCATAACACCGCCGCGGCCGCGGTAACCCGCCAGGGTCATTCTGACCCACAACTGCCAAACCGCCAAAAACCCAACCTCCACTGAAGGCCGCCACATCAGCGGTCAGCGATAAACTGGAGATGACCAAACCTCCACCGTCACGCCAACAGAAATACGCCCATGCCATTACGACCCACGAATCCACGCGGCGGTCTTTCAACCGCGGTATCCCATTGGCGGTACACACCGCTGCACTCAAAATACACACACATCTACAAAACACTGCCACATTGGACAATTACAAATACACACACCTGATACACATACAAACACCACTCCCACACAATCAATACGATATAAAACACACACCCACATCACCCACAAACCCCCACAAATCGAAATTCAGAGACAAGGCGCAATACACAGAGAGAGAGCACAGGGAACGCAAACCACAACACACACAGGAACCCAACATCATCCCCCACACTACATCTACGCACAAAACACCACACACCACTACACTCATCACCACAAACACCACCCCACATCTCATCCACACCACCCCATGGCACCCCAAAGACACCCCAGGTTCTCGGACCAAGAACTCAGGGTCATGGTGGAGGAAATAATTAGGGTAGAGCCCCAGCTCTTCAGCACACAGGTGCAGCACACCACAATAGCCAGGAAGGCGGAGCTATGGCAAAGGATCGTCGACAGGGTCAACGCTGTGGGACAGCATCCCAGAAATCGGGAAGACATCCGAAAGCGCTGGAACGACCTACGGGGGAAGGTGCGGACGATGGTGTCAAGACACAACATCGCTGTGCAGAAGACTGGCGGCGGACCCCCACCCACTCCACCCGAATTCACAGCATGGGAGCAAGAGGTCTTGAACATGCTGCATCCTGAGGGCCTCGCTGGAGTAGGCGGAGGAATGGACTCTGGTAAGTCTAATCTCAACTACTTCACCCCCCCAACCACCAGCAAACACACCGGCCCGGAGGGTCCAGAAATGTCCATCCCACCCCCAGAACAGGCCCCCAGTGATGACAGCAGCTCTGTCGACCTAGAACCTGATGATCAGCCCGGACCATCGGGGACCTCTAGACAGTCGGTTCCCCTCAGGCAGCCACAGGCCACAGCAGACCTACCCCCCTCTGGAAACCCCAGCACAGCACCCACCCAGCGGGCCCATGCCTCTGTCTCCAGGACAGGTCAAGCAGCGGTGTGTCTACAACTACAGGGCACCCAGGGCAACCCACCACTCCAACAACAACAGGGACCTGGGGGCAGTGGTAGTGGGCACACCGTCCAGGGGACAGAGGCCCAGGAACAAAGGGGAACTGGGAGGGCTGCTGTGCGACAGAGGGAGGACAGGCCTAGGGAACCCACTGTCCAAGAGGCCCTCACCACCATCATGGGAGCGTACCACCACTCCCAAGAGACGATGGCGACGGTCCTGGCCAGGTTCCAGGAGATCCAGGCCATGCAGGAGGGCCAGTACATGGGGTTCCGGGAAGAACTGCGCAGCATCAGTTCCGCAATGGGTACAATCGTGGTGGCACTCAACCAGATTGTCACCACATTGCGGGACCATGTGGCCCCCCAAAGGGCCCCTGCCACTAGCATGGAGGAAGAACAGCCCACCACCTCCGCCGGCGCTAGTGGTCAGGAGGCCCCGACACAACAGCAACGGGCCACCCGGACCCCTCCCCCTGCAGAACATGAACCACCCCGCAAGAAAGGCCTGAGATCTAGGAAGAAGACAGAGTAGGATGTCAAGACCCCCGCCATGCATGGATCCCCCTGGATGTCATCCCACTGTCCCACTTGTTCACCCTGTCCAATCTTGAACTGCCCCTGCTCCACCTTCCACAGGCATATGGACAATGCACCTGTGCGAACGAGAGTCTGGACTCTGCCATGGACATGCCTCCACCATCACCCATCACCCTTTTTGAACTATACACCAATTTTTGCACTTCAATAAACACAATTATTGCACAAAAACCATCTGGAGTCATTTATTTATTTTTTTAAACCAAATGTATTCGATATAACCAACCAAAAATGTCCAATTACATTGTGATGACAACATACCAGTGTCACACAGCGGTAGTCCATGGGGAAATAAACCAGAGGGAACTCCGTGGGGACCAGATCACTGAAATAGGAAGGCAAATTCACAACTAAGTTACCATACATTGGGGTGAAAGGTCAGACAGTAGAGAGCCAGTACTGTTACAGATATAATAAAATGCAGGAGTAGATTCTTACCTGTGTGTTACTGGAAATACTGCAGTATCACTCTGTCCCTGTTGTCTGTGTCGTCCTCTTCGTCTTCCTCCTCTTCACTCTCCGCAGGCTCCACAGCTGCCACAACACCATCATCTGGACCATCCTCCTGCAGGAAAGGCACCTGGCATCGCAAAGCCAGGCTGTGAAGCATGCAGCAGGCCACGATGATATGACACACCTTCTTTGGTGAGTACATTAGGGATCCACCTGTCATATGCAGGCACCTAAACCTGGCCTTCAGGAGGCCGAAGGTCCGCTCGATCACCCTCCTAGTACGCCCATGGGCCTCATTGTACCGTTCCTCTGCCCTTGTCCTGGGATTCCTCACTGGGGTCAATAGCCAAGGCAGGTTGGGGTAACCAGAGTCACCAATTAGCCACACATGCTGTCTCTGTAGCTGTTCCATCACATAAGGGATGCTGCTATTTCGCATGACGTACGCGTCATGCACTGACCCTGGGAACTTGGCATTTAAATGGGAGATGTACTGGTCAGCCAAACAGACCACCTGGACATTCATCAAATGATAACTTTTTCGGTTCCTGTACACCTGTTCATTGTCTTTTGGGGGGACCAAAGCCACATGGGTACCATCAATGGCACCAATGATATTGGGAATGTGTCCAAGGGCATAGAAATCACCCTTCACTGTAGGCAAGTCACCCACCTCAGGGAAAATGATGTAGCTCCGCATGTATTTCATCAGGGCAGACAACACTCTGGACAATACCCTTGAAAACATAGGCTGAGACATCCCAGATGAAATGGCCACTGTAGTTTGAAATGATCCACTAGCCAAAAAATTGAGTACTGACAGCACCTGCACTAGAGGCGGAATCCCTGTGGGTTGGCGGATGGGTGACATCAGGTCTGGCTCCAGTTGGGCACACAGTTCCTGTATAGTGGCACTGTTGAGTCTGTAGGTGAGTATGACATGTCGTTCTTCCATTGTCGACAGGTCCACCAGCGGTCTGTACACGGGAACATTCCTCCGTCTCCTCGCAAGTCCCAGCGGACGGTGCCTAGGAAGGGCAACATGGAGCACAGAGTCAATCAACCCACAGGTAAGTTCCCACACCCTGCACAGTACACGAATCTCTCTGGATTGAATGGCTTGTATGAGTGTCGATGCAAGGCCTAGCCATGTGTGATGCAGTAGGAATTAAGCCATGTGGGCCCTTGAAATGGCGGCTGCCTGACCTGTGAAGTGTGACAATGTGAAGTGATGTAATTGCGCTGGCGTGGCACGCCGTGGCGGTAGGCGGTCGAAGACCGCGGCGCAAAGCAGCATTGGTTAACATTGAACCCTATGGGTTTCAGGAGCCAATGACGATGTGCGCTGGCGGTCGCGGTACGCACCGCCGCGGTACGCACCGCCGCGGGCGTGACCGCCATTTTCTCTCTGCTTAATCACACGAGACCTGAGCATCCACAGGAGAGGACCTATACTGCAAGTGCTGCTGTGACCTCGGTCTGGAAGTGACAATGGCTGCTGCGACTGGGGAAAGGGCCCCCGCCTTCAGTTCCGAAGAGTTGGAGAAGCTCGTGGACAGGGTCCTCCCCCAGTATGCGCTACTCTACGGTCCTCCAGACCAACAGGTGAGTAGACGGGGGCCAATGCATAGTGGGCAATGCCTGTGATGAGTGGGGTGGATGTACGATGGAGGGGAGGGGAGCGAATTACGAATGCAAGGCACGACAGATGAGAGCATGTGCCACATGGCAAGTTTGGGGAGGGGGGGCCACTCACATCGAGCATGCAGAAAAGTGATGATGTTTCTTTTCCCCCCCCTGTACATGTCACATAGGTCAGCGCCCATCAGAAGATCGATATTTGGCATACCATCGCCAAGGACGTCCGGGCCCTGGGGGTCCACAACAGACGGGGCACCCACTGCCCCAAGAGGTGGGAGGACATCCGCCGCGGGAGCAGGAAGACCGCCGAGGCTCTGCTGGGGATGGCCTCCCAACCTAGGAGGGGTGCCAGTCGTACCTTGACCCCCCTGATGTCCCGGATCCTGGCGGTGGCCTACCCCGATTTAGATGGGCGCTTGAGGACATCACAGCAGACACAAGGGGGTGAGTACCAGCACATTCAGCTATATTTGCGCACAGTGGAGGTGCCTGGGTGGGGGAGGAGGGCTGTGGGTATCCCTAGGCCAGGGCGATTTCTGTAGGCTAGGCCCCTCCGTGAGGTATGGTCCTGTGCCCCCGCCCCCCACCTCTGTAGGGTGCCTAGTAACGCTATTCATGGACCTGTGTATTCTGTGTGGGCAGTTGTCGCCCATAGGCTTGTAGGACATGTCCCAGTGAATGAGTAGTGTACCCCAAGTGCGCAGCGTAGTGCAGGGGGCTTCTGTGTCTGTCCTCTCCGCCAACGGTGTCCCCAATGCATGCACTCAACTTGTCTTTATTTCTCCACCCCCCCCCCCCATTTTCTTTGTTTTTCTGTGAATGTGTGCATTAGCATCATC
Organism: Pleurodeles waltl; assembly: GCF_031143425.1. Classification (NCBI taxonomy): domain Eukaryota; kingdom Metazoa; phylum Chordata; class Amphibia; order Caudata; family Salamandridae; genus Pleurodeles; species Pleurodeles waltl. The sequence continues at coordinate 880,201,582 of NC_090449.1, forward strand.
AGGCGGAGGAGAAGTGGCATCGGCGCAAGAGGGAGCTGCATCTCACATGGCCCCGGGGGGCCATGCACCGGACTCCGACATGACCAGTGAGACGGAGGGCGAGGGGGGCTCCACCACGGGGAACCCGTGCAGACGTCAGTGACACCGACACGTCCTCGGATGGGAGCTCCCTTGCGGTGGCGGCAACATCCGTGCCCACCGATACTACATTACAGCCGCCACCCAGCGCACCAGCTCCGCCCTCCCAGCAGCCCCTCGGCCTTCGGCCCGGGCCCGCACGGCCAGGAAGGCGGCCATCTCCTTCGCCCCAGGCACCTCAGGCCCTGCCCCAGTCACCCCTGCTGCCCTCAGTGAGGAGGTCATTGACCTCCTGAGGACCATCATTGTTGGGCAGTCTACACTTTTGAATGCCATCCAGGGTGTGGAGAGGGAGGTGCATCAAAGCAATGCATACCTGGAGGGCCTTCATTCGGGTCAGGCTGCCCAGCAGCGATCGTTCAACACTCTGGCCTCAGCACTGACGGCAGCGATTGTCCCTGTCTCCAGCCTCCCTCTTCTAACTCCCTCCACCCAGTCCCACTCCCCTGTTCCTCTGCCTATCCCATCCACACCTACAGACCAACCTGCACACACCTCAACACCCAAGGGAAGCTCATCCAAACATAAGCACCACAGAACACACAAGCATTCACACAAGCAACATACAGATGCAGACATGCCAACAGCCACTACCTCCTCTGTGTCCCTCACCTCCTCGTCTCCCTCCTCCCTCCCTGTGACGTCTACACTCACACCTGCATGCACACCATCATCAGCCAGTACACCCATCACCAGCACACCCTCCAGACCAGTCCGCACACGTGCAGTCACCACCCCCACTGCCATGTACACGTCCCCTGTGTCCTCTCCCAGTGTGTCTGTCACCCCCGCTTCCAAACCACACAAACGCAGGCAGGCACCCAACCAACAGCCATCCACCTCACGTCAGCCTCCAGCCCAAGCACCTGCACCCAAAGACACCAGACTTGACTCTCCTACAACCACATCCTCTTCCTCCACTCCCATACCCACTCCAGCTACCCTTCCCATTGCTCCTAAAAAACTATTCCTCTCTAAACTGGACCTCTTTTCCTCACCTGACCCACCCCATCTCGTAAGAGTTCCAAAAACACCTCAGCCAACACCAGCCCAGCAACTCCCAAGAACGTCGTGCCTGGTTTTTGGAGTCTGCCTTTTCCTTGGGCAGGGACATCGGCCAGCAGCAAAGGCACAGCCAGCCCCCCCCCCTGGGAAGAGGAGCAAAAAACTGAAGGGCAGGCGCGACAGGCCTGATACGCCTGCCCCCAAGGAGGGTAGCCTTGCACTGTCACCTGCCACATCGGGTAAGGGAGCCAAGGGCCACGGAGAGTCTGCCAAGGAGGTCAAGGGCAGCAAAGCGCAAAAGGCAGGGAGCATCCGACCTGGCCATGAGGGCTCCACCAGCCCCATTCTGGGGGTATCGGAGGAGACCCAGGGCCCCAGGACTCCATCACAGGAGGGCCCCGCAACGGAAAGGTCCGATGCTGACTGAGCGGGAAGTATTGGCCAGGTGTGGTTCACTCGAAACACAAGACAGGCACCGCTGAACAGGGCCCCGCCGTGAGAAGCACCGCTGAACAGGGCCCCGCCAAGACAGGCACCGCTGAACAGGGCCCCGCCGTGAGGAGCACCGCTGAACAGGGCCCCGCCGTGAGAAGCACCGCTGAACAGGGCCCCGCCAAGACAGGCACCGCTGAACAGGGCCCCGCCGCGAGAAGCACCGCTGAACAGGGCCCCACCAAGACAGGCACCGCTGAACAGGGCCCCGCCGTGAGGAGCACCGCTGAACAGGGCCCCGCCAAGACAGGCACCGCTGAACAGGGCCCCGCCGTGAGAAGCACCGCTGAACAGGGCCCCGCTGAACAGGGCCCCGCCAAGACAGGCACCGCTGAACAGGGCCCCGCCGTGAGAAGCACCGCTGAACAGGGCCCCGCCAAGACAGGCACCGCTGAACAGGGCCCCGCCGTGAGGAGCACCGCTGAACAGGGCCCCGCCAAGACAGGCACCGCTGAACAGGGCCCTCCTGTCAAGCACCGCTCCGCTGGGCCCTCATCTCAAGCACCGCTCCGCTGGGCCTTCCTGTCAAGCACCGCTCCGCTGGGCCCTCGTGTCAAGCACCACTCCGCTGGGCCCTCATCTCAAGCACCGCTCCGCTGGGCCCTCCTGTCAAGCACCGCTCCGCTGGGCACTCCTGTCAAGCACCGCTCCGCTGGGCCCTCCTGTCAAGCACCGCTCCGCTGGGCCCTCATCTCAAGCACCGCTCTGCTGGGCCCTCCTATCAAGCATCGCTGGCCCATTGGCAGGCCCGGTTCTGTGTCGGGCAGGGCTTCACGAGGCACTCTGCCCACCATGCCTCCTCCATGACCAGTGGACTCTGTAATCCACCTGATGGACTGTGGCTTTGCACCCCCCAGGATGGCACAGTGGGCAATCCACCCACTGTAGAGACTTGAGAGACTGTGGCTTTGCACTCCCCAGGATGGCACAGTGGGCAATCCACCCACTGTAGAGACTTGAGAGACTGTGGCTTTGCACTCCCCAGAATGGCACAGTGGGCAATCCACCCACTTTAGAGACTTGAGAGACTGTGGCTTTGCACTCCCCAGGATGGCACAGTGGGCAATCCACCCACTGTAGAGACTTGAGAGACTGTGGCTTTGCACTCCCCAGGATGGCACAGTGGGCATGGAGGCCCTTCGTGGATCTGGCGTCATGGACTCATGTGGCTAAGGTGCCCCCCTTCCCTTCCCCCTGAGGTGCCAGTATTTTATTTTTGTGATGCCCCAGCAGTGTTCTCTCCAATGGACTCAATCTCGTGTGTGGGCTTTGCCCATGTGTTGCTGCACATTGGCCCACGGACATTTGAACTTCGCAAAACTGTGCCGGACTTTTGCTACTTGTATATATATAGTTCTAGATGTGTAATAATTCTTTATATATTGCTAAGTTCGCTATACTTAATTATTGCTATAATATAGTTCTATTTTTACAATCATTGCCTTTTGTCTTTGCATTTTTGTTTTGGGGGTTTGGGGGTGTCACTCTGACTTTTTAATCTGCATTGGTGTGTAGGTATTTCGGTGGGGGTGAGGGTGGGGGTGGGTGTGTGGCGTATGTGTGTGCCCGTAACCTTTCCTCCTCCTCCCTCATCTGTGTCGTAGGTGCAGTACTCACCGTTGTCGTCTGCGGCGACGTTCGTGATCCTGGAAGAAGAGCAGGAAGGCAATGGCTGGGAGGATGTGGAGTTCCGGTTCCATGCTGTCCCGATTCCGCGTGGAGTGTGTTGAGGTGAGCGTTTTCCATTGGAAATGTCTGTTTCCGCCGTGTTTTTATCGGCGGGGCTCCCGCCCCAGAAAAGGTGGCGGATTGGTGAGTCGTGATAGGGTGGGCGGTACATTGTCTGCCGCCTGGCTGTTGGCGGTGACCGCCGCGCTGTTTGTTTGTGCCGCCGTGGCGGTCGGAGTGTTAAAGCGGCGGCCTGTGTTGGCGGTTCCCGCCAGGGTCAGAATTCCATTTTTTGGACCGCCAGCCTGGGGGCGGGTTGGCCGCCGCTTTAACACTGACCGCCAGGGTCAGAATGACCCCCTATATCCTTATCTATCTTTTCTTTCACTGCTTTTTTTCTGTCATCAACTTGATTAAAGAACTCCTTTTCTACTTGTGTGAGAAGACATGTTAAATTATTTTGTGTGCATATGCTGTGCCAAACGTTAGTGTAGGTTCAAAGAACCCACATGCTATATCTATGTTCTTTGCTTTTTTAATGCTGCTCAAATGCTGACTAATGGGAACAAAAGGGAAAACTAAATCATAGTTTGAATTAAAATACTGAATGTACTCTTAATTGCACTAAGTGTTAATAATAAACTGCAACTTAGCCAAGTGGTAAGCTATGATCGTTGATCCCTTCTTGTACTCACAAAGGAATTTGTGTACACACATAACAGTCATGCACATCCTTTGCATCCACATACTCATACAGCAGACTATAATAAACATTGGAAGACAAATCTCCCTTTGTGTCGTCTAAATGAGCCAATCCCTCATCCGTGTGCAATTTATCCTGCCTAGATCATGCATTGGAGTTGCTGTGCCTTGCAACTCTCCTTTCATTGAAACATGCATTCCAACAATCAATAAAATGCATGCACTCATGCATACTGTAACTAAATAAATGCATACAAACTTACATTTACTGCGTTTGCCCTTTCCTGGGTTCTTGGCTTCTGCAGAATGAGAGAAGGAAAAGAAAAAGAAAAATTCAAAAGCAAAAGCGAGCAAAATCAAATCCAAAGCAGTTTTCCTAAAAGTCTCTTTGCACTTATTTACAACAGGTCTTGATCTACAAAGTTCTTCAAGTTTCAACTAAAATTCCCAGAAATCGTTCAAATGTTTATTTTAAATATATCAGTCTTATGATTACTTATTGTCACTTCCAGTGTGTAATGTCTCTGCTGACCAATTGGTAAGGTTATTTCAAAACTCAGTTCAAATGCGATTTCAAGTTCCAGGATGTTTAGCTGAATCCTCACAGTCAAAACAAAATACCATAAATGCATTTTCCTATTCATCTGCAAAAAGATGGATTCACTCAGGTGAAGAGTATTTGTGGCTTGGCTCTCTTTTCCTTTTTGTTCTCCTCCAAGGACAAACTTCATCTTCACTTAGATTCAACTCTTCAACTGCTTCTGTATTTTGGGGGAATTTGTCAGCAACCAGTTCAGGTGTGGATGCAGGTCATGCATCTTCTTTTACAGTTCTCTCATCACATGCAACTGGATTCACAACATTTGCTGTGTTGGCAGGAATCAGTTGGCTTTGACTTTGCTCTCCTGTACCTTTGTCTGCATTCAGATTACTTGCATTTTCAACATTGTTCACAAGTTCTGCTTCAGCCACTTATTCAGTTCTCACAGCTTGTTCAGTCTGAACCCCTTCTTCTTCAGCATTCACTCTTGGATGATCAGACTCTGTGCTTTCAAGAGGAAACAGAACATTGCATGTATGGCTTGCATGAATCCAGTTCGGAAGACCAGCACACCTCACAACTGTTGACGTCTCCAAGATGATTTGATACTGTCCTTTCCACCTTGGTGCTACGCAGGTCTGCCCAACATGCTTTCTCCAGCTTTCAAGTTGTTGCACTGTTCTTGAGTAATTTGAACTGTTGCAGCTTCATCCTGATGAGATAATGAGCGAACCACATCAGCCAGACCTTAAATAATCCAGTACTAAGTTATCTGTTATGCTCACAAATGCATTTGCAGGTACTGCAGGAAATCTCACTGCATGCTCCACAAGGACCTTGTGGGGTGACAGTCCTGTCTTCCTGTCAGGGGTGCTACGCATTCTCATCAGGACAAGTGGGAATGTATCAGGCCATTTCAACGTTGTGGAAGCTCAAACCTTTGCCAAACCTTTGCCAATCAAACTTTCAGTGTTCTATTAATTTGTTCCACCAATCCAGAAGCCTCTGTTCTGCAATTGGAGTGCAATTTTGGCTCAATGTTCAATGCTGCACACAGTAACTTTATGATCTCATTATTAAAATGAGTTCCTCGATCTCATTCCAAAGATGTTGGGAGTCAAATATTGGTATCAGTTCTCTGAGCAGCAGCTTCACTACAGAAAGACTATCATTCCTACGTGTGGGATAAGCCTCTATCCAGTGAGAAAACACACACACAATATCCAGTACATACTTCAATCCATTGCAAGCAGGTAGCTCAATAAAAATCAAGCTGCATTCTGGTAAATGGACCTCTCAATCTGCATATGTGGCTCAGATTAACTACAGTGCGTTTTCCTACATTCATTTGCTAACATTTAACACATCTGTGATATACCGCTTCTGCATTCAACCTAAATTTGGGGTATACCATGTCTGTTTACATGTGCGAGATGAACTTGGCCATGATAATATCTATCCATAGAGGTCAATAATCAATCTGGCAACACAACTTTCCCTTCATTTGAAATCCAGACATCATCTTCCTCCCTTTGTACACAACCTGCTCAACTCCAACTTCTGTGTTCTTCCTTTGTTACCTCTTCCTGTAGTCTTTTTATATCATTCCAAGTATCAACCACTGACATCAAGAAATGTTGACTTGTCTCACCGGTGCAACTTCCACCACCCCAGTCTTCATTGCAGGTGACACAATGGAGTGCACAGCATTGCCTAACGAAACATAATCATTTGACCTTTGATGGGCAGTGCACTTCACAACCGCAACTTTCTCAGGTAACTGCAATGCATTCAGTAAGCTATTAATTCTTTCATCATTTCAAATAGATGATCCTGAAAAGGTCATAAAACCTCTCTGGTGCCTTAACTGCCTGAAGCTATGCACAACACCAAATCCGTATTGGCTATCTGTGAATATGGTCACTTTAAGATATGCAGCACACTCTTGTAAGGGCAATTAATTCAGCTATTTGTGCAGAAATGACTCCTTGAAGCCATGAAGCTTCAACTACTCCTGAGATGGTGCAGACTGCATAACCAGCTCTCGGAGTACCCTCATTGTCTCTTAAACAGGAGCCATTATCAAATACAACTTGATCATTCCCCCCTAAAGGAGTATCCTAAATATCAGCTCTGGATTTGGGCACAACTCAGTAACATCGAGGCAGTCATGTTCCATTTAATTAACATCATTTGCATCATCAACATTAACAGGTAACAATGTAGCTGGGGTTAGGCTCAAACACCTCTTGATTGTCACATTTGCGGAACCAATGATCAATAACTCATAACGGGTGAGATGGGCACTAGTCAAACATTGGGTCTTAGTTCTGGTTAAAAGTAGCTCAACTGAATGTGGGACATAATCAGTTAAAGGCTTGGCATTGACCAATGCTTACAACAGTGCTTGCCACGGCCTTCAAACAGCTGGGCAGAGCTGCAGCCACAGGATCCAATGTGGTGGAAAAATATGCCACTTGTCTGTTTGTTTCTCCGTGGGAAAGAGCACATCCATCACGTTCATGACAAAACAGAGAAACACATTTCATGTAATCCGGCATTCCCAAGGCTGGAGCTCTAAACAAACTATTTCAACTCAGTAAAAGCTTTCATGCATTCTTTATCAAAGGGGAAAGGGTCTGTAACTTTTTTGCAAGTTAGCTTCAGCAGTGGCTTGGAAATTACTGAAAAATTTGAGATCCATTGGTGACAGTAGCTCACCATGCCCAAAAACATTCTGACATCCCTGTGTAACTGGGTGATTCATCTGCATAATAGTTGCAACTCTTTCTTCGGACATTGTCCTCGAACCTTTCTCAAATTGGTGACCCAAATATCTTACTTCCTTCTGACAATACTTTAATTTGGTAGGGAAAATCTTATATCCGTTTTCACCAAAATGATTCAACAATGCTATGGAATCTTCTCTGAAAGGTTCACATGTATTAGATGAAACCATTAAATCATCAATGTATTGCACTAAAGCAGACTGAAATGGCATGTTCAAGGACTCTAAATTATTTTTCAGGACCAGGTAAAAAATGGACGATGATTTGGAAAACCCCTGTGGGGCACGGCACCATGAATACACACGGCTGCTGAATCTGAATGAGGAAAGGAACTGACTATCCTTGTGTTAGGGCATGAGAATAATGCCTGTGATAAGTCAATAACTGAATACCAATTTGGTTCACATGGAATCTGGAATAAGATTACTGCTGGGTTCAGCACTACGGGACAACAGGGTACCACAATTTTGTTCACCTCAATCCCACACAATGCAGTATTTTCCACTTGTCTTTCACAATCCCATAATTGGAGAACTGCAGCGGCTACCCATCACTTGTTTTAGAACTCCCTGCTCAACATAGTCTGCAATTACTGGTGTAATACCCTCAATTACTTCTGGAATCATGTTATACTGTGGCTTTCTGGGAAAGACTGCATTTGCTTTATGGTTACTTCCACTGACTCAACACCTTGTATGAGTCTAATATCTTTTCCAGAGAGATCCCAAACTCTCAACGTTACTGTGTCTTGTAGTTCATCAGGCAAGTCTCTAACTGTTGTGGCAGGAAACAACAAAATTAGAGGATACATTTCCTCGACCTGGTCGGAAGTTTCATCATCGCTATTTGTTTGAATTTTCTATCCCTTTATGAGTATAAGTAATGGAGCATTTCAATTTACATGGCAAATCCCTTCCTAACAGGCTCACCGGACTTCACTCGCAGACTACAAATTGGTGCAAATCCTCAAAAGTTCCTATTTTGACTGGAACAAATTCTGTTATGGGGTTTACCAAATGCTGATTTGTTACTCCTACTACCTTAACTGTCCTGCCAGAAAGGGGCACATTAGGCACTTCTACAGATCTGACAGTGGAACAAGTTACTCCAGTGTCAATCAGGAATGAAACATCATGACCCATGACACTTGCATTCATATAAAGACCATGCTGATGTACCTCCAGTGAGGCAGTCAACACACATTCTTTCTCTTCTGAAATCTCACTCGAACATTTCTCATTCACTTCATCATCACTGAAATCTATCAATGGGTAATGTGTGATTAACTGATTTTAATTTGCATTTGCTCTTTGGTTTGTATTCTGCTGATGAGCCACTACCTGTTGATGTGCCATCAGAGCTTGTGGCATCTGCATTTGCTGTGAGGCTTGAATTCGCTGTTGGGAAAACTGTACTTGTTGTTGGGGAAATTGCATTTGTGCTGCTCCTGCAGGACTATTCATGTTTTAATTTCAGAGTCTCTGAACTCTTTGATTTTGAATGTGACTGTTGTCAACCATCTGCGCAACACCACCGCTTTGCACCAAATTATTCACGTTTCCAAAGTCTGACAATGCCGCATGCATGACAAGGGTGCATTTTCTTCACATTCTGAACATCAACCACATTTGCTTTTGGATTTATTCAATTTCCATGACATCTGCCTCTAAACTGAGGCACCACATTGCCCTGCTGTTATGCTCCCTGCATTCCCCCTACGTTCACCATTCCTTACGATCCCTGCGTACCTGATGCTTGGGGAGACTTAATTTGCATCACCATTGCCTTCCCCCTCAATCTTTTCTGCTTCAACTCAATTTCGTCACTACATTATTTTGTGTAATGCAATACCTTATCAATGGGCTTCCACGGCTAGCAAAACAAATGAATCTGAATCATATTGCTAATTTCAGGCTTCAATCCTTGAACAAATCTTAACACAAAATAATTAATATCTCTTAGTTCAATAATCTCTGTATTGTTTGAATGTTTACAACAATCTCTCATAATGAGCATGAACAGATGCCTTTGTCTCCTGAGATGTCCTGTCAATCCTTTGCCAATCAACATCTTTGGGGGAAACTCAAGTTTTCAAAAATGTAATCACCTTGTAGTAGCTTTTCATCACCTCTTCAGAAGGCGCACCTGTTACTGCGTCGCTTGGAGATTTTTGCGTTGGCCAATCAACACTCCGCTTACATTCAACCCACAAATCTGCTGGAACCACAATTTCAAAGAGAATGTTTAATTCTTCCCACAAACACTTTGCAAGCATGACAAACCACTAAGTTTGCTGGTACCAATCTACCGCTTTCTCCCTCAACTTTGGTAAATCATTAGTAAATGACAATATGTCACTTCTGCTCCATGGGACATGAACAAAATTTCCTCCCAGAATTTCTCTTATTGGATTCACTTGTACAGCTCCCTCGGCCTTCTGTACACCATTTGAAGATGTGATCAGCTTTTTCTTCTGATCTCTTTTCTTTGCCCATCTGCCTTCCCACTTAACTAATGCACCCCAATTTTGGATGTTTTGGATAAATTCCGTAATGTGCATTTTCATACCAGGTGATCTCATGTTTGCAATGTCTCTAGAATTGAATTCTAACCTGTAAGTTCTTTTTAACTGCTTGGATGTATTCTGCTAAAGTGCATACTTTTTTGCCAAATCAGCTAATTTCCCATAGATCCGTCCTACTCGAAGTGTAATATCCTTGCACATGAAGCGCAATTCATTTTCATTGTAAGAGTCTAATCTGTCCAATTTGAGTGTTCCTTCAATCATTTGTTCAATTCCAATTTTAATCTAGCCAAGTTCAATGTCTTTGCTCCCTCGGGTATGTTTCCTGCAACTGATACTCCACTCAAATTATCTAACCATTCAGTTAGTTGTTGGGCTGTCAATACTTGTAAACTAATATTATCACTATTATCTCTGGAAGTAAGCTGTGCAATATTACATGGAGCTCTTATAGCTTGCTCTTGAGTCAGCTCAGAAGAACCTATTGAGCATGGGGGACATGTCATATCAATTAACGGACCTACTCTATGATGTGTCTGGTTCAAACCAAAGGAATTCGTAGGGGCTGGCACAGTACTGCTGAGTCTCTCCATTTGTACATTAGTTCCAAAAGGAAAATTCAATGCTGATGCTGGATTTCCAATCTGTGGAACACTCTCATTATTAACCTGGGCATACAACAGGACAACTGGACCTATTGTCACTGGATCGGTCAATGCATCTGATCCTGATGAATTTGTTTGGCTGGGTGGAAACATTAATCCTTTACCTTGACCACTTAATACTGTACCAAAAGTCTGATTTGACTGATTTGGGGCAACATTCTGTGGTGTAGTTACTGGGGAATACCTGAGCATTGTCTGTCTCTGGTTCACACTCTTTGCAGGTGTCTGTACATTAGGTGTGGACTTAAACTGTGTCATTCCTGCACCCTGAATTGGATGCAGCATAACTGGAACAGTGGCATTCTGAACTGTACTAGCCATTGGAATTGTTACATAAACCGCTGGTACCTGAGCATTTGGAATTGTCTGAACCTTGCTTTGTACAGCTGGAGCTGGAGCCAAACTCGGTACTACATTCTGATTTACTGATGCAACTGCATTATATGGTGGGGGACGATTCTGCAAAATGGACTAATAAATTCATCATCTGAATCACTTTCTGTGGCTTTTACTCTTTTATGTTTCTCTGACTTTTACTCTATTCCTTCTGTAGGTTTCTTCTTGTCTTTACATCTAACACTTCCATCACCTTCCTGTGTTATTGCTGCATGCAATGTGTCTGTTCTCCACATTCTCTGCTCCTCATCCCGTCTAGCTTCTGCTAACGTCTTTTCTGCTTTCCTCATTCTCCTTTCAGATTTCTGAGCTTCTTTTTGTCTCACAATTAATTATCAAATGGCAAGAGTTTCAAATTGTGCAGGTAGGAAGGTGTTTTGATAATGGGTTTTGATTCATACAACGCCCTCCTCAGATTCTCTAATGCTCTTACATTAAAAGATCCATAACAGGGAAAAGCTAAAGTACCTTCCTTCTCAGTTATTATACACCATTGATTTACCCAAAGACATGCCAAACCTCATCTGTACTCCATTACCTCGAATGCTGGTGTACCCTCAGGTGGAGTAGGCTCACCCTCTATAACTTGAGTAACAACATCACCTCTCAGTGAACTCTTTAAAGCTATGAAAAACTTCATTTTTTCACACAAATTTTTATTTACAAGTACAAATTCTACGAAACCAGGAAGCAATTTTGATCCCACAATCCTTTTCGCAAGCTGTTCTCAACCTATAGCAGCACAGTCTTGTCCACCAATCCGTACACTGCTTTTCTCAACAACCAACCTATCCCAGCGCGGACCAAAAGATGTCACACTCACTTCATTCTACTGCTGCAACTCACTTCAGAGCAGTCTCATACACCAATTATGCATACTCTTTAAATTCAAATACTGCAAGCACAAAAATCAAACCTGTCTGCTCACTACGGGTAGGACTCAAACACTTTGAAACCTGTAAGGCTTCACGTCTGACTATGGCTTTCACACATACAAGTAAGATTTGACTGACACAGCTCACTCCAGTTGATACGGATTCTCCCTGTGCAATCAGGATTCACCTAATACCAACCAGCAACAGACACACTCAAGGAATCTACTGGCATTGTTGACAGCACTCAATCGACCAACACCTAACTGCAGACAATAGATTAACCAAGTGTCTTCATTCACTTCCGCGGTACTCCGGAATCTTAGGCCTCGCAGGACCCATAAACAACAACAACGTGGGTAATTTTTAGCACAAAGCTTGACATTCACTTGGAGTATGAAAATTCTCCATTCTCTTACTTGGAATATGCCTACTCCCTACTCATTTGCCTGGAGAACGCAAACTCCCTACTCACTTCATACACTACACTTTATTGCAATTTAGCCAAAAGTATAGGAAGCGCAAACCCTACTCAAAACACATACAGTACACTTGTAACTCAATGCTGGAATTTCATCAACATCTACACCTCACCAAGAACAACACACAATGTGGGCAAAATCTAATTCCCCCCATCAAAACCAATCTCTGCTTCCAAAACTGCTGACACGCAAGCAGAGGTATTCTTCCTGCCTCGGGTTCAGAAACCACAAGTGCTCTGGTGAGACACCATCCCTTATCTAACCACTAACAGTCAGCTGGTTCTTGGGCCCTAGTGAGGATGTGATATTTAGATTTATTTATCACAAATCAATAACATAAAAAACATAACACTTCGACACCATGACCAATTTGCCAAACTGAATAAAGTTTCAAACTTTTATTACAACCACAAAGCTAGTATAATGTAAGTGGTGCACAAAACTAAAATATAAACATACATATAAACCAACGTCAAAAGAGATTGAGCCTACCAAACATCAATACTGTTACACAGTCCAAAAGTATAACACAGATTAGCAAGACAATAATGTGCACGTTAATATCTGATTTCAAAGCAAATCATCAAAATACAGTTAATAACATTTAATTTTCAGAGCTGGGCCATCCTTATTTCTAAAATGAATTTGGACTTGCATGTGTGGGAACAGGCTACAGATGCTGGCTAATCAAAAGGAAGACAAAACTAATTTGGAAAATCATCTGACTGGGGCAACTCACTATGAAAATACACTGGTGTAATTATCGAAGCTGAAGAGGAAACAAGAAACCACATTTAGTTTATACCTTTTCTCATGGTACAGCAGACAGGAAAGTTTTGTTGATAAGAATGTTCATCTTTGCGCAGCATCAGTGGACAGCAGCATCAGGACAGTGAAAAAAAAAGCTGCACACAGGACAGGTCAGCCGTTCAGAATTGATTGGGCATATTAGTACTGAACAGCATAAGTAAGAGGGGCAATTAGAATTAAAAGGAAATTCAAAACATAAAATTCACATATACCAGAAGGCTTAGAGAGGGACAGGAGGTCACAGCATGAATACCCAAGAAGAACTCTCAGGCTTCAGCAGACAGCAGCAGAATAACTGACTTGCTAAAACTTTCAAAAGTCTCTCCCTAGCTAGAAATGACTGTCGGTTTCTGATTGGTCCTACAGGTGGGCTTGTTGTACTCACAAGGATCAGCATCCAATGGTAGCCGCTGACACCATCAAGTTTGCAACTATTCCAGATTTTCTCAGAGAAATTAATGATCATCTCGATGAACTCATACAGTTCCAACAACATATTACATTTTCTAGTTGACTGCAATATCAGGATCCTCTCTCAAGGTACACAGGATGAGCTGAACACTTCTCACAAAAAGTTACTAAGAATTCCTGTCTTGTCCGGCAGATAAAAACACATTTTGTATATTGTAAACGTTGAAACATGTTCTAAGTCTTTAATACAATAGGACATTCAACATCACATAAGCAACCTAGGGTAAAAATTTCAGCTCAGAGGGAAACAGAATAAAGAAGTAATTTTCCTTTGCTGCTGCAGAAACGAGTCTTCAGGCCTAGTCAAGCTAAAAAAGCCTACATATATTCTAATGAAATTTAATACATATAATACCTATTGTGCACCTTATAATTTAAATCAAAAACTCAAAACAAATTATTTCATTGCAAACATTATTCATGACATATTAAAACAGTTTTAACGTGCATTTATTTTTCCGCACACATGCAACTCACATTAATAAATTCCATTTAAATCAATATAAGTACAATTAATTCATTTTCATTTATTACTCTTAATTCTAATGTTTATCTAATAAAATACTTTTACTGTTAGTTCATGTCAGTAATTTACTAGAATATAAATGCATGATATCTCTCATGTTAAAACACCATATCAAATATGAATGGATGTCACATTGTCCACCATGATTAAAATGTGCACATTCTACCTTTCACATTATATTTTCTCTGTTAGGCTTTTAAATGAAGGTTAATTATTCACCATATGCTAACTTCTATGCCACTAACATATCAGTAAAAAAATGATCTCTCTCAGTACCTATGTATGATCACTGCACCTTCCAATAAACAACTTTCCAATAGCATCAAAGTGCCTATATGAGATTAATAAAATGCCTTCTTTGGGTATAAAATTGTTTCCAATCAGATATTTTGCTTTGTGTCACATTCACTTTATTTTATGGCATTCTGAGCTGAGAAAACCGCAGAGAACTCTGACTCCACAAACCAGTGTACTTCAGCAAGGATGTTTGCAGTATAGAACTGGAATGAAATTCCCAAGAAAGGTGTCTTTTACTGAACGTTTGTCTCTGTCAGACTTCAGTAAATTTTTCTTATTATTATGAAACAGCTAGACCTTGAGAGTAATGATGTAAAGCTCAGGAATTAACCTGTAACAAAGTGAATGTTATATGATAAACATGTGCAATTACCAATAATGGAAGCACATATCTAGAAATGAGGAATAGGAGTCGGAACAATGCATGCTGGAACCACGCATGCCTAAACAACGCGGTCGGAACAACAACCGCGTTGTTACCACGAATGCCTTTACCACGAATGCCTTAACGATTTTTCATTGTAAAGGCATTCCTGGTAAAGGCATGCGTGAATGGCATGCGTGGTTTCAGCATAAGACTCCCCCACCCCTAACACAATCGTACCCCAACCCCCCACCCCCACCCCTAAAAACAATTCTACCACTACCCCAACCCCCAGCCCTAAAACCTAAACTACCCCACACCCCTGCCAGATCCCCCACCCCTTCCCCTAAAACTACCACAACCCTCTACCCCCCTAAAACCTAAACTACCACAACCCCCCACCCGCCCCTAAAACTACTGTGACCCACAACCCCCTAAAACCTAAACTACCCCCACCCCCTACCCCGCCCATAAAAATACCACCACTAATGTACATATTTAACCTAAGGGCATCCTGTCAACACACCCTTTTATGACACTTACATATGTCAATAGGGCCATGAAAGGGTGAACAGGCCTTCCCAAGTGGCCAGTGCATCACCACATTGCGTCTTATTTCAGAAATTTGAACCTGCTCACCATCTTCCAGTAGCAACTCAAGGCCCATCTCTTCAGACAATATTTAATTACTTCTGCAAAGAATCTCACGTTTTACAGCAAATCACACACATGATGCTAAACGTCTTGTTTTTTTAAGTTCCCTCCCAAATTCAATGTACCCCTGTTCTGTTTGAAACGCTTCTATATGATGTGCTCTTCCTCTGATAGGACCATATGCACTATAGAAATGGTAAAAATAAAAATAACTATGGTGACCCTAGTTAGAGGACTAAATGGGTAAATCCTCAGGGAAGAACATTACTAGACACCTTTATGGACTTTGGCATCCACATAAATGATGTCAAAAGCCAATAGCTTTGGCATTGGTGCCAGCCTTCTGGCAATTCTGTTTTTAGTTTTGGCATGGTTTTGCAAATCTTTACTGTTCAGGAAGCTGCTGGGGCATAGTTAAATCTAAAATAACATTGGCTAAAGGCAAAAGTGTTTTTCTAGTCTCACAAAAGCACACATTACCATTGTACACTCAGCACTGAAGAGAACTACTTTGTGTTTAGATATACACCTTGTCAAAGGGCAGCATGCTGTAATTCATAGTAAAGTCAGTCAGTGGCTGAAGCGAGACAATATTGCTCTTTCATGCATGCAGTAATGGATAGAAGAAAAATGTGGATGACACAATGACAGGCTAATAAGTCAAGTCTGGCTAAAACTCCTATCAATAACTATGTTATACATACTTTTAGTAAAATCCAAAAGTCTTGGCTAACATACACCTAAAAAAGTCATCAGTCTGGCATTGGCTGCTAGCCTCGCCTTTGAGAAAAAAAATAAGAAAAAGGTGAAAATAAGTAAGGATGGAAGGAAAATAAGATGGAAGGCAGACAAAAAAGGAAGGAAGAAGAGCAAAAAAGTTAAGAAGTCAAAAGAAAGGAAAGCTCAGAGGGAGGCAAAAAGGAAAGGAAGGAAAGAAGGCAAAAAGGAGGAAAGAACATAAAATGAAGAAGGCAAGAAAGAAAGAATTAAGGGAAGAAAGAAAAACAAAAAAGGTAAAAAGGATAGAAGGGGAAGAGGGAATAATTAAAGAAAAAACAGAAAACAGGAAAGATGTTATGAAAGAAGGAAAGAAAAAAGGAAAACTGTAAGAAAGAAAGAAGGAAAGCAAGAAGAAGGTAAAAAGAAAGAAAGATTGAAAGAAAGAAGGAAAAACGTGAAGAAGGTAAGAAATACAGATGCTAAAATGAAAAGACAAAAGGAAAACAGGTAATAAAACTAAAGAGTGCAAAACAAAGGAAAGGAAAGAAAGAAAGAAAAAAGGAAAAGAAAAAGAAGAAAAGAAAGAAGCAAAGAAAATAAAATAGGAATAAACAAATGAAAGAAGGAAAGTAAGGATGAAAAACAAAAGAGAATGAAAGAATAAAAGAAAGGAAGACAGAAGGCAAGAACGTAGTAGAGAAAGAAAGAAAAAAATGAAGGAAGAAAGAATGAAAGAAGGAAAGAAGGGAAGTAAAAAGGAAGAAGGCAAAAAAGAAAGAAAGAAGGATCAAACGGAGGAAAGAAAAAGGAAAGGCAAAAAAAGAAGGAATGAAAGAAGAAATGAAAGAAGTAAAAAGGCAAAAAGGTAAAAAAGAAATCAAGTCATGAAGAGAGGTAAGTAGGAAACAAAAAAGGAAACAAGGAAAGCAAGAAAGTAAGAAGGCAGGAAAGATTGTTCATAGTGTAAAATATTGGATATTAAGGGCCTCATTATGACCCTGGCAGCCGGCAGTGAGCTGGCGGTAACACCGCCAACAGGCCGGCGGTGTTCCGCCAGCTATTATGACTGTGGCGCAATAGCCACGGCCATAACGCCGGCCCCTCCCCAATACCGTCTGGCTTCCGCCTCACGGTCATAATCCTCAGGGCAGCGGTGCAAGCACTGCTGCCCTGGGGATTATGAGTCCCCAACCGCCAACCTGGCCACGGCGGTAAACACCACCATGGAAAGGCTGGCGGTAAGGGGGGCTTGGGGTGCCCCTGCGGGCCCCTGCACTGCCCATGCACTTGGCAGGGGCAGTGCAGGGGTCCCCAAGCATAGCCCTGTCGCGCATTTCACTGCCCAAATTTTGGGCAGTGAAATGCGCGACGGGTGCTACTGTACCCGCTGCACATCAGCATTGCCGCCAGCTCTATTACGAGCTGACAGCAATGTTGATGTGACTTTTCCGCTGGGCCAGCGGATGGTAACACTGTTACCATCTGCTGGCCCACTGGAAAAGTCATAATAGGGAGCCAGAAATACCGCCAGCACTGGCGGTGTTCTGGCTCCGCTTCCTCTGCGGTCTTTAGAAAAGACCGCTGAGGTTGTAATGAGGGCCTAAAAGCCAATTTCACCCCACCTATGTTTAAATAAAACTGTGCTAAGTGTGCTGCAAAGGAAACACAATAAATTGTAGTTTTCTTCCCGGGCACAGTTTATTGAAGAAGCATTGGTGAAACTGAGTCCAGGAATACAATATCCAATGCTGTGAAATAGCAACAATCCACTTCAAAAGGAATTTACAACTGCAATTAAGGGAGACAAGAACCCTGTGCTCACTTTAAATACGTCCTTCCGTCACATCAGGAAGGACTGGCACAAAAGGGAACTAAACTACCTTGCTTGAAGATGTGCTCAGTGTGAAAGAGCAAAAGGCAATCACTCTAAAAAAGTTAACCTAACCAAAGGTAACTAGGCTGGCTCATTTCCACATGCTGTATGTATGCTATAATGGGAGTAAGCTCAATGAATGAAGCAAGATGGGAGTGACGCAACAACAGACCAATGGTTGAAGAGAGGTGACTGAAATCCTGTTTAAGTAAGTATATTATGCATAGTATTTTAGTAAAATCAAAAGGTCTTTGCTAACGCCAGACCTAATGATTCGTGGAAGGAATTTGTTATGCAAAGCTCCTTATTTTAACCAACATGCAAAATGCTTCATATTGAAAAGTATTCACATTTTTAAACTGCACTTTGCTAACTTTTTTTTGTAGCTCTGATACAGTGAGCTGCGATAGGAATAAATATGAAAGACAGATTAACATCTAATTTATTTGTGGCATTCTCCACGAATGAATTGCTTAACATATGACAGCATCGGAAATGTTAGTGGTGTTCAAGGATCCGTGAGTGTATTGAGGTATTTCATGACAGAATTCAGAAAAAAATGCATTTAAACATTCAAAAAGATTTTTTAAAGTATATATAAGAGTTCATAACAGTGAGAAATCACAGAAATGATCCAAATCCAAAATGCACCCGTGATGGTGTGCAGTCCACAATCACTGAAACAGCTGCTTAACGAAATGTTAAGGTTACCAGCACCGTTTTAGCAGTCTTGGAGGAGAGCCAACAATACCCTGTGAGTCAAATACTGCAGAGAGAGCTAACAGAATTTCAATAACCTGATTAACGGTGCCAACTGAGTAAAATGCCACAGCAAAGCCTGTTGATATAATTTATGTAATGTGATACTTTTGACACCCGCACCGAAAAGAATCAAAGTTTAAATGTGACTTTGGACAGCAGATTTTTCAGCATAGTCATTTTTAAAGAAATCGTAGACTGGGTGTGTGATTCAATTGCATTTTTAACTCGAAGTTTTTCATTTTACTAGGGATAGGAGGTAACAAATTATTTGCAAATCTGACTTTGCTGAATCTTCTACAGCAAATATAGAAGAGGGGTGAATCCCAACAATTAATTTGGGATTAGGAAAGAAGTAACCAAAGACAACAGAAGGTAAACAACCAGTCTGTAAAATACCCATTGTTTACAACATTTGTTAAAGTACAAATCATCTAACTGTAAGTCGACCTTGGACAAATTTACTAAAGGTATATGTGTAAAATACTTACCTATAGGGGCATTCAGCCATGCTCTCTTCTGTCCTCCACAGCTTACGTCATGGGACAGCTGGTCAGTCAATTTCAGCCATTGACTAACTCCACTGTGACTGAAGGCATTCTTTCCTTTTACAAGCAGTACATAAAAAAACAAAGTAGTTTCTTTAAGTGCCAGTAACTACTATACCAAAGTGTGCTTCTTGAGATCAAAACATATTTTTGTTTCACTCAGTTCTTTTCTTTTTTTAGATAGATGAGGGCCAGAGGTCAGCACAAGAGTTATTGCCTTTGCCAATGCTTGTTTTCTTTCCATCAGATCCCTACAAATCTTCAAAATCTTTACTGATGGGCAAAATTTGACAGAGTGATGTAGCTGTATGCTTTGAGGAGCAAGTACCCTTTAAGGAACTATATTAAGCAACAAGGAGCATTAATATTGGTTAATTTACCCTTAGTTCCAATATTTGAAGGTACTTTATAAGCAAGAGCTTTGGCAGCCACTTAACAAAATAATGATAGATGATAGAACAACCACCTGTGCCCTGCTCCAAATAAGCATTTTCCCCTTTGCTGCAATCTCTCTCTCTCTCTCTGCTCTACTTCCCTCTGTGTATCCCCATATACCCACATCACTACCTCAAAAAAAACAACATCCTGGATCCATCCCAGTCAGGGTTCCGCAGCAACCACAGTACCGAAACCGCCCTCATTGCTGCCACCGACGACAACAGGGCCCTGCTTGACAATGGCAAAACTGCGGCCCTCATCCTCCTGGACCTCTCGGCCGCCTTTGACACCGTCTGCCACCGCATTCTACGCACACGCCTCCACAAGGCAGGGATCCGGGACAAAGCTCTAGAATGGACCACCTCCTTCCTCTCCGGCAGAACCCAGATCGTCCACCTCCCCCCTTTCCGCTCCAAAGCCTCCAAGATCATCTGCGCCGTTCCCCAAGGATCGTCCCTCAGCCCTACACTATTCAACGTCTACAAGGCCCGCTCGCCCACGTCGCCCAGCTACACAACCTCAACATCATCTCCTATGCCGACGACACCCAACTGATCCTCTCCCTCACCAAGGACCCCCTCACCGCCAAATCCAACCTCCACGAAGGAATGAAGGCTGTCGCTGAATGGACAAAAGGATAACCTTCAAGCTCCTCACCCACTCACACAAGGTGCTCCACAACACCGGTCCAGCTTACCTCAACAGACGACTTACCTTTTACACCCCATCCCGCCAACTCCGCTCAGCCGACCTCGCCCTCGCCACCGTTCCCCGCATCCGAAGAACAACTACCGGAGGGATAACCTTCTCTCACCTCGCTGCCAAGACCTGGAACACCCTTCCCTTGCCCCTACGACAGACCGAAGACCTGCTGACTTTCAAGAAGCGACTCAAGACCTGGCTGTTCGAGCAGTAGCAGCACCCTCCCCCACCTCAGCGCCTTGAGACCCTCACGGGTGGTAGTGAGCTCTACAAATACACTGATTGATCACTACTATTTTTGATCTGCTACATCAGAGTTTGTATCTTCTCTTTTTGGGCTTCAACCTCTGTGTGTGTGCAGCTAGACCTCAATTGCTGCTCAAGAGTAAGGGCAAGGTGACTGTTAGAAATTGGGTTAATGGTTGACTGAGGTGTGAGCCCCAGTCAAGCAGCAACCACAATACAAGTCAGAGTAAGGCACTAGCAAACCCTAAATTAACCTCTGCTCATCCCCCTGTAGCTGTGCACAGAGCATTTAGGCTTAACTTAGAGGCAAGGCGTAAAGTATTTGTGAAACATTTTAAACAGTTAAACAGTGAAAACACCACAGAACAAAATCCTACACCAGACTAGAAAAACAGCAAAATGTAATAAATAAAAAAAGACCAAAAGGCTAAGAATCCAAGTAGTAGAACCAGAGAAATTGCCAAAAGGCATGAAAAGCCAAGCGCCAACTGTGGCTATCTGATCGTGCTGGGTTGGGACAAAATCACACGTTTTGGTTGGCTGCAGCAACTCAGTTAGGTCAGCGGGACAGAGTACCTTAAATCAGCCGAGGCAATGTGTTGGTTCCGAGATGTGGTGAGGCTGTGGTTTGGGTCCTGTTGTGTCAATGTCAATGATCCTGTCAACAGAGCTTGTAATTCATAGTCTGGAGTCGTCACGGAGGCTGCCATTGATGAGAGATGCAAGGGCTTGTGCTGAGTACATGTCACGCAGCAGCGGTTACAAATGTTATGCAGGCTATTGCAGCAATGTGGGCCTTTGCACGGGTCCAA
Organism: Pleurodeles waltl; assembly: GCF_031143425.1. Classification (NCBI taxonomy): domain Eukaryota; kingdom Metazoa; phylum Chordata; class Amphibia; order Caudata; family Salamandridae; genus Pleurodeles; species Pleurodeles waltl. Next base: position 880,223,076 of record NC_090449.1, read on the forward strand.
TCCACGTGGCAGTAGAGATGCGGCGGTTCTGCTTGGGCTTGTGCTGTGAGGTAGAGGTGATGCATCGGTTCAGCTGGATACATAGAGGCCAGCAAAGTACCCTAGGCCGAATTCCTAGGGTTCAGGACTGGGGTGGCACCACCTGGCAGGGTTGGCAGAGTCAAGGTACAGATGCAAGTTGTTAGAAGCCTGTTATGCCCCTGAGGTTTCAAATCAGGAGGCTGGCCAACAAGCCCTTTGAGTCGCTCTGGGATCTGGGTTCAAGTGATGCAGGACCTGTCCATCTCACCCAGGCAAGAGGGCAGCAGGCAGCAGGACAGCACAGTAGAGCAACATTTCCTTCAGACCAGCAGTCCAGCAGAGTGGCAGTCCTTGTAGCAGCAGAGCACTTCCTCTTCCTGGTAGTGTATCCACAGGTCCCGAAGTGTACTGAAGTGTGATGTCTGCGGTCCTTCTTTTATACAAATATGTGACTTTAAAGTGAGGAAACACATCTAAGGTATGCCTTTGAAGAATAAAGATGCCCTGCCTTCCCTGCCCTGGATCCAGACTAACTACAGGGGGTATGGAGCTCCTTGTGTGGAGACAGAGCACAGCTTATTCAGGTATAAGTGAGGCTGGGCCTATTTCCTTATCTGTTCTGAATTATCCACTTACTGCTTCAGATCTGCTCCAATGAAATGTTTCCCTGTAATCATTTCCTTATCAATGCCTAGTCTACCTTTCTTCACCCCCTACACCATCTGTGATCTTTTTCTCTCTTTCTTCAACTCAGTATGTACCTTTTCAGTGCCCCTCCACCTCCTTCCTATGAGTTGAAGCATTGCTGATTTTTTTATAACTGAGCTTTTTTCCAACTGTCTCCATCGCTCTCTATGTTTCTCTTGTTCTTTTCATCTCATTTTGCCACACATCATGCCCGCTACATGTGATCAGATCTTTTGCAGCTTTCAACCATTATACCACATTTCTCTTTTCTGTGATTTTTCCCTTTTGTGCTTGCCCCCACCCTGGCCTGTGTTTTCTTCTCAGCAATATGGTACCCTTTAACATGACTATGACCCTTGACCCTTTCCACAACAGATTAGAGAGTAAAATTCACAGGGATTGTCAGGTGGCCCAAAGCAACAAAAACCCATCATCTTTCAGTACTTGTATGTCAGCATGTCATTAACAGAACTATCATCTGCTATAAATATTTGCCCTGAATATAATTTACAAAACTCCTTACATCAGGTGCAGATGTTCTACTAAGTCCAAAAGGACAAATATTAGGCCACATATTTATGTGAGATGATTGACAATGGTGTTATAGTGCAAAACCATTTCATAGCTTGGCTGTTCTCTGTTTAGAGACAGCTAAGCTGAAAGGGCAACTCCCTTTGGTAACTCTTTATTATGACATGTTAGGGTCTTCAGGCCAGAACCATATCTCCAGCACAAATCCAAGCACTGTTCTTAGCACGCAGGACAGAGGAACAATGAATTACATGATGCTCGCCCGTCTTCTTCTTGTGAAGGTACTGGTATGGTACTACAGTACCAAAAAATATGAATAACTTTCTGATACGGATATTATCTATCTATTCATGCAGATATAAGTTGACTTTCTTGGGTGGAACTACTCCTTACTTACTATGTACAAATATCCAATGAATGATTTAGGAAAAGGGGTGGCCAGATTTTACCACTCCTACATTTCATCTCAGCAGACACTACAGTTGTATTTAATGTTCTCTCAGTTCACTGCAACGTTTTATAGACTCAGTACCTCTAGCACTTGTTTTTGTATGTGAACGCTCTGTGATTTCTTTAAATATTTTATTAGATAACACATCCTGCACGAGGTCTAAAGTAATCAATGTCCCATGACTTAGAAAAGTGTCGATTTCAAGCTACTTTTTCCCAGTGAACCCAACTGCTTTCTGCCATAAAGTCTGAAGTTGGTACTTCCATTTTAATAGATCACTCATCGTGTATTGATAAAAACATAGTGTCCCATGCTCATTCCTGCCACGAAAAAGTTGATTAGATAGATATTTAACATTAAACATTAATAAAGGCATAATTAGGAGGAAATGGAAATAGAGACTATTAAAGACACATGTTTCAAAACCTGCCCTGCCTAGGCGGCCATTATTAGATGTTCCACTATTTTAGTTGCCTCCGAGCAGAAGATATAAAATCTTTTAGACAAGATAAAACCTTACAAAGACACTATGAAGTTAAGTAAGGATATACTTGGAACCAAGCTTCCTAAGTTGTTCTTTCTGAAAAAAAAAAGATGCTCCTATAATATTCATCATTACGAAAGTAGAGTTCAAATGCTTACAAATAACACAAAATGTCCGACAAGGTGAAATGGGACAGGAAGTTTCTCTTTAGTCATACAACGGTTAAATCTTTAGGAATAGGCTTCAAGCAGAGTAGAGCAGGGCACTTTTCTTAAGAACTGGCGATTGACTAATAACTGAATTTGTTAATGAGTTTTATAAAGCATTGCATATTTCAGAAGTTTCTCATTTGATAGAATACCTAAAACTTTAGGCTAGTTACTGGGTTGTGTAAAACCTTGGTTGCATCACTAAATGCTCAAATTTCATAGCAATAATTGATGCGCCATAACAAACGTTTTAAAAATGGTTCTCACCGAGACTGCCCTTAGTCTGGCGTTTACAGAGCCTTCAAATCAATCCACATGGAAAGTACTAGCTTAAATCTGAAATAACAAAGAACTAATGCAGCACCTTAATGCTTCAAGAAGCCAGATTGATTTACAGTTACCTAAAAATTATAGACCTATATTTTAAATAAATTACCAAAAACTTCATAAATGACTTTTATTTGTAACATTGTTTAACAAGATACCATAAAACGGAGGCAACAAATCACAGCATGAATAGAAAACAGAGTGCAAAGATAATAAAACACATTCGACAAATTAGAACAATGCAACATGCAAAAGGTAACATTTAAACCTAACCGTTTATATATGGTAAAAATCTACCAACAGGACTTACCACATCTAAACATCGCGTCTCAATTAAGAAGCTTTTAGCTGGCAAACATGATCTAATGCCATATTTTAAAAGGACCGGTTCTGAACATTTCCTCCTTTGTTTCAATACAAATATGCAATTAGGCAAGATATACACATTTATGTGTTTCCCTCCCACAGGATAGCTACTATAACGTTCATGTGATTGTAGCATTTTAACAAAGACGGGGCAGCATATACTGGAATCAGCGCCATTCTCAATTTAAATCACAAGATTTCATGTTTCAGGAATCTGTTTGGAAGTCTCTCGATATAAGAAAAAATGATTTCAACATTCCAGCTTTTCAGGGAAATGTCAATAACGATGGTTTGATTAAATATAATAGGTTTTGATCACCGACTTCTGTATATGTTACACATTTCAGATGTTGGTGAACATTTCAAGATGAACCCAGAAATAGGTTTAATCTAGGGCCAAACATGTATGCATTGATTCTACTACTTTACATCCAGTTTTACCCCAATCGACTTCACTATTTATTAATGCTTTTTAACTGAGGTTAGTCATTTTATCCTTTTCCAAGATAATTTGCTAATAGGTAGCACAGGGTTTTATATTTTCTGTTATAACTCCATGCAGTTAGGTTGAATTCAGTACAAATTGATTAGATCATTGAAGGTTTAGACAAATTATAAGGAATGCATCACAAAAGCTCTCACTCTGTTCCCATTTAAAATTGCCATAAAGTCTAAGCAACTTTGTATAACATCAGTGGCTGAGCCTTGGCTTCATAGGCTTTTAGCGCGAGTAGCGGCAAAGCCCCCATAAGTGTAATTTCTTTTTGTCTGGCATACATGTTGTTCCACTTTAGATTGTTTGGAACAAAAGCCCAAATAATTTATACGAGGTAAACTCTTTCACACTGCAATCCATGCTAAACCAAGTGTACATTTTATCCTTGCTTCCAAAAAACAATTTTTTCCATGTTTATTGTCAGTTTATTCTGCTGACAGTAACCATGGAAAATCTACAGCTTACATCGGGGGAATATCTGCATGTTGTCTATGATTACCATGTCCTAAGCAAGAGATCTGAATACCCCACTATTTGGGGAAAAGAAGACGGAGATTTTAAGCACAATAACAAAAACTATCAAAGAAAACTATATAAAATAGGGTCGGGACACATCCCTGTAATAACCCATTTGTTAATCACTATGCTATCAGAAAGATGACCATAATAATCTAGCTCTGTCCTCTCCCAATTACTGATATGGAGCTGAACCAAGGGAGATAATATCCCTCCTTGGATTCTATACAAGATTAATTTTTAGAAGCTCTTGATTCAAAAGATCAAAAGTCACAACAAAGTCCACAAAGCAGTGTAAGAAATTGGGTGACTGATTGAGGGGGGCAAAGCCCTACTCAAACAGCAACCACAATCCTTGGCAGGGTCAGGCACAACCAAACCACAAATTAACCTGTTCTCAACTCTCTGGCTCAGAGCAGCCAGGCTTAACATAGAAGCAATGTGTAAAGTATTTATGCAGTACTTTAAACAGTAATAAAGTGAGAACACTACAAAAAAATCTCACACCAATTTAGAAAACTAGAGCAAAATTTGAAAATGAATTTGACACCAAAATTATAAATATCCAATCAGTACAACTGGAGATATGTAAATGTTAAACTCTATGTGAAAATAGTGTCAAAAAGCCCAACGGGCCACTCACAGCCATCTGCTCGTGCAAGACTGAGAAAAAGTAATGAGTTAGGGCTGACCACGATGCAGGGCGGGTCAGATATAGGGACCAGGTTAGCCCTCTTGAAAAGTTACTTACTCAGTCCCTTTCATGGTAGAGGGGGCCTCGTGGACAGAGTAACTTCACAGATGGTCATCGATGTAGCACAAAGAGCAGACCTGGCATTGCTGGAGCATGAAAAAACTGTTGTGATCATTAACGGTTGGACCAGTGCTTCGAGATGGCGCTCCCAGCGGGCGGTCAATGCTATTGCATGGGCTGACAGACTTACGCATTGACAGGCTGTGCAAGTGACAAGGTTCTGGCACCAACAGGCCTGTTTTCACTCCTGAAGAGAACAAAAACTTCAATGCAGCATGTCTGAGGCCACACCAAGGGTCAAGGACCTGAGGCGCACCACTGGGGGTGAGGGGCTTGCTCCAGCTGGATCTGGGTGCGGGTTCAGGTGGTTGGGAGCCTGTGATGATCCTGTGGCTTTGAACAGTAGGCCATCATCCCAGTACTTGGAGTCACTCTGGGAGTGCTAGGTGCAGGTCCACATCCCTCTGACACAGGCAGGAGGGAAGCAGGCCAGCAGGGTAGCAATTCAGCAAAGCAGCAGTCCAGCAAGACAGAAGTCCGACAGGGCAGCAGAATGGCAGTCTTTGAGAAGAAGAGCAGTCATTCTTCTGGTGGGGACTAAACAGGCCCATAAGTGTACTGAAGAGTTGGTGTCTGAGGTCCACTGTTTATACCAGGTGTCTCCTTTGAAGTCGGAGAAGCTTCTAGAGGTTTCTCTTTGAAGTGTGTAGATTGACACCTTCCTCTGCCCTGGCTTCAGGCTAACTACAGGTAGTATGCAGCACTTTGAGTGGAGGCAGGACATATCCGATTGAGGTGTGAGTAGGACTGTGCACAGCTCCACCCTACTATCCTTTCACTCATGGCCCATCTAGGCTTCTAAACTCTGTATTCTGTGTGGCTGCTTAAGAGTAGTATACAAAACCTAAAACTTTCAGTCGTACTTTTTAATTACACTGCCCCTTGGGCTATTTAGTGCCTAACTTAGGGGTGACGTAAATGTATTAACAAGCATTTACAATGCAATGGGTCTCGCGTTTGCTCATGTTAGAGCTATTAGTGTTGTAAACTCCTAACTGGACTTTTCTTACCAAATAAACTGAAAATGAAAAGTAATACCATTTCACATAAGAGAGCCGATTTAAAGCTCCACACCATGAGAAAAAAAAACAATCGCAATTGCGCTGAGTAAAACCCTGAATTCGCAAAGGAATGCTAAGATAAACAATAGAATTAGACTGGTAGTCCGGAAAAGCACCCGATTACAGCCCAGCAAGATCACGCTGTCTATGAAATAAAAAGAAAAAGTAGTCCAGAAACCACACGAAAACATGGAGACTTGTATGTTTTCAGTAGTTGGTTGGTCCTGTAGAGGAGGGCTAAGTACCAGAAAAGGCATCACGCATGCATGCCTTTCACTAATGAAATCAAGCAAATTTTAAAAGGCAAGCCTACGAACCAACAAAGGTGATGGGTGTGACATGGGCGTGGTTAAAAGCCCATCATAAAGAGATTACACCAGGGGCCAGAGAGCTTGTGTGCTCAACCCTAATGATGGGGACACCCTGCAAAATGTGATGAAGGGCCCCTGAGTCTCCCATATGTCACAGATATTAAGTGAACTAGTAGTGATTGGCTCGACTGAGGCTCAACTCTCCTTGTTAATTTGCTGGCTCACCCACTTTACTGTACATATGGGATGCTCCTGATTTGTAGTGTGAAAGGCTCTCTGTTATATCAAGTAGCTCTGACCAGAGCATGCATTTTGAAGTCCATAAATGAAGTACACTTAAAAAACCAGGACCATTTGGAATTTAAGTATGGGTAAATAAATGTGCATCTCTGTTTGAAAAAGAAGACACTTTCAATACATAATACAAATTACATGTTATTACTTATAAAAGTGCCACCGTTTTCATGCAGAATCACAACATCCCTTTGTTTTTAGTGCTCTGGACCCCGCAAATCTGTAGCCATGTGGATTTATGCAGAGGCAATAACCAACTTGTGAAGGGGCAATGGAGACCCATGTAGAGGAGTCAGGCTCTGCAGACAATTACAGTATCAAGATACCTCTTGTGATTAATGTTCCTGCTAGGGAGAGAGATAGGAGTTTTGTCTAGGGGCAGCTTTGACTCACCATAAAGTAGCGTAGAGGTTTAATAGGCCTGCTGAAAAGAACAGAAATATATTTTATGTGAATAGCTGAGTGGGTTAGTACTAGCACTTTTAAACAAATGAATGTAAGTGAAAGGGGGGCTATGGAGAGATGAGGGGCACATTTGCCAGGTGGTTGTGAGTGAATCCGAGGAGTTGGGGTGAGGGAGCCAGAAAAGAGTATCGCACAGTGCGCCACCAGGGCTAAAGTCAGCCCTGATCAGAAGTCCAAAACTGCATGGGTTGGCTTCAGAGGGGAAACGGATAAGAGTATCTGGAAGAGTGGCAGCATACACACAGATTTTAAGGGTTCAGTCAGGCAGAATAATAGCACCTGCTGGGTGTCTAGTCAGTATGGTGCTGCTGCAATGAAGGAGAGCTTTTGGTTGACGGCTGCACACTGACACTGACAGTGATTGTGGCTGTAGCGCGGCTCTCTTGCGCCATCTCTTACGTTTGCCAGACCAGGCGCCCAGGACACAGGCCCCTCCCCATCAAAACTCAACACCACAACCTCAGACACTACCCACCCATATATAAAGCTAGGTTTGGAAGTCCGTCTTAAACAGCACAGGCAAAGAAATGCCGATGGCTTTGCGGCCCCATTTTGGTAGGAGCAGGTAATATTATAAGGTGGACTGGTCTTTGCATCCCCGCCACTATGCTTAAGCCGCATTTACAGGAGCACAAGAAGAGGTGACCCAGGCGCAACTCTGCACAAAGTTCAAAATACATGTCTCCAAAGTGCGAGGCTGTAAGACTCACCCCTTCCATTCACTTGACTAAATAATCACTTAAACAGTTACTTTTTTATTTATTGTTCCTATTAAGGAATGAACAATTGACAATTTACGAGGACAAGAGCAGGACAGACACCGGGGCTGTGCAGGCAGCCTGTGGCAACGAGACTCCAGGAGAAAATGTTTATTTTAATCGAAGACCGGAAAAAAAGCAAGTTCTAAAATTCACATAAAAGGTCGTGCTTCCCAGAGCACCTGAATCAGAACTCTGTGAATGCAACACTTATGATCTCACAGGGTCTGCAATGTGACGTCAGGAGGCCACAGTACATGCAGAGGAGAGGCTCCACTGCAAAACAGAAAAAAGCAAAAAACAGCGCGATCGCGCTGCTACAGTTTAAACGTAACAAATATCTATCAGCAAAAAATGCAATTATGAACATAAAGAAGTGAAATTAATCGTGTAACAAGATCGATGGGATGCGAAGCGCTGGACTTCTGCTAGCGAGATCGCGCTACGAAAATAGAGGAAAAAGTAGTCCACAAACCTGAGGATAACAGCGAGCCTCGCATGTTTTCTGTACTTGGTCGCTGCGCTCGAGGAGGGCTTGCCACCGGAAAAGGCATGCCATATGCGTGCCTTCGACTAATGAAAGCAAGCAGATTTAATTAGGGAAGCCCACGAACCAATAAAAAGCACTGACGTGAAGTTGACAGGGCTCCGAGCCCTTTTATAAATACAAAAGAGTCTCCCTGCTATACGCATGCGCGAGCGCATGCAAAGCAGGCTCGACCCTAAAAAGGAAGGTTTGGGCCTGGCAAAAGGATTAGGTTGTCAGGTAGACATGGCAGATTAATTCTGCACACAGATGCTGCAATGGCATGCCTGAGGAATGTTTGAAGGGCTACATAAGTGAGTGACACAATAAGTGTTGCAGGACCACTAGTAGCATTTAATTTACAGGTCATGGGTACAAGTAGGACCTCATTATTAGGGGCTTACAAGCAAATTAAATACACCAATTGGGTGTAAGCTAGTTCTACCATGTTTGGAAGGAAAGAGGACGAATACCTTAGCATTAGTTAGCAGTGGTGAAGTGTGCAGAGTCCTAATGCCAGGTAAACGAGATCAGCAAAATTAGGAAGGATGAAGGCAAAACATTTGAAGGAAGACCATCCTAAGGCTGATAGGTCTAACATGTGCCGCCCGAAGCTGAAAGTGGATAGAATCCACAAGTTTTCATCATTAAGGCAGAAAAACCTGGAGAGGCCATCGCCATTAGTGTGGTCTGACCCAGGACAATGTTCTACCATAATGTCCATTCCTCGTATGGAGATGGTCCACCTCAGCAATTTTGGATTCCTGCTCCTCATTTACAATAGCCACCTCAGGAATCTGTGGTCTGTCTGAACCCAGAAGTGAGTCCCAAACAGGTATGGTCTCAGTTTCTTCAGCACGCAGACCATGGCAAAGACTTCTCTCTCAATAGACCTTCTCCTCAGTTCCTGTGGAGGTAACCTCCTACTAATGAAAGCAACATGTTGGTCTAGGCCTGCCTCATTTAAGTGTGACAATACTGCTCCTATGTATTGCTATGAGACATCAATTTGTAAAATAAATTCTTTAGAAAAGCCATGGGCCTTAAGCACAGTGGCCTGTTTATATGACCAGTTTGATAGAGTCAAAGGCTTTCTGACAGGCCTCCGTTCAGATCAACTTTCTTGGCTGCTTCTTCAAAGTCAGCTCCGTCAAGGGGACAGCAATGGTGGCCTACCCCTTGACAAACCTCCTGAAGCAACTAGTGAGGTCCGAGATGGCCCTCACATCTGTCTGGTTTTTGGTGGCTCCCAGGTCATCATGGTTTCTATCTTGGCCTGGAGGAGCTGCACCTCACCCCGCCCATCAGGTGTCCCAAGTACATCACAGATCTTTGCCCTATCTGGCACTTACTGGCCTTGATATTCAGGTCTGCCTGTTGCAGAGCCTGAAGCACTTTCTGGAGTTGAAATAGGTGGTCCTCCCAGCTGCTACTGAAAACAGCTATGTCATCCACGTAAGCAGCTTCAAAGACCTCCATTGCAGTTAAAACCTGGTTTACTAGCCTCTGAAAGGTGGCGGGGCATTTTGCAGAGCAATGGCCTTTATCTTGAATTGAAAGTGGTGCTCTGGTGTGGAAAATGCTGACCTCTCTTTAGCCCCCTCAGTTAGGGCAATTTGCTATTACCCTGATGCCAAGTCAAAAATACTCAGGAACTCGGCATCCTCCATCAGATCAATAAGCTTATGAACTCAGGGGATGGGGTAAGCATAAGTATTTGTGACTTGATCCCCTGTAGTCCACAGAGCCCTCTGCAGTCTACATTGAACTGGAGTTCTGGTGTGGTATCCGGTGGGACAGCCTTTGGAACTAGCACCACTAGGTTGGAGCAGGGAATACTGGACTGCTCAATCACTCCCAACTCCAGCATCTTGGGGACCTTCTCCTTGATGCTGGCCTTCAACTTGTCTGACAGTCTGTAGATTTTTTTTTTGACAGGGGAATTGTCACCAGTGTCAATATTGTGGGTACACAAGTATGTAAGCCTAGGTGAGGGAGAACAAAAGAGGTGAACTGTCCCAATAGCTGGTGGAAGTCACTCTACTGCCCTGAGATTAGGGTAGGGGAGAAGGTGACGCTCTCCACTGACGCATCTTTCTCTTCGGCTGACAGGAGATCAGTTAGAGGTTCACTCTTGTCCTCTTCTTATCATCATCAACAACATGGTGATTTGAGACCTCATAGTGGGGCTTCAGGCGATAGAGATGAAGGACCCGTAGGTGGTGTCTAGGAGTCTTGAGGTCCACTAGGTAGGTGGCCTTTTCCTGCCTCTCAATCACTTCATAGGATCCTTTCCAACAATCTTGAAGGGCCCTAGGCTCAACTAGTTCCATCACCCACACCTTCTGCCCAGGCTGAAACTCGACTAGGCTGGACTTCTGGTCATGCCATTGCTTCATCACCTTCTGGCAAGCTTCTAGGTTCTCAGACGCCTTCTTCTACATTTGGTTGCAAAGGGCTAATATGTAGATAACCATGTCCTGATGGGGTTTCTTGGGAGCTTCTTCACCAAACTGAGAGGTCCCCTCACATAGTGTGTAGAAGAATTCAAAAGGGCAGAATCCCACTTCTTTTTGTGGTACATACCTGTATGCAAAGAGTAGACAGGGCAAGAGGATGTCCCACTTTTGCCTCATGGGTTCTGGTAGACCCATACTCATGCCCTTAAGTGTGTGGTTGAACCTCTCAACAAGCCCATCAGTCTAGAGAGGATAAGGTGTAGAAAACCTCTAGGTTATCCCACTTTACTTCCACATGGGCTTCATGTACACAGACATGAAGTTGGTGCCCCTTTCTGACACCACTTCCTTTGGGGAAACCCACTTGGGTGAAAATCCCCATCAAGGCTCCAGCCACTGAAGGTGCAGTTATGGTCCTCCGAGGGATGGTCACAGTACTGTGTGGCATGAATGAATAAAAACAGGATAAACTTGTTTCCCAAGGCAATTGTGGGGTCCAACAATGTTGATGTCCTCCCTCGCCAAGTGGGTGCCAGTGATGGGCATGGAAGTCAGGGTAGCCTTCTTCCCTGACTTCCCACTGGCTTGGCAGATGAGAGAAGTCCTATAGAAAGCATCTGAGGCTGTCCTTTTTCGGGATCAATACAAGTGGGTGTCAAGCCTGTCAAAAATCTTGTCTTGTCCCAGATGTCCTGCCAAGAGTATCTTGTGGGCCAGACCCAGTAGGAAGGCCTTACATTATTGGGGACCACCAGCACATGTGCTACCCCATGCACAGGTGCCTTAAACTCCCTGTAAATGAGGTTGTTCTCAGAGTAGTTTAGGTGGTCTCCAGAGGTGTCACTAGCTGCTTGGGTTTCGGCCTGCCACCTCAGCCCCTCTAGGGTTGGACACTATCACTGCACTTTCCAGAGTTCCTCCCTTGGGGGCCCCCCTGAACTTGCCATCCAGCAAGCTAAGGCAATTCACTAACAGAGGCAATGTCCTCCGTTGTTGGCTCTGGGGCCACCTCCTCCAGTGCTCCATCCACTGGTACCGCAGGAGCATTAGAGGCTGGTTTCACACACCTCCTGCCATTGGCTTATTTTGCAGCTGCCTGGGCCATTATTCCACGCTTTGGGCTCTCTTGACTCTCCTCTGGGGCAGCCAAGGACCGGGTGGTCATGCAGACCCACTCAGGCAACCCAAACATTTCCAGATGTGACTTGAGCTCCACTTCCTTCCAGGCAGTGTGCTCCAAGTCATTCCCTAGCAAACAATCCACAGCCATGGCAGGGCTCACAGCTACCTTAAGAGAACCCAAGACCGTCCCCACTTGAAGGACACCAGAGCCACACATAGTGGCGCTCATGGTTATTTGCAACTACAACCTGGTGAAATGCATAGGGTATCACCTGCCTTGAGGACACCATATGACACCTTACAGTAGCCATACGACCTCCTGTGTCTCTCAGAGTGTCCACCCTCTGCCCATTGACGGTGACCCACCGCCTATTCTTAGAAGTGCAGGCAGGCATCTGGGACTTAGGAACCATCTTCCCATCACTCAAGGTCACTAAAGTAGCCTCAGTTGCCCCCCACACACTGATTGGGACCCTCTCCTTCCCACGCGCTACAGTGGCCAACCCCCTGGCAATGCTCACCACTGGGAGGCTGTGAGAATTCTTTTTGGTTTTTACCGTTCCCCTCATTCTTCTGGTGGGAACCCTGGCCACCTTTTTGGTAGTCCCCCACAGATGCCTTCTTGGGCACCCAGATGTCTTCTTGGACACCCTGGTAGTGACCCACGTGTCCGCTTCCTCAACAAGCTTCCTGGGATCAGTCAGTTTGCTATCCACCAGGTGCTGGCCCAGCTCTATATAACAAATATTGGGTAAGGGCTTCCTCAGAATCAGGTTGTACAGCTCATCATAATCATTAACTGAGCTGCCCCTCACCCTAATAATCCAGTTCCTTCCTAGAGTCATCCTAGAAACCTACCCAACACTGTGTTGGGAAGTTGAGGCTGTCCATGAACCTCTGGTGGTTTTTCTTAGGGGGCAGCCCAACTTTGTCAACAAGGACGGCTTTCATGGGGGAATACCTGGTTTGGTCAACTACCGCTAGTGTAATGTATCACTCCCCACTGTAGGCATATGCATTCACAAGCCACTCTCCAAGTGCTCCTCTGGGATCTTGTGCACCCTCCAAGATACCACATATACAGTAAGCCATTTGTCAAGGTCATCTCCCACCACATAGTTGGGCATCAGATCTTTGGTTATGCAGACCCACTTGTCACCTTCATACACCATTGCTGCTGGATTCTGTACTTTGCCTTGTTTTAATTTCCTGCTGGGTTTATCCACATTGAGCCTCTCCATCTCCCTGGTATAAGACAAAGAGGTAGGGAGGTAAAATTTTGAAAAAAAGATCACCAGCCAATCAGAAAACTAGGGAGAATATAAAAAACTTTAAATGGTCTCAAATTATTTATATTGCATGGTACTGTAACACAAAATTACTGCACAGCACTACACAATTACACGTCCAAATCCTCATCACTGACCGCCAGTGTAAATCCTGGGTTACTGACTGAGGAGGATGTAACCCTACTCAAGCAGAAACCACAATTCTTGTCAGGGTGAGGAACACGCAAACTCCAAATTAACCTGTACTCTGCCCTGTAGTAGCTTGGCACAGAGCAGTCAGGCTTAACTTACAGGAAATGTGTAAAGTGTTTATGTAGTACCTTAATCAGTAATAAAGTGAAAACACAACACAAGAATAATTCCACACCACTTTAGAACCATGGAGCAAAATGTCATAAATAATTTGACACCAATACAACAAAAATCCAATCAATAGAACTGTAGATATGCAATTCAAAGGATTTAAGTCAAAATATCATCAAAAAACCCAAAGCAGCATTTGCAGCTATCTGGTTGTGCGAGACCAGGAGAAAGCCACAAGTTCAGGCTGAGTACTATGAAGCACGGGTTGGGTACAGGGATGAGGTTAGTCCCACTGAAAAGTCATCTTGTCAGTCCAACACAAAGAGTCCTGTTAGTGGTGGAGGGGGCCATGAAGAGTAGGGAAGCATCGGGGATTGTCCTCGATGTAGCACAAAGAGCAGGATGGCATTAAGGACAGGCATTGCTGTTGTGCAAAGATCCTGTTTTTGTTATGAATGGTCAGGCTGGTGCTTCGCAGTGGCGCTCCCTAGGAGTGGTCTATACTACAGAGTGAAGGGTTGGGCTGACTGAACTTCACATTGGCAGGCTGTGTGATTGACAAGGTTTTGGCAATAATAGGTCCAGTCACGCTCAGGAAAGCGCCCAAAACTTCAACTCAGCCTCTCAGATGCCACACTAAGGGTTTGCGACTTGAGGGGCACTACTTGGGGGTAGGGTCATGCTCCAACTGGATCTGAGTGCTCGCTCTGGTGGCTGGGAGCCTATTATGTCCTGCTCCAGACAGGAGGCCAGCTGACTGCCTCTTGGAGTCCCTCTGGAAGTCCTGGGTTCAGGTCCAAATCCCTCTGACTCAGTCAGGAGGGCAGCAGGGCAGCAGTCCAGCAAGGCAATAATCCAGCAGGGTAGACTGGCATTCCCTTCAGCATCAGAGCAGTCCTTCTTCCTGGGAGAGTCTCCACAGGATTACTGATGAGTTGGTGTCTGAGGTCCAATATTTATACCAGGTAGATGAAGCTTGTGAAGATTTTTCCTTTGAAGCGCACAGGTTTCCTGCCTCCCCTGCCCTGGCTCCAGACTAAGTACACGAGGTATGCAGCATTTTGGGTGAAGGCAGATCACAGTCTATTCAAGTGTAAGTAGGGCTGTGCCCAGCTCCGCCCTCCCATCCATCTAGCGATGGCCCATTCAAGCTCTCTACTATATTTGGCTATCTAAGAGTAATACGCAAAGCCCAACTGTTAGCTATGCCCAGTCATGTGACCGAGAGACTTGCTACAGGCCCATATTTATACTTTTTTAGGTCTGCATTAGCGCCGCTTTTTGATGCAAAAAAGGCGCAAGCTTACAAAATACAATTGTATTTTGCAAGTTTACGCTGCTTTTGCATCAAAAAATGACGCAAATGCAGCGCTAAAAAAGTATAAATATGGGCCTAAGTGTAATAAGGAAACTCCAATGTTATCTTGTCGGAGAGACAGTTCCAGCAGTAGTGAAAAACAAATTCAAGAGTCTTTCACAACCAGGACATGAAAAGCTTAAAAGTACATGCCCTACCTTTTAAATGCACTGCACCCTGCCCTCTGGGTCGTTCGGAGCCTACCTAATGGGTGCTTATATGAATTAAAAACAAAGGTTTGGGCTTGGCAAAAGGTTTATTTTCGCAGGTTAAATGGAATTTTAAAACTGCACTCACAGGCTGCAATTGCAGGCCCGGGATGTTTAAAGTGCTATTAAGAGGATAGTGCAGTAAGTGCTACAGAACAACTAGTGGCATTAAACTTAGGAGCCCGGGTGCATGCACTTTGCTAGGGGCTTACACGTAAATTAAATATGTCAATTGAATGTAAGCCATTTCAACTATGTTTAAAGGCCGGCAAAAAAGAGATCAACAAAAATAGGAGGGTGAAGGCAAAAGGTTTGGGGGAAGACCGGACTGACAGGTCTAACAAGCAGCAAAACACAATTCACCTTAAACTGATGGACTTACAGGCTCAAAAATTGAAACAGTGATATATGCTGGAATAACCTTCCTTAAAGCCCCCTTTCTCCTTATGTGTTAATCGTTTGTCAGCGGCCCAGTTATTATAGTTCTTGGAGAATAATCTTTGCATACACCTTTGGTCTCATATTGGTAAAGATTATTAAATGGTAACTCTTAGGCATTGAAGAATTGTCTTCATTAGGTATGGGTTTAATTACAGAACCCTTCAGGCTCTCAGGAACTTCACCAGTTTTAATCACCTATTGAAAGACTCTAGCAAAAAACGTTGTTGTGAATCCTTTTTAAGGAGTTTAGCATTAGCTTCGGCTTGCAGGCCTGTGCCCTTTTACCTAGATAAATATGCTCTGTTTTATTATTCATTTTAGCACTACTTGCAGTTCTTGCATGTTATAAGAAATGTTTTTATTTTATAATCAGTTGCCATTCCTTGAAAGCGTAATTATCAGTAATGTACATATTGGATTGTCATCATGTCCCTATGCTTCACGTTAGACGAGAATAGAATATGAACATGTTTGGCATTTTGTTATGATATTGCCAATACAAGTTTGCACACACAATCTGATGCTTAGGTACATACCCACATCAAGATGTCTGCATGGACAATACCATGGGCCTTATAAAAACACTCTGTGAAACCACAGTCATTTTGAGGGGGCGGGGGGGTTCCACCCAGGATATTCCATCTATATTGCATGTCACTTTGCAGCAGACCTCGGCGTCTCTACGAAACCTGATTTGGAGGCTGATTTTGTTCTAAGGTAACAGGGGTTAGGGCGCTTCTCACAGACATGGTTTAGAAGGATTAAGTTTACCATGCCTTGCTTACTTTATGGTAGACAATACACTTTAGGGAGGCATTTGCATATTTGCATAATGTTGGGATTGTTCATCTTCAAATCACTCATTTTCACAATCCTGATTTTGTCTTGTCTCATTATCCTAATCATTGCAGCTCGTGCATTTTATCATAGATTGTAGTCTTTTCAATAAATGTATTGAAAACTGTCCTGCATCTTCTTTCTTGTGTGTGTGTGTAAGAGACTGACTTCTAATAAGAGAAAATGATAAGACTTGTTGCACCATGATTTCCCTGAGAGGATTTCAGAGCCCATGCACTAGGCTGCCAGAAATCACCTTCACTGTTTGGGTTTGGGTGAGGTTCTGCTAGAAAAACCAGAAGTGTTAGGCCGCCAGTTGCCAACTGATGTAGGAGTGACTCAGTTGCATATAATCAGATGTGCTGCCGCCCCTAGAGATACAAGAGTCCTTACGTCAACATTGTCCAACACTCAATGCTGCTTTTTATTATACCTGCTGGAAGGTTATCTAGACCTGCAGCTTTAATTAAACATAGTGACAAATTCAGAATTTGTACTGCTGACAAAGAAAATTACTGAATCATTTCTGGATCAATAAGATAGTTTAAATGCCTTTCATTACTGCTTGGGCTACCATAAATTTCACCCAGAAACTTTAACTAGGTCGTCACTGATGAAACCCAACTTAGTCTAGTAGAGTTATTATTGCAACCATCTTTTACCAATTTCCAAAACCCTCTTACATCATTTGAGGCAATACGCTCTATCATTGACACCTAGCTGCAGGAGAAATATTCCTGATTTCCCTTATTTAGAAGACTTTTAATCCGGCGCTTGAACATCAGCACCTGTTCTCTATTGGAATACGTTCTTAACCTTTGCTGGAACTTTGTGGGGTCTCTTTTAGCTGTCTGAGATGCTGCTTTAAACCAAGGGCCATTATTTATTGTATTTGTTGAGTTTGGTTTTACAAAATGAATTGTTTTGCTAAACTGGACTTTTAAACAGTTTACCACTTGAGCTATAATCTCCCTATACCAGGTGTCCATAGATTTTTTTGGTGCATGATGTTTTGCAAGACAAGAAGTTGTGCCAGATGGTCATCATCAATGCGAGTGTTAAGGCTTCTCAAATACTTCACTTTAATTGGTAGTACGTTGCACGTTCCAGAACCTCATTTCGAAATATACGTTGGTGTCAGGTTAAATAAGGAAAAACATGAATATTTCCTGTGGACATGCTATGGCTCCCAGACATCACTACACATGCTAATCTAAAATGGCAGCACTCTAGATTAAAATACCTAGCTATTGAGTTTACCAATATGATTGAAGGCACCTGGATGCTTATAGAGCATACCATAGTGATTAAAATAAAAAACTAGGCTATATGTGGTCACCAAAATTTATAACATGATGGGGACATATAGAAACAGTTAAGATGTTGATAGCCTCGCAAATTAACTTTTCCTTGAGTATGTTCCCAGAGAATCTGTCTGACTCTTTTTTACAAATGTATTAATATGTTCATATCGTTCTTTATTTGAAAAGATAAGAGAGCAAGAATTTCACTACAGATGCCCCAAACAAATAGAGTTAAGGGTGGCCTGAGCCTTCCATACTTCAAAAATTTGCAAATTGCTCTCCTGACAAGACAAGCTACGTGGTGGCTAAATCTGAACTTCCCTCTCCGACCTGAATGGGAAGACATTGAGACTGACATGGTTAGCCCCCTCTCACTTATCAGTACCCTTACAATTAAACAACCCCAGTATTACTTACTCCTTTCAGATTATTAAGGGCTCAGTACTAGCGATAAAAACATTTGTTTCAGCCACAAAATAAGAGGCTTAGAATTTTCCTCAATTTGGCTAAACAGTGGCATCATAATCAACCCCATCCTGGCTGTCTGTAAAGAATGGCTACTCTTGGCATACCTTATATTAAAGATCTTTGCAAATCCAGTAATCCTCTCTCCTTTACTATGCTTTCTGCAAGGATTAACCTTCAATCTTATAATTTCTATAATTTTCTGAAAGTCAAAGTCCCTCTGTGTTCGTTCAATCATTCCCACCCTGCAGATTGCCTACACTTCGTACAGAAAATATTTACCAAATCTCATAACACTTCTTAGATATATGGGATTCTACAAAAAAAACTCTAACCAAATAACACATATATTCGAAAGGCATAGGATGACTCTTTCTCTAGATACAATATTGAAACCATCCCTTCTTCCTCCTGAGAAAAAGATGGGATTTCCTTCTGCGTCACAAAACATCTCCTCTAATCCTTCAGTGAAAATATTAGACTGCCCACAGATCTTTCTGCTTTCTCACACAACTGTATAAACATGCTTTATTGTTGGCATTGTGGTTCAGCTTCTTGTGAGCTTGATCATCTACTCTTTTACTTCAAACATGTTAGACCTTTATGGAGAAAGATCGAGGAAACCCTCAAAAATATTTTTAACATCAAACTTACCCTAAACCATATAATCCTTCCACTGGGAGTTCTGACTTCCTCAAATGCCCCACTCTTAGATTCCCTAAACACCGGGGACCATTTCCTGATAGATATCTTGCTTTTTATTATTATGACAACCATTCCGGAAAACTGGAAAAACTACAACTACATCTCTCATCATACTTGGTGAGCTTGGGTATGTTTTACAACTACATCTCTCATCATACTTGGTGAGCTTCGGGATGCTTTACAAGAAGCGTGGGCAACAGCTTATACAACTTCTTGTTCATTATAATCAAAACTGGATCTTTATTTGGAAAAAGGTCAATCTTCTTGAACAGCACCCTCCTGCATACTGTTATCCAGCCGTACCTCACCTGGCCTACTCACCCTCCTCTCCTCCTTTCTCTTTATAACTTCATTATCTATGGCTCAATCTTTATATCCCGCGATCCCTTGTGTATGCCTTGTTCTGTGCAATTACAAATGTTTTTCTTATGTACGACGGTTGTCTTTTCCTTAACACAATTTTCAGCATGCACAGATTTTACATATGATGCCCATGCTAATATTTCTGTATTGTTATATGCTTGACTTCTGCAATATAATTTTGCTAAAATAAAAAAAAGAGGTTGTATCTTATCAACACCCTTAGAGGAGACCAGTAAAAAAGAAGAAACTAAGGGTCAGTAATCACTATCTTCCAGAAACTTAACATTAGTGATCTCAAAAATGACATGCTTGTGTAAACATGTGAAGCCTGATTACAGAAAAAAAGGTTTGTGCAGCTGGATTTTCAGAAGGGAAGCACCCACTTAAGTAAAACATTCCTATAGTTATAAAGAGATTTAAAACCATACAGGCAGATTTGTGGGTTCAACTTTTGGAAAGACTGCTCTAGGGATTCTGTACAATTCAAGAATATGACTCATAATTCTGTCATTCAACAATGAATTTACATAAAGGTTGAAATCTCCAAATACTTCCACCATAAATTTAGGAGAGCAATTTAAAATGTCATCTAAATTTTCCTACAGTTTGGAAAGATGCTCATCATTATAATGATAATCTGCTAAGGATACATGCACATTGGTTATTACAATAGATTCCCCATTTGCTACAGTGCCAAATAGATGCATCCTTGAAGCAACTAATGATTCAGAATTAGTAGATTTGTCATAGACATTTTATGCTACCTTTGTTGATATTAAATTTACCAGACATCTGGATGCTTGACCAGACATATTCTTCTAACCACATACCCCTAATTGAATATAACCCTCAAATGGCGCAGGGTCACCTCTAAACATTTTGCCTTCACACTCCTGTTTTGCTGATTTCATTTTTGTTGGCCCCCACCTAGGTAGGTGCTAAAACACCTAAAGGACAGTGTGCAACATATTTTAAAAAAGGTAGACTTGTCCTGGTAATGAAAAACTCACAAGTTTATTTTTACAACTGTGAGGGCTACAGGAATTGTGTGACAGGGAGCACCAAATTATGCATCAGGATTGACTAAATTATGCAGCTAGAGAAGGCAAATTATGTGGCATAATACATCATATTTCTTGGTTGCATTACTTCATTATTTTGTAATTTGTAAATAAGGTAATACTTTCGGGGGCAGATTACACCTCAATAGTACCAATTTAACAATTAAATACATATATAAGCAACTGAAAGAAGACCACTTAACTTTTGCGAAAATTACCACATTTGTAGTAACTTTTAATCTGTTTGAACTAGGAAAAAATATCTTTTGTTAAAGTGTGTAGATTATGCAGCAGATGATGGATTATGTGGCAAAATAGTACATTCTTAATTATGAGAAAAATGCCATGGTTGCAGAATTGCATACTTCTAGTGTCTCTGCCCACAGGATAGCAATGGGTCCCTTTATTACATTTAATAAGTGATAATTTATGTTTGGGTGTAGGTAGAATTGTCACTTTTGGTGTCTAAGGAATTGTAAATGAAATCCTTTGTAATGGTAAACTAAGATTTTAAGTCATAATTCCTAAAATACCACTTTTAGAAAGTTACCATTTCTTGTCTTAATCATTTAGGGCCTGATTACAACTTTGGAGGACGGTGTTAATCCATCCCAAATGTGACGGATATACCACCTACCGTATTACGAGTCCATTATATCCTATGGAACTCATAATACGGTATATCCGTCACATTTGGGGCGGATTAACACCGTCCTCCAAAGTTGTAATCGGGCCCTTAGTGCCTACAGCCTGTTTCCTATGTCACATGAAGAGGTGTATTTGGCAGTTAGCCTTTGTGTATTCATCCCATGCGGCCACATAATAGAAGGACTGGGTGTTGACAGGATGAGCCATCAAATCAGGCTAGAGGGCGGAACTGTGCACTGTCCCACTTGCATGTCAAAGACCCTGCCTCAGCTCACACACAGAAAACTTCACACTAACCTATTGACCTAGTGACCTATTGTCACTGCAGACAGTCTTGGAGCAGGGCAGGGAGGCAGGAATTCCAGACACATCTATGGAGGAATAACTCAAGAAGCTTCCTCCACTTCAAAGCTGGCACCATGTATAAAATTAAGATCCTCGGGCCACTCTTCTATTCTCCTTCTGGATCTGTGGAAATACTCTCAGAAGACTGCCCTGCTGTCTGTGGTCTGCTGTGTACTTCAGAGGTCTGCCCTGCTGTACTACAAGGACTGCCCTGCTGCCTGAAGCCCAAACGGTGCCCTCAGAGGATTGCTCTGCTGCTTGAGACCTGCTTTCCTGCTTGAACCCAAGACTTCAAGAGTGACTCCAAGGGCTAGTTGGCTGATCTGAGCCTCAGCGACAGAAAAGGCTCCGACCATCTTCAACCTGTACCCAGCATGGGTGTGTCCACACACTCCAAATGATTCCCCTCCAGTCATGGACCCTCGAAAGTGGTATTAAATATGCCCAGGTAGCTCAAATTAAAAACTTGGAATTTAGAAAAGTTTCTGTGAAAAAGTAAGAGAACTGAGAGGGGACTGGGAGCTGCCTGCTCACCGACCTCATGGACACCTCATTGGCCACAAACTACAGCTTCGCCCTGCTGGTGATTTTTGGCTTCCAGAAATGGGACTAAGTCCAAATGTAGAGATCGTCACCATGTCCAGTGGCTCCCATATGATGATGCCTCCTCCTCGGACACTGTGCACTGCATTGCCCCGCATAATTTTACCTTTTCAGACAATTTTCTTCAAAAGCTCGTCTAAGTCCATAGGTAAGCCAAGACCGGGCCCAATCCAGTTTGTGTAACCAACCCGCACTCCATTAGGGTCACCCATAAATTTGCCTGTGTCTTGTGTGGCTAGATGTCTGTAGTTGGAGATTTGATCTTTTTAGTGCTATTTTTCACTTTAAAATTAAAAAATTCATTACTCTGGTTCTACTAATTAGATTTTTGTTGTTTTGGTATCAAAGCATTTATTAAATTTACTCTAGTTCCGCAAATTAGTTTGGACTTTTTCTTGGGTTATGTTTTCACCTTATTACTGTTTAAGTGCTGCATACACACTGTACAGATTGCTTCAAAGTTAAACCTGACTGCTTAAGCTACCAGATGGTTAAACACAAGTTCATTTAGTGACTTTTTGTGGGTCACCCTGGCAAGGATTGTAGCTGTTGCTTGAGTAAAGTTTCACCCCCCTCAACCAAGAACCCAATTTTTCCAAAGGTCCTTCTCATACACATGTCTTCTGGAAGACACCATATCTCATTACCTTTCAAAAGGTTCAATAAATTCCTTGTTTGTAAGATCCTATTTAGGCCAAAAAACGTTCCAGGAAGCAAGGGTATGTGAAGTATGTCTATCCTTGCTTATATCTCTTAGGGATGTTGGACCCCTATCTCTCCTTGTCTCATAAGCCAGAGGCAAAACAATTAAACAAAGGGAATCCCTTTTCTGGAAAAGATTTCTCTCTGGGATTGCTATCCTTAAATTCCATTGGAAGAGGTCCACAACTTGTCTCACAAATGAGGAGAACCCCTACATGTCTTGAGGCAGACTCAACTGTAAGGAGTAAAGTCCTCAATGGTAAATTAAGGAAGGGTTCTTCTTCTCTGATCATGACAATCTCCTCTTCCTTTCTTATGGTAATCCCCTGAATTTTAAATCATGGAGAACGAGTTTCTCTAACTCTTTAACTGCGAGTGAGTAGAAGACTATGTTAGACACTCCAGGCCCTAAGACATCCTTTACAAACCCTAAATTCTTGAGATCGTTTGAGCATATAGCATGCTACTGTGGAGCAGCTTGAATATCCCAAATATGCATGTGTGATTTAACAAGTTTAATTATGTGTTGCTTTTACCTACCTACGTGTCTCAATATATAAATGGATGCTTCCTGCTAATATTGTGGATGGAAACCCTTTCCTGTTAATCCTCTGTCATTTATATGGCTTTTCTTGGCTTGCCACTTGACATACAGGACAACCTCATAACTTACTTGAGTACTTCTCAGTATAATCCACTCCTTGATTCCTGGTGTTTACAATTCAGCATTTAAACCTTAACCTTTTCTTCAATCTAAAGGAAGAATCAGTTTCTGGAATAGTCTACACTAGATTTTGGTTTTAATATTGCGTATTGCCAGTGTAGATGTGTAGAAATGTTCCGGGGGAGTGGAATGTATGTGCACCCTAACCATCAGGTCCCTCTTAGCTTTTGTAAAGAGTTGGGATACTTATGCATACCCTACACTATTGGTGACATTGAGCTCATTTAACAGACAGTTGAATCACTATACAGTTCCATAATCATGGCCTTCATTTGCTATATTTCAGATTAACTATGTGCCAGGAGGTAAAAAGGAGGGGTGAGCACATTTTTTGTTATGTTGCCAAAGTTCCCAATTATTTCTCTTCACATAGTTTGCAAAGATTCCTGCTTTGGCTCTGACTTAACCCAAGCCTAGAGTAGGCAAAAGTGTTTTACAATGACACCAAATGTGCCAAGGTGTCCTGTGCTTCTAGTGAAATGGCAGGTCTAGTTTCTTGTCTCATTCCTATGACAGAAATATGCTGTGAAACTAGGCATGCACACTGTGCTTGCTATGGGGCAACCTTGAAATTTGAATTAATGTGCACAGTCCTTTTTTATCGTAATGTTTTTTAACATTTCGGTTGAAGGTTTCAGAGGATCTCCACCACATGTAATATTTGCAAATGATGGATTTTTGTTTACATAAAACAGAAAGGCTACAGACAGTAGTAGGCCCTGCACTTCCACAGACAACATCAACTCCCTCTTCCTGTTCTGAGTCCTCCCACAATTCTACTGTACTATGTGTAAATGTGTGGAGTGCTTGTCACATTGTACATTCTCTACTCGCTATCCTAGATACCCTATCATGAGGAGGTTGAGACATGCACCAGTGTACCGTACGCTAGTCCCTCTTGCTACCCTGGAGGACAGGCATATCATCATGACCTATTGTCTGAATCGTCAGACTATCATGGATGTATGTACCCAGTTGGAGCCAAATCTATTGCCTGCTGTTAGAAATGGGGTCTTTGGTTGACAGTCAGGTTACCCCCTGTTCAAGCAAGGACCCTCACTCTAGTCAGGGTAAAAGAGAATCACCCTCAGCTAGCCCCTGTTTACCCCCTGGGCAGCTTGGCAGAGCAGTATGCTTAACTTCAGAGTGCTAGGTGTAAAGTATTTGTACCAATACACACAGTAACTTAATGAAAACACTACAAAATGACACAACAAAGGTTTAGAAAAATAGGAAATATTTATCTAAACAAAACAAGACCAAAACGACAAAAATCCACCATAAACAAGTCAAGTTTTGAATTTGTAAAGATTAAACCCAAAAATAGCGCTTAGAAACACAAAATGCTTCGGTGCGGTATTAACATGGCATCGTGATGGAGTCGCTTCCAACAATCCGACACCACCGGCCATGGAGTCACGTAGACCCCCATGTACAGTACCTTGGTGAAGAATGGAAACAAGCCGATGCGCGAAGTCGGGGATCGCGGCATCTGTGCGAAACATTGAATCCACGCACTTCAAGCGGCGTCAGTCACGGCAGGGTGTGGTGACTTCCACGGAGTTGTGGACTTCGGCGGGGCTGCAGCGGTGTCAGGCCTGCGAAGGTCGTCGCGTTTCTGCGAAGATCATGGAGTCGGTTGCAGGCGGCGTCACCGGATTCAGCAGCAGCGTCGGTCTGGAGTCCGGGTACTGGTAGAAAACATTCATGGATTACTTTGTGTGCATCAGAAAAATTGATAGTGTACTTTGTGTGCATCATTCACCATCAGCTTTTGTTAATCTGTAAGTTATTTCTTTTGGATGGGCTGGTCGTTGAGCCGCAAGGGACAGCACTTGTGTATTTTTCTCTGTTTTGGTAATTATGTTTGTCCTTTGTTGCTGGAGGAACTTGGAATACATTACTGGGGGAAGGGCATTGTTCTGCACTGGAATCTAGGTTGCTAGATGTTTTGGTGTCTGGGATCCTTGGGAATTTTTGATGTTAATTCCATTTGACAGGGTACACATTTGTTTTAGTTTTTTGCTATGTGTTTGGTGGGTAGGGCATCCAATTGTGTTCTCCTAAAAAAATTCTGCAATTTCACAGGGTGCCTACTGAGTTTTTGGAAGTGCCAGAGGTCCTGTGTGTCCATGATTTTTTTTCAATTTCCTAGTGCTTTTTTAATGTGTCTGATGGGTTCATTTGAATTTAGAGAGTGCAGAGGTTGCCACAGATATTTCCTGCCCCCCTTCTGCACTTTTTCAAAGTGCCTTCTGGGACATTGGATGTGTTAAGGTGTTAGGATGCCACAAAATATTTTCCTTTTCTTCATTATTTTTAAGTGTGTCTGATCAAATACACAGTGTTCAGCATTGTTTCATTTCAGTGTGCTGGGATCAAGGATGTGGTAGGCTCCCTGAGAAGGAGGTAGCTTTTTATGGAAAGTTTCAGCATTTACTTCAGTTTCATAAAGCAGGTCTGGGCTTGTGCATCACATGGCATACATATATTTGGCTTGTAATGCTTCATGTGTTTTTTTGGTCGCGGTCAGGTAGCCATTTTGTATAACATGGTTTTACCCATGCTTTCACTGAGCTAGTCAGTAATTGTGAGAGTGTAGTATGTGTGCTTGCTTATTTTATTCTCAATGTTTTGCCATTCTTAAATGGTGCAGGCAGAAGTCCCGTGACTGTTGAATTCCTTGCAGTGCTACAGATACGTTATTTGAGTTTTTTGCATTTCATTCAGTTTGTTTACTGG
This sequence comes from Pleurodeles waltl, assembly GCF_031143425.1. Taxonomy (NCBI): domain Eukaryota; kingdom Metazoa; phylum Chordata; class Amphibia; order Caudata; family Salamandridae; genus Pleurodeles; species Pleurodeles waltl. Next base: position 880,249,072 of record NC_090449.1, read on the forward strand.
AATCATATGTCTGGAATGCTTGGGTACCTACATATGTTTGTATCACTTCCTCTTATTTTCCCAATTTATCTGCTGGAGGCATATGCGTGTAAGCAATTTTGGGGCCCACAGATATTTTTCTTGAACCTTATGCATATTTCTCTATTGAGTCTGCATGGGTCTTGGTTGTTGTAGGGAACAGATGCCTGACCAAGCTCCTCCAACCACGGAGGCTGCTAGGTTCGCTTAAGAGAGTATCTTCTGGTCCTCCTGGCCACTATCTCATCCATGTACACCAGTTATGAAAATGGACATATGTCATCTTTATTGAACAACAATATAAAGTGCCCTCCAAGCACACTGACCTCATCCAGTAATCAAGGATACTCAATATTTAGCCAGTGCACAATTGTCCTCGTCTGAACCTCTTCTAAGCATCAAGCCCAAAGTGCTAGGATCAAAGCTGCAGACCTTGCCACAGATACATGGAACTCAGCTGGTCAACCCATTCACCTCAGATAGTTCTCAAAACTTACTCTCACCCCAATATGCATCTCTAATCCTTTACCCTCATCAACCAACACAGGACTGTGCATGACATCCATGGCCCTCACCTGACCACTGATAGCCACGTCACACCTGCCTACTATTGGCAGACCTCCTGTTCTGTCACACAACTAGCCAGAAAGTGATACGCACAAATGCAAGGAGGATGTGCTCACAGCATGGTTGCACTATGGGAGGATGATATTTTTTTGTTTAATAGACTTTATTTAGATAAACATATATATATATACTAAAGGCATAATAACGCATAATGTTTTAACAAACAAATATTGTAACATTAAGACAAATAAAGTATTTACAATTTTGATGTGGAAAAGTGAGGAATGGGGAAACAGTAAGATTAAGGGAAATAAGGTTAATTTAAATATAAAACATAAGAAGACATCCTCATACTTGAAATTCCTTTAAAAAAGTACAAGTTAAAATATTATGATTTAAGATACCACTAACAATTGTAAATTATGATTTAGGTTGAATGACAGAGAGATAAAATATTCATGGTGGATCAAAGTTTTCTGACAATATATAATTTGGATCTGCTGCATAATTAGTTATATTTTTAAGAAAGGTAGTTAAAGGTAACCATAATAACTGAGCATTAGAATAATTAGAACATTGATGCATATATAAAGTATCTAATTTATGATGATATAAAACATTATGCCACCATGCTTTATATGATAATTTAGAAGAACATTTCCAATTATGTGCAATATTTTGAAAAGCAATTGCTCAGAAAATATATAATAGCTTACTTTTTAGAAAACCTAGAAATATTTGCTTAGACAAAGTACTTAAAAAAATATGCAAGATGCTAAGAGTCATCGGAAATTGTGTATATGTTTGAGCTGTGGCCATACTTTATGCCAAAAACTAAGGGCCTCATTACGAGAGTGGTATTCCGAGGACTGCCACACTAATGGTGATGGACAGACTGCCACACTCTAGGCAGTCTGACCTTAACACTACAATTCTGATGAGCTGACCTGCCAGGGGACCACTGTCCCCACCAGGAACATCGTTACCAATGGGCTGATGGTGGCCTGAGTTGTACTGAGCCACGGTAGCACTGAACTCAGTGCCGCTGTGATGATTACAACTCAGCCGTCTGCCAGCCTTTCCATGGCGTTCACCGCACCACAGAAAGACTGGCGCAATGCCAGTGCTGGGGGCAACAGGGGGGCTCCTGCACTGCCCATGCTCCCCTGCTTTGCAGACAGTGTGCATTCCGATGGTGTTGTATTGCTATGGTATTGGCCTTGGCTCCCTTAAGGGAGCAGAGGCCAATATCATAGAACTGTTCCCACTGGTCAGCCCAATGGAAATGTATACTACAGTGTTCCCATCGGTCAGCTCGGCTGGAACATTGTAATACACCTGGGGGACATGCCACCAGTATGACTGTGGCATCCTCCCCATGAGTTTGACGGTTGGCTCGTCGGACCTCCAAACTCATAATGAGGCTCTAAGAGTATGGGGACACCAAAATAAAATATGCATAAGATCTCCTTGGGGGAATTCACAAGACCAGCATTTTGGTGAGGTGGAGGATGAGAATGTTGAACATTGTAGATGTGTAAAATAAAGTCTGTGATAAATAAAAAAGAGGGTTTGCGTAATATTAGCTGCTCTAGAATTTGTTTTATAAATATGTGACCTAATTTTATTCCAAAAAATACCATCCCATTTTACCTCAAGTCAATTTTCCCCACACGATTTCAGGTTTGGATTTGGCTGAAGGTAAATTTGAAGATTCAAGAATGTTGTAGATATTAGAGGCTTTAGGGTTAGAAACCAGCAAGTCAGTTAGATTAGAATAACAAGAATTAGAGGGAGGGTTATTTTGTAAGGAGAATGAAGGGCCAGATTTAAGAAGCCCCTAGCGCCACCTTGCACTACATTAGTGTCATTTGTTTTACGCTAAACACTGCACCATATTTACAAAGTTGGGCAATGCATGCATTGAGCCACTTTGTAAACCCTTGCGCCACAATATGCCTGTGCCAGGCATAATGAATCCAAGGAGGGCGTTCCGGCATTAGGAGGCCCAGAAAATTCTCATAAATTCCACTATGCCTTTTGTACCATCAATGTTAATGCCTGCCTAAGGCAGGCATTCAAATGACTCTCCCATTGTTTTCAATGTGCCTCCTTTCACTTTGCAGGATTAGCGTCAACATTTTTGCTGCTAATCCTGCAAAGCGCCAAACTAGCATCAACATTTTTTATGCTAGTTCCCTAATATGTGCCATGGAGCGCCATATCATAAGTGCGGCGCACACATGGTGGTGATAGGAGGCGCAATTGAGCACAAGGAAAGTGGCGCATCATGACATGATGCACCACTTTTCATAACTATGCCTCAAAGTATCTAACACTGCATTTACTAGGTGAGTAAAATGGTTTTGGAAGAATTGAGGACAATTAAATCTCTGAGGAAATTGAGAAAAGAGGGACGGCATCATCAAAAAGTTGTGTTATTCACATAATACCTTTATTCCTCCAAGAATGTCAAACACTCACACTGTTATTGATTTTTATTAAATCATTACACCATATGAAAAATAGGAGTTATTATTCTATTAGTGAAAGTGGATCTTATAAGGAGTTAATACGCTTAAGAACTGAAGTAGAAATAAGATATCAGTTAGAGGTAAAAGAAAGAGTTTCTTTTGGGGGAAAAGGATGAAGCAAGGTTCTTTCAATCTGGAGCCAGAACAGAGAAAAGGGATTAACAGAATTGAAAACCCAAAGGGAAGCTTGACATAAACCAAATGCTTTGTGGTATGTGGCAAAATGTGGAGAACTCACACATCCCTCATTTTTCGATTTTTGTAAACAAGGAAGATAAATCTTAGCTTGTTTGTTCTTCCATAAGAATTTAGAAAGTATAGTATTTAAAAAAAAAAATATTTGTGGAATGTGTACCGGTAACATATAAATAACATGAAGTAAAAGAGGAGAAATCATTATTTTAATTGATTCTAAATGACCCCACCTACATAAATACAAGGGAGTCTATAAATAAATGAATTTGTCAATTTTAACGCAAAGCTGTTTGAAATTAATATAAGTACATTCTTGTACAGAGCCAGTGAACCAAAATCCTAAATATTTGATATCAGAGGAGAATGGCCACTCAAAAACAGAATTTATAAAGGGTTGTTTGAATGTATATTTATTTAGTGGAAGAACAAAACAGGAAGGGCTTGAGCATAAGAACAAAGAAGAGAGAGGACATCCCTGTCGAACACCAGGCTAAAGAGGAAAATATGAAGACACTCTACCATTAACCAGAACAGATGCTTTATTTATACAATACAGCTATAAGAGAAATTATTTGTGGACCAAGACCATGCCAAAATAAAATCCCAATTGATTCTATTGAAAGCTTTTGCTGGGTCAATGGTCAATGGTTATGGCTGCCATTGATGATTTAAGAGAAGGAGCTTTGCTAAGTACATTGAAAAAAAATGTGGTTTGTCAGACACAAGTCTACCTTTTATAAATCCCTACTGCTCTTTTCCAATAAGCTGTGGAAGAATATTTTCTCACCGTATTGCTAATAGCTTTCTACATTTATCAAGGAAATGGGTCTATTATTTTCACTTAATGTGGAATCTTTCCCTTACTTATCGACTAAACATATTGTGGCTTCTTGGAAAGTAAATGAAGTAGATACAGATATAGTAAAAAAAAGTGAATATAGAGAGCAGGTGAGGAATAAGAATATGGAGACAATGTGAGTAAAATTCTACAGTAAAACCATCTGAATCATATGTTTTGTCTTTCTTTAATGTATTTAGGGCATGTAACATTTCCCTATCAATCATATCAGTTTCCAAAGAAGCAACATCTATATTATAAGAAGATGAGTGAATTGTCTGGTGTAAATAATCTTCAATGAGATTTTGAGTTTCATGGGCATATAGGCCCTCCTTATGACATTGGCGGTAAGTCCTGCTTACCGCCATGCCGACTGCCGGCAACACACCGCGGCGGTATACTGTTACCCATATTATGACACACACATAGCAATCCGTCACTATACAGACACACACACAAGTCTGCCAGCCCAATGTCAGTGATAAACTGGCGGTACCAAAACCCACACCGTTACGCCAACAGGACTCCGCCCACAACATTATGACCCACAAGTCACCACTGCGGACATTCAACAGCGGTAAACCATTGGCAGTACATACTGCTGCGCTCAAAATACACACACACATACAAAACAACACTACATTGGACAATTCAAACTACACACACCTGACACACATACACACACCACACCCACACACCCAAAACACTATAAAACACACACACACATTACCCACAACCCTTATGACTAACAAAAATTGCCACTAGAGAGAGATACAGCAAGAGCACTCACACAACCAGAGCCACAGAACATCATCACCCATACACCATCCACGCAATACACAGCACACACCCCAACACATCACCCCAGACACCCTCACACACACCACTACACCCATGGCACCACAAAGACACCTCTGGTTCTCAGAGGAGGCGCTAAGGGTCATTGTGGAGGAAATCATCCGGGTAGAGCCACAGCTATTTCGAGCACAGGTGCAGCAGACATCTATTGCTAGGAAGATGGAGCTATGGCGGAGGATCGTGGACAGGGTCAGCGCCGTTGGACAGCACCCCAGAACAAGGGATGACATCAGGAAGAGGTGGAACGACATGCCCAGGGGGAAGGTGCATTCCGTGGTTGCAAGACACCAGATAGCTGTACAGAGGACTGGCGGTTGACCCCACCTCCTCCCCCACAACTGTAGGAGGCTATCCTGGCTAATAGTGGGTACCTGATGGTACTTATACCTTGTGCCAGGTCCAGTTATCCCTTATTAGTAGATTAGTAGTGTTCTAGCAGCTTAGGCTGATAGAGGTAGCTATGGCAGAGCAGCTTAGGCTGAACTAGGAGACATGCAAAGCTCCTACTATACCACTTATATCACTCAGCACTTTATCATAAGAAAACACAATACTCGAGTTACTAAAAAGAAAGGTACTTTATTTTAGTGACAATATGCCAAAAGTACCTCAGAGGATATACTCCCTTAGGAGGTAAGTAAAATACACAAAATACACACACAAACCAAAATCAGGTATGCAAAACACTTAGAAAACTCTGTAGAACACAATAAAATGCAATAGGAGAAAATAGCCCTAAGGGCAACACAAACCATATACTCCAAAAGTGGAATGTGAACCACAAATGGACCCCAGGCCTAGTGTAGTGTGTAGAGGGTCGCTGGGAGTGTAAGAAAACACTAAGGGTGTCCAAGATACCCCACCCTAAGACCCTGAAAAGTAGGAGTAAAGTTACCCTTCTACCCCAGAAAGACAGTAAAGTCGAGATAGGGGATTCTGCAAAGACAACAACTGACTGCAAAGCACTGAAGACGGATTCCGGGACCTGAGGACCTGAAAAGGAAGGGGACCAAGTCCAAGAGTCATGCAAGTGTTCAGGGGGGCAGGAGCCCACTAAACCCCGGATGAAGGTGCAAAAGGGCTGGCTCCAGGTGGAAGAAGCCGAAGATTCTGCAACAACGGAAGGTGCCAGGAACTTCTCCTTTTGGTCAGAAGATGTCCCACGGCATGCTGGAGGATGCAGAGTTGTTTCCACGCAGAAAGACCTCAAACAAGCCTTGCTAGCTGCAAGAGTAACGGTTGAAGGTTTTGGGTTCTGCCAGGGCCCAGAAAGGACCAGGAGGTCGCCCCTTGGAGGAGGAGACAGAAGGGGCATTCAGCAACACAGAGAGCCCATGCAGAAGCAGGCAGCACCCGCAGAAGCACCTGAACAGGCATTCCAAATATCTGAGAACGACGGTTGTCTCAGCACAACAAAAGAGGGTCCCACGAAGTCGGAGTCCAACTCAGCGAGTTGGTCAATGCAAGACGGAGTGCTGGGGACCTGGGCTGTGCTGTGCACGAAGGAAGTCTTGCAAAAGTGCACAGAAGCCCTAGCAGCTGCAGTTCACGCTGTACACAGGATCACTGTCTGGTGTGGGGAGGCAAGGACTTACCTCCACCAAATTTGGACAGAAGGGCCACTGGACTGTTGGGGACACTTGGATCCAGCTCCTGTGTTCCAGGGACCATGCTCGTCAAGATGAGAGGGGACCCAGAAGACCGGTGATGCAGAAGTTTGGTGCCTGCGTTGGCAGGGGGAAGATTCCGTCGACCCACGGGAGATTTCTTCTTGGCTTCCAGTGCAGGGTAAAGGCAGACAGCCCTCGGAGCATGCACCACCAGGAAACAGTCAAGAAAGACGGCAGGATGAGGCGCTACAATGTTGCTGGTAGTCTTCTTGCTACTTTATTGCAGTTTTGCAGGTGTCCTGGAGAAGTCAGCGGTCGATCCTTGGCAGAGGTTGAAGAGAGAAGTGCAGAGGAACTCTGGTGAGCTCTTGCATTCGTTATCTGATGAGAAACCCACAGGAGAGGCCCTAAAGAGCCCTCAGAGGAGGATTGGCTACAGAGAGATGCAAGCACCTATCAGGAGGGGTCTCTGACGTCACCTGCTGGCACTGGCCACTCAGAGGTCTCCATTGTGCCCTTACACCTCTGCATTCAAGATGGCAGAGGTCTGGGGCACACTGGAGGAGCTCTGGGCTTATGTAAGGAGGGCAACATCTGTGCCCTTCAAAGCATTTCCAGAGGCCAGGAGAGGCTACTCCTCTTAGGCCCTTTACACCTATTTCCAAAGAGGAAATCCATTGTTCTATCTTCCTGGGACTGGGCTGCCCAGGCCCCACAGGGGCAGAAACCTGTCTGAGGGTTGGCAGCAGCGGTAGCTGCAGAGAAAACCCCAGAGATTTAGTTTGGAAGAACCCGGGCTCTATGGTGGAACCCCGTGGAATGATGGAATTGTCCCCCCAATACCAGAATGGTATTGGGGGACAATTCCATGATCCTAGACTTGTTACATGGCCATGTTCGGAGTTACCATTGTGACGCTACATATAGGTATTGACCTATATGTAGTTCACGCGTGTAATGGTGTCCCCACACTCACAAAGTCTGGGGAATTTGCCCTGAACAATGTGGGGGCACCTTGGCTAGTGCCAGGGTGCCGTCACAGTAAGTAACTTTGCACCTAACCTTCACTAATTGAGAGTTAGACATATAGGTGACTTATAAGTTACTTAAATGCAGTGTAAAATGGCTGTGAAATAACGTGGACGTTATTTCACTCAGGCTGCAGTGGCAGTCCTGTGTAAGAATTGTCTGAGCTCTCTATGGGTGGCAAAAGAAATGCTGCAGCCCATAGGGATCTCCTGCAACCCCAATACCCTGGGTACCTAGGTACCATATACTAGGGAATTATAAGGGTGTTCCAGTGTGCCAATCAGAATTGGTAAAATTAGTCACTAGCCTGCAGTGACAATTTTAAAAGCAGAGAGAGCATAAACACTGAGGTTCTGGTTAGCAGATCCTCAGTGATACAGTTAGGCACCACACAGGTAACACATACAGGGCACACTTTATGAGCACTGGGGTCCCGGCTAGCAGGATCCCAGTGACACAGGCAAAAACAAATATATATATATAAGTAAAAACTGGGGTAACATGCCAGGCAAGATGGTACTTTCCTACACAACCCCCCCAAACGAGGGACAATAAGGCTAACCTTGCCCAGATGAGTCTTCATTGTCTAAGTGGAAATATCTGGAGAGTCCATCTGCATTGGAGTGGGTACTCCCAGGTCTATGTTCTACTGTATAGTTCATTCCCTGTAGGGATATGGACCACCTCAATAATTTAGGATTTTCACCTTTCATTTGTTTTAGCCAAACTAGAGGTTTGTGGTCTGTCTGAACAATAAAGTGAGTACCAAACAGGTATGGTCTCAACGTTTTCAGTGCCCAGACCACAGCAAAGGCCTCCCTCTCTATGGCAGACTAACACTTTTCTCTAGGGGTCAACCTCCTGCTGATAAAAGCAACAGGTTGATCCTGACCCTCAGTATTAAGCTGTGATAGCACTGCCCCAACCCCCAATTCAGAAGCATCAGTCTGGGCTAAGAACGTTTTGGAGTAGCAAGGGCTTTTTAGGACAGGTGCAGAGCACATGGCCTGTTTGAGCTCATCAAAAGCTTTTTGACAGCTAGCTGTCCACAATACCTTTTTAGGCATCTTTTTAATAGTGAGGTCATTAAGAGGAGCTGCAATGGAGCCATAATTCTTAATAAACCTCCTATATTACCCTGTGAGGCCTAGAAAGGCACTCACCTGGGTTTGAGTTGTAGGGGGAGCCCATTCCATAATGGTCTGGATCTTCCCCTGCAGTGGGCAATCTGTTCCCCGCCTACCAGGTGGCACAGATTAACCACTTTCCCCTGCCCTATCTGGCCCTTTGAGGCATTGATAGTGAGGCCTGCCTTTTGCAGGGCCTCCAAAACTTTCAAAAGGTGGACCAGGTGTTCATCCCAGGTGGAGCTAAAGACAGCTATAACATCTGGATATGCTGCACTAAAAGCTTCCAACCCTTGCAGGACTGTGTTCACCAACCTTTGAAAAGTGTCAGGTGCATTCTTCAGACCAAAGGGCATCACAGTGAATTGATAGTGCCCTCCAATGGTTGAAAATGCAGTCTTGGGTTTAGCATCTCCTGATAATTTAATCTGCCAATACCCTGCAGTTAAATAAAAAGTGCTTAGATACTTGGCAGAAGCCAGTGTATCAATCAGCCTATCAGCCCTGGGTATAGGGTGAGCATCTGTCTTGGTTACTTGGTTGAGTCTCCATAGTCAACACAAAACCTCATCTCTCTTTTTCCATCCTTACTGTGAGGTTTTGGAACCAGCACCACTGGGCTAGCCCATGGGCTTTCTGAAGGCTCAATCACTCCTAAGTCTAACATTTTCTGAACTTCATGTTTAATGCAGTCCCTGACATGGTCAGGCTGCCTATAAATCTTACTTTTGACAGGTAAACTGTCTCCCGTATTGACTGTATGGTCACACCAAGTAGTGGTACCTGGTATCAGTGAGAAGAGTTCAGAAATCTGACTTAAAAGAGTTACACAGTTATCTTTCTGCTCAGTACTACTCCCTCCACTAAGCCATCAGCTTCAGTGGTGGAGAAGAGATCAGGGAGAGGGTCACTCTCTTCTTCCTGTCCCTCGTCAGTTGCTATGAGCAGGGTGAGATCAGCCCTGTCATAGTAGGGTTTTAGGCCGTTGACATGGAGCACCCTAAGGGGAATCCTGGCAGGGCCCAGGTCTACCAAGTAGGTAACCTCACCCTTTTTATTAACAATTAGATGGGGTCCACTACATTTGTCCAGGAGTGCTCTTAGGGCCACAGGCTCCAATACCTACACCTTCTGTCCTGAGTGGTACTGGGTCAAGACAGCCTTCTGGTCATGCAATTGCTTTTGCAGCTCCTGGCTGGCCTGAAGGATTTTACTGGCCTTTTTCATGTGCTCAGCCATTCTTGATCTTAGGCCAAGTACTTAATCCACAATGTACTGTTTAGGAGCTTTTAAAAGTTGTTCCCAACCCTCCTTAACAAGTGCAAAGGGACCTCTCACATGGTACCCAAAGAGGAGTTCAAAGGGGCTAAAGCTCACTCGTTTTTGAGGTACCTACATGTAAGCAAAAAGTAGGCAAGGTAACAGGACATCCCATCTCCTTCTGAGTTTTTCAGGGAGTCCCATTATCATATCTTTGAGAGTTTTATTAAACCTCTCAACCAGACCATTTGCTTGTGGATGATAAGGAGTAGTGAACTTGTATGTTACACCACACTCCTTCCACATTGCTTTGAGGTATGCAGACATTAAGTTACTACCTCTGTCTGACACCACTTCCTTAGGGAAACCCACCCTGGAAAAGATTCCCAGGAGGGCCTTTGCCACTGCAGGAGCTGTAGTGGTCCTTAAGGGGATGGCTTCAGGATACCTAATAGCATGGTCCACTACCACAAGGATAAACCTATTTCCTGAAGCTGTTGGAGGGTCAAGGGGGACAACTATGTCAACCTCTACCCTTTCAAAGTGCACCCCAACCCCAGGGAGTGGAATTAAGGGTCTTGCCACTGGCTTGGCAGGTCACACAAGAGCGACAAAACTCTTTGGTGTCCTCTGACATATGAGGCCAGGGAAACAGGGGAACAAGCCTGTCCCAAGTTTTACTTTGGCCCAAATGCCCAGCCAAAAGAATGTCATGTGCCAAGGTAAAAAGAAATGCTCTGTTTTGCAAAGGGATGACCAATCTCCTGGCAGCTCCAGGTTTAGGGTCCCTTGATTCAATATACAGGAGGTTGTCTTCCCTATACACCTTATGGCTATCACTGACATCCCCATTCTGCTGCTTGACAGCTTGCTGTCTCAAACCCTCTAGTGTGAGATAGGTCTGCTGTGCCACACTCAGCTCTTTCCTAGCAGGCCCCCCGCACCCAAAAGCTCAGCAGTGTCTGCTGCCAGCTCATCTGGTGTAGGTTCTGCACAGGGAGAGGATTCCTCTTCCTCAAAAGGGGAATCTTCTGGTGAGGGAGGGATAGTGGGCAGGGTTTTACCCTCCCTACCTCTAGCTTTTGGGAGCACTTGGTCCATTGTTCCAGGATCCAAGCCTCCCTGTCCTTTTTGCTTTTTGGCCTGAGCCTTTGTTAAAGCAAAAGTATGCCCAAGAATGCCCAGCATTGCTGCATGAGACTACAACTCCAATTCAGCCCAAGCTGATGTCTCCAAATCATTGCCTAGTAAGCAATCTACTGGTAATTCAGTGGCTACCACAACTTTCTTTGGACCAGTAACCCCCCCCCCCCTCCCACCCCCCAGTTGAGATTCACAACAGCCATGGGGTGGCTAAGTGTGTTATTGTGAGCATCAGTCACTTGATACTGCTGAACAAGAAGGTGTTGATCAGGGTGAATCAGTTTCTCTATAACCATAGTTATACTGTCTCCTGTGTCCCTGTAGGCTCCAACCTCAACACCATTGATTAGGGGTAGTTGCTTGTACTTACCCATATTAAGGGGACAAGCAACCAAGGTGGCAAAGTCAATGCCACCATCAGAGACTAAAACAGCCTCTGTAATCTCCCTAACAAGACCAACCCCCGACTACACTGCCAATAGTGAACCCAGCCACACTCTTGGATTGGCTATTTGTAGTAGACGTCCCACCACCACTGCTATTACTAGGAGCACTAGAGTTTGCAGTTGGGGTTGTGGGGGTGGGGGCCTTGGTGTTTTTCTTTGGGCAAGTGGCATCACTTGCCCAATGGCCTTTTACTTTACTTAAATAACACTGTGGCTTTTTCTGATTGTGTGAAGAGGATTTGGACCCACCACCCCAGAGGATTTTTGTGGGCCTGATGAAGACTCAGAATGTTTTTTATCTTTGTCCCCACCCTTGTCAGAAGACTTACCATCCTTCTTCTTGCCATCCTTGCCACCCCCTGTATGAACTTTTCTGTTCACTCTTGTTCTGACCCATTTGTCTGCCTTCTTTCCCAATTCTTGGGGAGAGGTCAGATCTGAGTCTACCAAGTACTGGTGCAACAAATCAGACACACAATTGTTCAAAATACGCTCTCTCAGGATTAGATTATACAGGCTTTCATAATCAGTCACCATACTGCCATGTAACCAACCCTCCAAGGCCTTCTCTGAACAGTCTAAAAAGTATGTCCAGTCTTGAGAGGACTCTTTTCTGGTGTCTCTGAACTTAATCCTGTATTGTTCAGTGGTTAAGCCAAATCCATCCAAGAGTGCATCCTTCAAAACTTTGTAATTGTTAGCATCACTTTCTCTGACAGTAAGATGCCTATCCCTACCCTTACCAGTGAAAGATAGCCACAAGATAGCAGCCCACTGCCTTTGAGGGACCAACTGTACCATACATGCCCTCTCTAGTGCAGCAAACCACTTGTTAATGTCATCCCCCTCCTTGTAAGGGGGGACTATCTTATGCAGGTTTCTGGAATCTTGCTCTCTAACAGGATTGCTATCAAAAACACTGCTACTGCCACCATGGGGAACTAACCCCAACCTCTGCCTTTCCCTTTCCACATCCAGAGATTCCCTGTCTAAGGCCAGCTGCTGCTGTTTAAGCTTCAGCCTGGCCTCTTCCAACCTCAGCTTTCTGAGTTCCCTTTCCATTAAGTTATCCTCAGGGTGGGAGGCTTGGGAATTATGAGACACAGAAGAAATGTGGGAATTGGCAGAGTTGGACCTGTCCCTAACTGACTGGACTCTAGTAACCTGGTCTTTAGGAGTGAAAGGTGCCCTACTAATGTGTGACCCCCTCCCACTACCAGTGTCACTAGATGGCCTGTTAGCTGACAGGTCCTTGGAAGAACCCTCCCCAGCATCCTCAGGGGACTCCTCTGAGTCTAGCTGGGTACCTCCCTCCTCTACCTCCTGATCCTGGGATGGGCCAGACTGGTTCTGGTCACTTTCTAGGAAAAGGCTAAGGAGAAGATCTTTTGTGGGATTCTTACCAATTGCTAAACCTCTTTCTATGCAGAGACATACTGGAAGTACTGTCGAATGACTGATGTTCTGCTGTCCACATCCTCATCCTCATCCTCTGCCTCCTCTTCGTCACTGTCCACAGGCTCCACTGCTGCCACACGCCCATCTCCAGCCTCATCCTCCTACAGAAAAGGTACCTGGTGACATAAGGCAAGGCTGTGCAACATGCAGCATGCCACGATGATCTGGCACACCTTCTTGGGTGAGTAGCACAGGGAACCACCTGTTAGATGGAGGCACCGAAACCAGGCCAAAGGTTCGCTCTATAATTCTTCTTTTTCGCCCATGTGCCTTATTGTAACGTTCCCCTGCCCTTGTCCTGGGATTCCTCACTGGGGTCAGTAGCCATGAGAGGCTGGGGTAACCAGAGTCATCTGCAAATATCGAGGGATAGCTGTTAGCCAGACACTAACCCTTAGGGCCAGCCCCACACCCATATCCCAACATACACTGGGTGGGGACCGCGGGCTCACCTAATAGCCACAACCGGTGCCCCTGGAGTTGAGCCATCACATATGGGATGCTGCTTTACCTCATGATGAAGGCCACCATGCACAGACCCAGGATACTTTGCATTCACATGGGAGATGTACTGGTCCGCCAGGCACACTATCTGCACATTCATAGAGTGAAAGCTCCTTCGATTTCTGAACACCTGTTCATTTCTCCAGGACGGTGGCGCAAATGTAATATGTGTACCATCTATGGACCCAATAATGTTGGGGATATGTCCCATTGCATAGAAATCAGCTTTCACTGTGGCCAAATCCTCCACCTGGGGGAAAACTATGTGGCTGCGCATGTGTTTCATCAGGGCAGACAACACTCTGGTCAGCACTATTGAGAACATTGGTGTGTCATTCCTGCTGCCAAGGCCACTGTCACTTGGAAAGAGACAGTTGCCAAGAAATGGAGCACACTTAGGACTTGCATAAGAGGGGAGATCCCAGTGGGCTGACGGATAGCTGAGATCAGGTCTGGCTCCAATTTGGCACACAGCTCTTGGATTGTGGTCCTATCAAGTCTGTAGGTGAGGATAATGTGCCTGTCCTCCATTGTTGCCAAGTCCACCAGGGGTCTTTACACAGGGGGATGTCTCCATCTCCTATTCATCCTCAACGGTTGTAATCTAGGGGGCAAAACAATGAGCAGCTGGTCAGTTTCTAACATTTCCTAAATGTACAATGCATTGCATGTCGTGACAGAAACAGTATGTTGATGTTTAGGCCCAAAATATGCCTATGTCTGCTGTGACGCAGTTAGGTGCCATGGCCTGCCCCCCCTGAAATGGCGGACGCCTGTCCTGTGTGTCTGGACAGGTGGAAATGAGCTAATGCCGCTGACGCTGTGCGCCGTTGCGGGAGGCGGTCGAGTACCGCTGTGCAGCTCCTCGTTGGTTAACATTGGACCCTATAGTGGTCATTACAACATTGGCGGTAAAAGCCGCTTACCGCCGTGCAGAAGACCGCCAACACACCGCAGGGCCCGCGGCAATCTGCCACAGCCATTATGACCCACAGCGCGGAATCCGCCAATATTCAGACACCCACACAAGTCCGCCACACCAAAGGTCAGTGATAAACTGGCGAAAACAAAACCTCCACCGTCACGCCAACAGAAATACGCCCACACTATCACAACACACGCGTCGGTCTTTCAAACGCGGTATTCCATTGGCGGTACACAGCGCTGCGCTCAAAATACACACACACATACAAAACACAACCACATTGGACAATTCAAAATACACACACCTGATACAAATACACACACCACTCCCACACACCCAATACAATATAAAACACACCCACATCACCCACAAACCCCTATGACCACAATTGAGAAAGAAGCACAGAGAGAGACACCACCATCAACAATACTAGCATCCACAGGCCCACAACACCATCACCCACATAACCTCCACGCACCTCACACAACACCCCACTACATATCAGCACACCTATCACCACACACACCACCCCACACATCACCCACACCACCCCATGGCACGGCAAAGACACCCCAGGTTCTCGGAGGATGAGCTCAGGGTCATTGTGGAGGAAATCGTCCAGGTAGAGCCACAGCTATTCGGATCACAGGTGCAGCAGACCTCCATTGCAAGGAAGATGGAGCTATGACGAAGAATAGTGGACAGGGTAAACGCAGTGGGACAGCACCCAAGAAATCGGGATGACATCAGGAAGAGGTGGAACGACCTACTGAGGAAGGTGCATTCCGTGGTCTCAAGACACCACCTTGCGGTTCAGCGGACTGGCGGCGGACCCCCACCCTCTACCCCACAACTAACAACATGGGAGGAGCAGGTCTTGGCGATTCTGCATCCTGAGGGCCTCACAGGACTAGATGGAGGAATGGACTCTGGTAAGTAAAATCTTAACTATTACATCCCCCACCCTACCTGCATGCCATCACATACCCCCACCCTCACCCTCACCCCATCACTCCAACTCCTCACAAAATGTCCCAACATCACAAACCACACATCCCAACACCAAGCCCTGCATGCAACACCAAAGCATGGACACCCATCACCAAAGCATGCCCATTGCACAAACCCATACACCCCCCTAAACCATCATTACACAAGGTCCCACACAGGAATGCAAGCACTGCGGTACACGCTCACCCACCCATTGCACACCATGGCACACATAGATGTGATAAACATCCTTTTATACCCCTGCAGGACTCCTACCCAACATCACCAGACAGGAGGGTCCACACATGTCCACACCACCAACGGAAGAGGCCCACAGTGATGACAGCATCTCTGTCCAACTGGATCTAGATGACCAGCCCGGCCCATCGGGGACCTCGGGACAGTCGGTTCCCATCACACAGTCACAGGTCACTACAGAGCTTCCCCCCTCTGGAAACACCAGCACAGCACCCACCCAGCAGGCCCATATCTCTGTCCCCAGGACACGTCAATCAGCAGTCTGTCCACCACTACAGGGAACCCAGGCTAACCCACCACCCCAACAACAACAATGAACTGGGGGCAGTGGGCACACGGTCCAGGGGACGGAGGCCCAGGAACACAGGGGAACTGGGAGGGCTGCTGTGCGACAGGGGAAGGACAGGCCAAGGGAACCCACTCTCCACGAGGCCCTCTCCAACATCATGGGAGCCTACCACCACTCCCAGGAGACGATGGCAACGGTACTGGCCAAGTTTCAGGAGACCCAGCGCCTGCAGGAGGAACAGTATTTGGGCTTCAGGGAGGAACTCAGAGCCATCAATTCCACCCTGGGCACCATCGTAGGGGTTCTGAAGAAAGTACTCAACACTAGGAGGGTCACTGTGGCACAACAAGGGGCCCCTGACACTAGCCTGGACGATGAACTGCCCACCACCTCGGCCGGCGCTAGTGGACAGGAGGCACCGCCACAGGACCACCACACCAGCACCCCACCCCCTGCAGAGGGAGAACCACCCCGCAAACGGTCCATGAGATCCAGGACAAAGACAGAGAACGATGCCAAGACCCCCGCCAAGAAATGAGACCACCCTGAATATCATCCTTCTGTCCCGCTTTGTCACCCTGTCCATCCTTAAACTGCCCCAGCTCCACTTCCTATACCCATTTGGGCAATGCACCTGTGAGACTACTAGACTGCACTCTGCCATGGACATTCCTCCACCATCACCCCTCACCATTTTGCAACCCCCTCCAATATTGAGCACTAAAATAAACACCCTTGAAGCACAAAACAATCTGGAGTCAGTCTGTGATTTCGGAATAGTGTATTAGCAATTACTGTGGCAAAAAGCTCTTTCAATTGTAATGTCAACATACCTATGTCACACAGCTCTAGTCCATGAGGAATCAAAGCAGATGTCACACAGTGGGACCCACATCTGTGAAATCGTAAGGGAAAGTGACAACTCAGTGACCATACACTGGGTGAAAACGACAGACAGTAGAGAGGTAGTAGTGTTAAAGTACACGTAGTAGGCAGGTTTTGTATTCTTACCTTTGTCTCACTGGAAATATATCAGGATCACTAAGTCCCTGTTGTCCATGTCTTCTTCTTCTGCTACCTCGCCTTCACTGTCCACAGGCTCCACAGCTGCAACAACACCGCCATCTGGACCATTCTCCTGCAGAAAAGGCACCTGTCGTCGCAAAGCTAAGTTGTGAAGCATACAGCAGGCCACGATGATCTGGTGAGTAGAATAGGGATCCACCTGTCATATGGAGGCACCTGAACCTGGCCTTCAGGAGGCCGAAGGTCCGCTTGATTATCCACCGTGTTCACCCATGGGCCTCATTGTAGTGTTCCTCTGCCCTTTCCTGGGATTCCTCATTGGGGTCAGTAGCCATGACAGGTTGGGGTAACCAGAGTCCCCTGCAAATGGCGAGGGACAACAGTTAGACACACACTAACCTGTAGGGATAACCCCAGACCCAGACAACCATTCCCACTGTCTTGCTTCCAGGTGCTCACCTAATAGCCACACACGGTGCCTCTGGAGTTGACCCATCACATAAGGGATGCTGCTATTCCGCAGGATGTAGGCGTAATGCACTGAGCCAGGGAACTTGGCATTAACATGGGAGATGTACTGGTCTGCCAAACACACCATCTGTACATTCATCGAATGATAACTCTTCCGGTTTCTGTACACCTGTTCACTCCTGCGGGGGGGGCCAAAGCCACATGTGTCCCATCAATGATGTTGGGGATATGTCCCAGGGCATAGAAATCACCTTTCACTGTAGGCAAATCCTCAACCTGAGGGAAAACGATATAACTCCCATGTGTTTCAGCAGGGCAGACAACACTCTGGACAACACGTTGGAAAACATAGGCTGGGACATCCCTGATGCAATGGCCACAGTTGTTTGAAATGACCCACTTGCAAGGAAATGGAGCACTGACAGCACCTGCACTTGAGGGGGGAGTCCTGTGGGATGGCGGATAGCTGACATCAGGTCTGGCTCCAGCTGGGTACACAGTTCCTGGATTGTGGCACGGTCAACCCTGGATGTGATAATCACATGTCTTTCCTCCATTGTCGACAGGTCCAATAGCGGTCGGTACACCGGAGGATGCCGCCATCTCCTCACATGTCCCAGCGGACGGTGCCTATGAAGGACAACAGCGAGCACAGAGTCAACCAACTCAGAAGTACGTACCCACAGCTTACACAGAACACGAATCATAATCCAAAAAGTGGCCTGCATGTGTGTTGAGTCTAGGCATAGGTATGTGTGACGCAGTTAAAAATGAAGCCATGTGGGCCCCTGAAATGGCGGCTGCCTGACCTCTAAAGTGGGACAATGGGATGTGAGGTAACTGCGCTGGCGTTGTACACCATTGCGGTAGGTGGTTGAAGACCGCGATGCAATGCTGCATTGGTTAACATTGGACCCTATGGATCCCATGAGTCAATGACGATGTAAGCCGGCGGTGACGGTACGCACCGCCGCGGACGTGACCGCCATTTTCTTTCTGTTCAATCACTCGATACCTGATCTTTGACAGGAGAGGACCTACACTGCAAGTGCTGCTGTGACCTCGGTCTGGAAGAGACAATGGCTCGAGTGTCTGGGGAAAGGATCCCTGCCTTCACATCGGAGGAGTTGGAGAAACTCGTGGACGGGGTCCTCCCCCAGTACACGCTACTCTACGGTCCTCCAGACAAACAGGTAAGTACACTGGGAGCATGCTGTATGGGCTATGCCTGTGTGGAGTGGGGTGGATGTAAGAGGGGGGGGAGAGATTGCGGCGTGCATGAAACGACGGTGAGTGCATGTGCCATATGGCAAGGGTAGGGATGGGGGCCAATGACTGACGGTGCAGTTGGTAATAAGTTTCTCTTCCCCCTGTACAATTCATGTAGGTCAGCGCCCACCAGAAAAAAGTCATTTGGCGTGCCATCGCCAAGGACGTCCGGACCCTCCACAGATGGAGCACCCACTGCCGGAAAAGATGGGAGGACATTCGCCGCTGGAGCAAGGAGACGGCGGAGGCTCAGCTTGGGATAGCCTCCCAACATGGGAGGGGTGCCCGTCGCACCATGACCCCCCCTGATGTTCAGGATCCTGGCAGTGGCGTACCCGGAGTTGGATGGGTGCTTGAGGGCATCACAGCAGCCACAAGGGGGTGAGTACACTGTCATCCTGCTGATTTTGCGTGCAGTGGAGGGGTCTGGGTGGGGGAGGTGGGCTGTGGGTTTCCCTGGGCCAGGGCGAGTTTAGTAAGCAAGGTCCCTCCGTAAGGCGCGCCATGTGGCACCCCACCCCACCTCTGTAGAGTGCCAAGTACACCTAGTCATGCCCCTGTGTCATCCATGTGTGCAGATGTCGTGCATAGCCTAGTAGGCCATTTCCCAGGGATTGAACAGTGGAGCCCAAGAGCGCGATGTAGTGCAGGGGGCTTCTGTGTCTGTCGTGTCCGCCAACGGTAGCAGTAATGCATGCACTCAACATGTCTTTCTTCTGTCGTCCCCCCCTTTTTGTGGTCTCCCTGTTCTTGTGTGCATTAGCATCATCAGGTGGAGGAGCAGTGGCACCGGAGCACGAGGGGGCTGCATCCCACATGGCCATGGATGGCCACACTACGGACTCAGACTTCACCAGTGGGACTTAGGGAGAGGGGAGCTCCACGGCAGGGACAGGAGCTGACACCTGCGACACGGACTCGTCCTCTGATGGGAGCTCCCTTGTGGTGGCGGCAACATCTGTGCCCCCCCATCTACAGGTACAGCCGCCAACCCCGTACCAGCACCGCCCTCCCTGCAGCCCCTCAGCCTTTGCCCCATGCCCGCTCACCCGGGACGGTGGGCATCACCTTCGCCCCAGGCACCTCAGCCCCTGCCCCAGTCACCCCTGCTGCCCTCAGTAGGGAGGCCATTGACCTCCTCAGGTCCCTCACTGTTGGGCAGTCTACCATTTTGAATGCCATCCAGGGCGTAGAAAGGCAGTTGCAACAAACAAATGCATTCCTGGAGGGCATTCATTCGGGTCAGGTGGCCCTTCAGCGAGCTTTTCAGACTCTGGCCTCAGCACTGATGGCAGCCATTGTCCCTGTCTCTAGCCTCCCCCCTCCAACTTCCTCCACCCAGACCCAATCCCCTGTACCCCAGCCTATCACAAGCACACCTTCAGACCAGCATGCACACACGTCAACACACAAGGGAAGCTCTGGCAAACATAAGCACCACACATCCCACAGGCACTCATGCAAGCATCACACACATGCAGACACACCAACATCCACTGCCTCCACTGTGTCCCCCTCCTCGTCTCCCTCCCAGTCTTGTCTACACTCACACCTGCATGCACTACATCTACAGCCACTACTGCCATCACCAGCAGTCCCACCACCACACCCCGCTCACATGCAGTCACCACCCCCACTACCATTCACTCGTCCCCTGTGTCCTCTCCCAGTGTGTCTGTGATGCCACCTCCCAAGATACACAAACTCAGGCATACACCCACCCAACAGCCATCCACCTCACGACAGCCTCCAGCCCATGCACCTTCACCAAAAGTCAGCAAACGAACACCTCCTACAACCACAACGTCTTCCTCCACTCCCAAACCCCCTCCAGCTACCCGTCCCAGTGTCTCCAAAAAACTTTTCCTGTCCAACCTTGACCTCTTTCCCACACCTCCCCCACCCCGTACGTCTCCTAGGTTCCGAATTAGCACCTCAGCCACAACATCTCCGGGACCAGTGGTGTCTGTAGTCACCGGAATCTGGAGTGCACTGGCCACCAGGGCAGCCAGTGCGGCACGGAGCCACAGCATGGACAGCCCCCCACCTGTCAACCACCAAAAGTTGGCCAGTGCCCAGCGGGAGAGGGGGAAGACTCCAGCCATCAAAGCCGCTCCCAGGGGTCCCGGTGGGAGTGTGGAGTCAGCTGTGACACCTTCCAAGGTGGGGAACGGCCACAAGAAACCAGGAAAGTCTGGGAAGAGCAGCACGGTGGAGGAGACCGCCATCATCCCCGCTGGCCAGGAGGCCACAGCCATCATCACTGCTGGCCAGGAGGCCACAGCCATTATCCCCGCTGCCCAGGAGGCCACCGCCATCATCCCCACTGGCCAGGAGGCCACCCCATCATCCCAGCACAAGCCCCGCTGGGACAGAGAGGACCGCCAGCACAAGCCCCGCTGGGACAGAGAGGACCGCCAGCACAAGCCGCGCTGGGACAGAGAGGACCGCCAGCAGCTGAGTCACTGCAAAGGAGCCCGCCGCCTCAAGCACCGCTGAACAGGGCACCTCCGCCTCAAACACCGCTGAACAGGGCACCGCCACTCCAAGCACCGCTGAACAGGGCACCGCCGCTCCAAGCACCGCTGATCAGGGCACCGCCGCTCCAAGCACCGCTGAACAGGGCCCCGCCACTCCAAGCACCGCTGAACAGGGCACCGCCACTCCAAGCACAGCTGAACAGGGCACCGCCGCTCCAAGCAGTGCTGGCACATGAGCGCCAAGGGCACTGATGCTACTGAGCCCTTCACGAGCAGGATGAAGCACTCTGGGCCCAGAGCCCCCTCCAGAACCAGTGGAGAGATACATCCACTACCTCTGTCTTTAGCAGGATGAAGCACTCTGGGCACCATGCCCCCTCCAGAACCAGTGGAGAAAGGCATCCACTACCTCTGTCCTTAGCAGGATGAAGCACTCTGGGCACAAGGCCCCCTCCAGAACCAGTGGAGAGATACATCCACCACCTCTGTCCTTAGCAGGATGAAGAACTCTGGGCACCATGCCCCCTCCAGAACCAGTGGAGAAAGGCATCCACTACCTCTGTTCTTAGCAGGATGAAGCACTCTGGGCACAAGGCCCCCTCCAGAACCAGTGGAGAGATACATCCACTTGAGAGACTGTGGCTTTGCACTCCCCAGGATGGAACAGTGGGCAACCCACCCACTGTAGAGGCTTGAGAGACTGTGGCTTTGCTCTCCCTAGGATATGGCAGTGGGACTACTAAGCTTGGTGTATATTTTGTTTAAGGTGTATATTTATATTTTTGCGTACTTGATTTTAATATATATGATAATGGTTACACTCATTTCCTTTTGTCTTTGCATTCTTCCGGTGGGGTTGGGGGGTGTAACTATAATGTATAAATATGTATTAGTGTGTGTGTTGTAGTCGGTGGGCGTGGGGGTGTTACATGTGTGTGTCCCTGTTTTTTCCCTCCCCCCTCCCCTGTATCGTAGGTACAGTACTCACCGTGGTCTTCGCCGCCGGCGTTCGTGCTCCTGGTAGAGGAGCAAGAAGATTAGGGCTGGCGGATGTGCAGCTCTGGTTCCATGGCGTCTGGATTCTTCGTGGGGTGTGTAGAGGTGAGCGTTTTCCCTTCGAAGTCCTATTTCCGCTGTGTTTTTATCCGCGGTGAATCCGCCCCGGAAAAGGTGGCGGATTGGTAGGTTGGGATACTGTGGGCGGTACTTTGTCTTCCGCCTGTCTGTTGGCGATGACCGCCAAGCTGTTTGTCTGTACCACCGTGGCGGTCGGAGTGTTAAAGTGGCTGTCTTTGTTGGCGGTTTCCGCCACGGTCGTAATTCCAATTTTTTCACCGCCGGCCTGTTGGCAGTTTTACCGTCGCTTTAACACCGACCGCCAGAGTTGTAATGACCACCTATGTGTACAGTAGCCAATAGTGATGTACGCCGGCGGTGACGGTACGCACCGCCGCCGACGTGACCGCCATTTTCTAGCTGTTCACTCACTTGCCTCCTGACCTTTAACAGGAGAGGACTTACACTGCAAGTGCTGCTGTGACCTGTGTCTGGAACCGACCATGGCTCGAGTCATTTGGGAAAGGGCCCCTGCCTTCACCGCTGCAGAGTTGGAGAGACTAGTGGATGGGGTCCTACCCCAGTACGAAACGCTGCATGGGCCTCCAGACCAACAGGTGAGTACACTGTGAGCATGATGCATGGGTCATGAATGCATGGAGTGCTGTATGTGAGAGCCTCGTGTAAGGGGGGGGTGGTTGAGGGGTCCTGGGCAGCGTGCTGCATGTATGGTGGGCAGTGTCTATGCGTAAGGGGATGGAAGGGATATGGTGGGCCATGAGTGTAACAGGCCAGACGGTACGACTGAAACCTTTTTCTATGTTTCCTGATCTGCAGGTCAGCGCCCATCAGAACAAGGGTATATGGCATGCTATTGCCAAGGACGTGCAGACCCTGGGGGTCTACGGCAGGTGGAGCACCCACTGTCGCAAACGGTGGGAGGACCAGAGATGCTGGGCAAGGAAGACGGCGGAGGCCCAGCTGGGGATGGCCTCCCAATGAAGAAGGGGTGGCTGTCGAACCCTGACCCTCCTAATGTTCCACATACTGGCGGTGGCCTATCCGGAGCTTGCTGGGCACTTGAGGGCATCACAGGAGCCACAAGGGGGTGAGTACAGTTCCCAATATAGTACTTGCGCGTGGTGGGGTGGTCTCTGGGTGGAGGATGTGTGCCTGTTGGTGCCCCTAGTCCAGGCCGGACATTGCAGGGTAGGTACCATGTTGGGCAGGGGCTGATGAACTCCACCTCCAAACAAGCTAGTGGTCATACACAACTGGGCAGGGCTCTGTGGGTCTCAGGTATGCTGCAACTGGCGTTAGGTATTACTGTCCATGGCCTGGTGACTAGCATTGTGACTAGTAGTGCATCGCCTAGTGCATAGGGCTGTCCCATGTGTGTTGTGTACGCCAACGGTGGTGTTGCTATTGGCATTGACCAAGTGTATCCTATGTCTCTTCCCCCCCTTTTTGTTTTGTCACCCTGTCATTCTGTGCATTAGCATCATCTGGCGGAGGAGCAGAGGCACCGGCGATGGAGGGAGCTGCATCCCACAGGGCCCAGGAGGCTGAATCCACCGATGGTGAGGGCACCAGTGGGACGGAGGATGAGGGGAGCACCAATGTGGAGACAGGAGGGGACAGTTCTGAAAGTGATACCTCCTCCGATGGAAGCTTCCTAGTGGTGGCGGACAGCCCTGTGGCCACCCCAACTACAGGTACAGCTGCCACTCCCGTACCAGCACCGCCCTCCCAGCAGCCCCTCAGCATGTTTCCCGTACCCGCTCACCCAGGAGGGTGGGCATCTCCTTCGCCCCAGGCACCTCAGGCCCTGCCCCAGTTAGCCCTGCTGCCCTAAGTGAGGAGGCTATTGACCTCCTGAGATCCATCTCTGTTAGGCAGTCAACCATAGTGAATGCCATCCAGGGCCTGGCAGGGCATTTGCAACATACAAATGTTTGCCTGGAGGGCATTCACTCTGGCGTGGTGGCCCAACAGAGATCATTCCAGGCTCAGGCCTCCTTCCTGATGGCAACCATTGTTCCTGTCTCTAGTCTTCCCCCTCCAACTTCCTCTGCCCAGTCTAATTCCCCTGAACACCAACCTATCCCAAGCACACATACAGCCCAGCATGCACCCAAGACAACACACAGGAGTGGCTCAGGCAAACACAAGCACCACACATCATCCCACAGCCACTCACACAAACACCATCCAGATGCAGACATACAAACATCCACTGCCTCCACTGTGTCCCCCTCCTCCTTGTCCTCCACCTCCCTCCCAGTAGCATCTCCACTCACACCTGCATGCACTACATCCACACCCACTGCCTCCATCACCATTACGCCTATCACTACACGCCCCTTACTGGCAGTCACCACCCCCACATCCATTCACACGTCCCTTGTGTCCTCTCCCACTGTGTCTGTGCCCCCTCCTCCCAAACTACACAAACGCAAGTACTCAGACACTCAACAGCCATCTGTAGGAAAGTACCATCTTGCCTGGGATGTTACCCCCATTTTTACTGTATGTATGTTTGCTTTTGCCTACGTGTCACTGGGATCCTGCTAGTCAGGACCCCAGTGCTCATAAAGTATGCCCTGTACGTCTTCCCTGTGTGGTGCCTAACTGTATCACTGATGCTCTGCTAACCAGAACCTCAGTGTTTATGCTCTCTCTGCTTTTAACATTGTCACTGCAGGCTGGTGACTAATTTTACCAATTCTCATTGGCACATGGTATATGGTACCTAGGTACCCAGGATATTGGGGTTCCAGGAGATCCCTATGGGCTACAGCATTTCTTTTGCCACCCATACAGAGCTCAGACAATTCTTACACAGGACTGCCACTGCAGCCTTAGTGAAATAACGTCCACGTTATTTCACAGACATTTTACACTGCACTTAAGTAACTTATAAGTCACCTATATGTTAACCCTCACTTAGTAAAGGTTAGGTGCAAAGTTACTTAGTGTGTGGGCACCCTGGCACTAGCCAGAGTTCCCCCACATTGTTCAGGGCAAATTCCCCAAACTTTGTGAGTGCAGGGACAACATTGCACGCGTGAACTACATATAGGTCAATACCTATATGTAGCGTCACAATGGTAACTCCGAACATGGCCATGTAACATGTCTAGGATCATGGAGTTGTCACCCCAATACCATTCTGGTATTGGGGGGACAATTCCATGCATCCCCGGGTCTCCAGCATAAAGCCCGGGTACTGCCAGACTAACTTTCTGGGGTCTCCTCTGCAGCTACCGCTACTTCCAACCCCTCAGACAGGTTTCTGCCCCCCTGGAACCTGGGCAGCCTGGTCCCAGGAGGGCAGAACAAAGGATTCCTCTGAGTAAGGGTGTTACACCCTCTCCCTTTGGAAATAGGTGTGAAGGGCCTGGGAGGAGTAGCCTCTCCTGGCCTCTGGAAATGCTTTGAAGGGCACAGATGGTGCCCTCCTTGCATAAGGCAGTCTACACCGGTTCAGGGATCCCCCCAGCCCTGCTCTGGCGCGAAACTGGACAAAGGAAATGGGAGTGACCACTCCCCTGACCAGCACCTCCCAGGGGAGGTGCCCAGAGCTCCTCCAGTGTGTCCCAGACCTCTGCCATCCTGAATGCAGAGGTGTGAGGGCACAATGGACAGCTCTGAGTGGCAAGTGCCAGCAGGTGATGTCAGAGACCCCTCCTGATAGGTGCTTACCTTTCTTCGTAGCCAATTCTCCTCTGAGGGCTATTTAGGGTATCTCCTGTGGGCATCTCACCAGATAACGAATGCAAGAGCTCACCAGAGTTCCTCTGCACTTCTCTCTTCGACTTCTGCCAAGGATCGAAGGCTGACTGCTCCAGGACGCCTGCAAAACCGCAACAAAGTAGCAAGAAGACTACCAGCAACATTGTAGCGCCTCACCCTGCTGGCTTTCTCAACTGTTTTCTGGTGGTGCATGCTCTGAGGGCTGTCTGCCTTCACCCTGCACTGGAAGAAGAGAAGAAATCTCCCATGGGTCAATTGAATCTTCCTCCTGCCAACGCAGGCACCAAACTTCTGCATTACCGGTCCTCTGGGTCCCCTCTCAGCCTGACGAGCATGGTCCCTGGAACACAGGAGCTGGGTCCAAGGGCCAGATGTAGGAAGCGTTTTGCATGGTGCAAACTGTGAAAATCGCAGTTTGAGCCATGCAAAACGCGCATCGCGATGCACATTCCCATTTTGCGAGTCGGTTCCGACTCCTAAAATGGGAATGCGACTTGCAAATAGGAAGGGGTGTTCCTTTCCTATTTGCGACTGTCACCGTGATGCAGAATTGCTTTGTGACCGCGAACGCAGTCGCAAAGCAATTCGCAGTTGCCACCAGTGTCACACTGGTGGTAACCCATTCGCAAAAGGGAAGGGGTGCCCATGGGACCCCTTCCCCTTTGTGAATGTCGCCATTAATGTTTTTTCAGAGCAGGCAGTGGTCCAACGGACCACTGCCTACTCTGAAAATCCGAAACCAAATGGTTTCATTATTTTTTTGTGTTGCAACTCGTTTTCCTTTAAGGAAAATGGGCTGCAATAAAAAAAACTGCTTTATTTAAAAAGCAGTCACAGACATGGAGGTCTGCAGTCTCCAGCAGGCCACCATCCCTGTGAGTGCAGGGAATCTCAATGGGGTCGCAAAATGCGACCCACCTCATTAATTGTAATGAGGTGGGTCTTTGCGACCCCATTGAGATTTGCAGACGGTGTCTGAGACACCGTTCTGCATCCGATTTTGCGAATCAGAAATTGTGAGTTGCACTGACTCGCAATTTCCGATTCGCAAAATCGGAGTTTACTGTATCTGGCCCCAAGTGTCTTCGACAGTCCTGTGGCCCTGCTGTCCAAATTTGGTGGCGGTAATTCCTTGCCTCCCCACGCCAGACAGTAATCCTGTGTACTGTGTGAACTGCAGCTGCTCAGGCTTCTGTGCACTTTTGCAAGACTTCCTTTGTGCACAGCCTAGCCCAGGTCCCCAGCACTCCATCTTGCATTGCCCAACTCGCTGAGTTGGACTCCGACGTCGTGGGACCCTCTGTTGTTGCTCTGAGTCGACCATCTTTCTCAGATCTTCTAAGTGCCTGTTCAGGTGCTTCTGCGGGTGCTGCCTGCTTCTGCGTGGGCTCTCCGTGTTGCTCTTCCAAGGGGCGACCTCCTGGTCCTTCCTGGGCCCTGGCAGCACCCAAAACCTTCAACCGTGACTCTTGAAGCTAGCAAGGCTTGTTTGTGGTCTTTCTGCGTGGAAACAACTCTGCATCCTCCACGACTCCGTGGGGCATCTTCTGACCAAAGGAGAAGTTCCTGGCACCTTCCGTTGTTGAAGAATCTTCGGCTTCTTCTACCCGGAGGCAGCCCTTTTGCACCTTCATCCTTGGTTTAGTGGGCTCCTGCCCCCCTGGACACTTGCGTGACTCTTGGACTTAGTCCCCTTCCTTTACAGGTCCTCAGGTCCAGGAATTCGTCTTCAGTGCTTTGCAGTCAGTTGTTGTCCTTGCAGAATCCCCTATCTCGACTTTACTGTCTTTCTGGGGTAGTAGGGTAACTTTACTCCTACTTTTCAGGGTCTTGGGGTGGGGTATCTTGGACACCCTTAGTGTTTTCTTGCACCCCCAGCGACCCTCTACACACTACACTAGGCCTGGGGTCCATTCGTGGTTCGCATTCCACTTTTGGAGTATATGGTTTGTGTTGCCCCCTAGGCCTATTTCTCCCTATTGCATTTTATTGTGTTCTACAGTGTTTGCACTACTATTCTAACTGTTACTTACCTTATTTTGGTTTGTGTGTGTATATTTTGTGTATTTTGCTTACCTCCTAAGGGAGTATATTCTCTGAGATACTTTTGGCATATTGTTACTAAAATAAAGTAGCTTTATTTTTAGTAACTCTGAGTATTGTGTTTTCTTTTGATATAGTGCTAAGTGATATAAGTGGTATAGTAGGAGCTTTGCATGTCTCCTAGTTCAGCCTAAGCTGCTCTGCTATAGCTACCTCTATCAGCCTAAGCTACTAGAACACCTCTAATCTACTAATAAGGGATAACTGGACCTGGCACAAGGTGTAAGTACCACAAGGTACCCACTATAAGCCAGATCAGCCTCCTGCATTCATCCACCTCAAAACAGCATCCCGCCCATGCACCTGCACCCAAACACAGCAGACACTTCCTACAACCACACCCTCTTCCTCCACTCCAAACCTTCACCCTCTTCCAGCCCCAGGGTCCCTAAGAAGCTTTTCTTCTCCACCCTTGACCTCTTCCCTACCCCTCCCCCCGTCCTTCACATCAGGCCAGGGTTGGCAGATCCCAGGCCAGCACCTCAGCCACCCAGTCCATGGCCACTGTCGTTTCTGCAGCTACTGCAGTGTGAGAGGCTCCAATGAGACACGCATCAGCACTGGCAGTGTGCCTGCTCCAGCTGCCAAGGGGAAGGGCAAGGATGTATCACCAGCTGCCAAGGGCAAGGAGGCACAACCACACGGCAAGGGGGAACCACCACACGGCAAGGGCAAAGGGCGTGCCCTCGCAAGCAGGAGAGACAGGAGGCCTGGTGCTGTGACAGAATCTGAATCCTCAACACCAACCATGGGGGTTCAGACGTTCAAGACTGCAGGGTAAGGGATGGAGCCTCCCCCCACCACTGTCAGCACTGCCACCTGCACCGGCACTGCCACCACTGTGTAGCCGTCGCCGCCGGCGGGCAGACTGTAGTCCTGCCCCCATGGAGTGTTATGCATCCTGCCCACTGCAAATCTTGTGGATCTGACACCCAGGTGAGAGACTGTGACCTTGCACTCCCAAAGATCTGCATCACAGGGCACAAGGCCCCCATCCAGAACCAGTGGAAAAAGCCATCCACTCACCCCATCCTTGCCAGGATGAAGCACACTGGGCACAAGGCCCCCTCCAGAACCAGTGGAAGAAGCCATCCACTCACCCCATCCTTCCCAGGATGAAGCACACTGGGCACAAGGCCCCCTCCAGAACCAGTGGAGCAGGCATCCACTCACACCCTCTTTGCCAGGATGAAGCACACTGGGCACAAGGCCCCATCCAGAACCAGTGGACGAAGGCATCCACTCACCCCCTCCTTGCCAGGATGAAGCACACTGGGCACAAGGCCCCCTCCAGAACCAGTGGAAGAAGGCATCCACTCACCCCCTCCTTACCAGGATGAAGCAAGCAGGGCACAAGCCCCCCTCCAGAACCAGTCGAAGAAGCCAACTACTTGAGAGACTGTTGCCTTGCACTCCCCAGGACCAAGCAGTGGGCAAAGCACCCACTTGAGAGACTGTGGCCTTGCACTCCCCAGGACCAAGCAGTGGGCAAAGCACCCACTTGAGAGACTGTGGCCTGGCACTCCCCAGGACCAGGTAGTGGGCAAACCACCCACTAGAGGGACTGTGGCCTTGCACTCCCCAGGACCAAGCAGTGGGCAAAGCACCCACTTGAGAGACTGTGGCCTTGCACTTCCCAGGACCAAGCAGTGGGAAAAGCACCCACATGAGAGACTGGGGCCTTGCACTCCCCAGGACCAAACAGTGGGCAAAGCACCCACTTAGGAGACATTGGCCTTGCACTCCCTAGGACCAGGCAGTGGGCAAAGCACCCACTTGAGAGACTGTGGCCTTGCACTCCACAGGACCAAGCAGTGGGCAAAGCACCCACTTGAGAGACTGTGGCCTTGCACTCCACAGGACCAAGCAGTGGGCCAAGCATCCACTTGAGAGACTGTGGCCTTGCACTCCCCAGGACCAAGCAATGGGCAAAGCACCCACTAAAGAGACTGTGGCTTTGCACTTCCCAAGACATCGCACAGGGCATGTAGCCCCCTCCAGGACCAGGGGTGTTGTACCATCTTCTGGCTGAGGTGCCCCCCCATTTCCCGTCCCCCTGAGGTGCCTGTATATTTCCGACGTGATGCCCCAGCAGCGTTCTCTTCGTGTTGATGCAGGACTAGGATGGGGCCTTGGCCTATGTGATGTGGCCCTGTGTCCTACGGACATTATGGACTGGGCAGTGTTCCTCTATTTGTATATCTGTAAATACTGTTTTGAATTTTGAGGACATTTTTCTGGATTTTGATCTTATTACACTCACTTTAATCACTTCCTTTTTCCTTGCATTATTCCTGAGGGGTGCGGGTGGATGTGTAATGTTGTTGCATCTGTTTGTGTGTATGTTGTTGGGGGTGAGGATGTTGTGTGTTGCATGTGTGTGTCACTCTCTATTTCCTCCCCCTCCCCTGTGTGCTAGGCGGCAGTACTCACCGTGGTCGTCGTCGCCGGTGTTGGTATTCCTGGTGTAGGAGGAGGTAGACCAGCATGGGGAAGATCTGCAGTTCGGGCTCCATGGCGTCGTGGTTGTTCCCTGAGTGTCCAGAGGTGAATTCTTTAACTTCTGAGATCTGTTTCCGGCATGCTTTTGTTGTCGTTGGTACCGCCCCGGAAAAGGTGGCGGATAGACCTGTTGTAATCCAGTGGGTGGAACCTTCTCTTCTGCCTGGCTGTTGGCAGTTACCGCTGCAGTACATGTTGCTACAGCCCTGGCTGTCAGTGTGTTAAAGTGGCTGTCTGTGTTGGCGGTTTCTGTTGTGGTCATAATTCCATTTCCCAGAAAACTATGGGGTAGGCAAAGAGCCCCTGTAAAGTGGGAGTGGGATGCTGCGGGCTATGCCTGGGCAAAGCCTGTGCCAAGGGCAGGCCCATCCTCTGCCTGTCGGTGACAGGAATAGGCAGGGCAGGGTCACCCGCCTTGGCTCTATCCTTTATGGAGACAATTCCTTTAGTCAAAAATATGAGTACCTAAATTTAAGCCATCTGTAGTAACAATGGGTAAAAGAAAGGTCCAGGATAATGTTGCAGGCCAAGGACCGTGGGGAAGACAGTTAAGAGGCATGCTGCAGATAACTGTACCTTGGATGCGATTGATGATTTCATAGAGGAGGTAGAGGATATCCTGAACAAAGGAAAGATACTGCCTGAGGCTTGTGGACCTAAGCCAAAAGGGCCTTTTATAAGGGGAACTGCAAGAAGGGCATCACCAGTAAAGAGACACCTAGCCGTGACCCTGTTGTGGGTGTCAAAGTTTACACCACCATCAAGGAAATTTGTCCACCAGCTACCTTTACTGTGTCTACCCCTGTCTATTCAACTCAATCCATAGCATTAGAACCATTGTCTTGTATTCAGTGCACCAACCACTCTACCCCTCTTGTTAATCCAGGAGATGAATTCCCTACTCCAAACGCCATAAAGGCAGTTTAAGATGAAACAGGGAAAGCTGGTCCATCAATTGCACTGATCACACCTATCAGGGGCAAATTCAACACTATGAAGCTGACAGTGCAATCCCTAAATTCTAGGGAACAGTGGCTCCAAAAACTTAATTTGAACTTATCCGATTAACTAGTGGCACACCTGTCTGATCAATGCATGGACCAATTGTGCTGCCAGCCATGCACAACAATTCCTGAGGGAGTATCATCGGGGGTCAAATCACAGCCAGGATCCCCAATCCGACAAAGTTTGAGTGCCCAGAAAATTTCAGCTGGAACAGACAACAATTAGTGTCAATACACTGAGAGAGGCATTTACTAAGATGCAAACATCTACTATGCAATCTAAGATCATCAACCCCCAGAGACCTCTAAGCAAAAATGTAATTTTGCTCTACCCCCATAGCCAACTCTATTCCAGACTGCAAGAGGAAAATCAGACCCAGAACTACCTACCAAGGCTAGATCCTCCAGTCCTCACACCGCTGTACAAAAATAGAAATGATACAAAACCTTCAACACTGATCCAAGCAGAAATTAGCCTGTTAATTTACACGACAAAGGTTCCCAGACTAGCAATGGGAATCAGCCAAAGCATTGATCAACAAGGTGACACATTATATCCGTCACAATTGCAAGTGTCTCTCTCTAATTCATGCAGATATATCCTCTGTGCAATTATTGCCCAATTTTCAGAGCTTCTATGACAATATCAAACTGATTCTGAAAGATCAAGCCATTGTGAATGGCCCCTTGACTTTGCAAGTGCGTTCATTACCACCTCAAGACTCAAACATTTAACGTAAAACTTCACCTTCTACCCATAATGGTGGCATAACCAATCCCTTCTGCCTACAGCAGCCCCAGATTACCTCAGCACCATTTTTGACAGTTTCACAACGGGGGGCAGGAAGTTGTGCTCTAGTAAACCCTGCTGAGGCCACCAATTTTGGGAGTCCCGTGCCATCACCACTTAAGGAAAAGAATTGACTGTCCTGTGCTGCCTATAACTCTCCAGACATTATCTGCCTTAATTCCGCTAGTCCCTTTTATGGAACAAGTATCCAAGAACAAAATCAATAGCCAACAGGACCCATATAGCTTACCCTCTAGGACTATTGCCAAGAACTCATGAAGTGTACTCTCATGGAATATAGCTGAGGTGAAATCAAAACTCACAGACCTACATTGGGGACCCTTTATAGATGCATATGAAGTTAGTTTGTTTCAGGAATCTTGGTGTGTTCAACCATTCTATAGGTATGGCTACTCAAATTTCTTCTGTCCTTCCATAGGCCGGGGGATTGGCCACCAAGCAGGGCTCAAGTTATTTGAGTGTAAAATTCACTGCAAAATCAAGAGGCTCCCTGAAACTTCAACTGATGTGCTTCTTCTTCCTTTCACTAAAGATAATTGTTGTGTTTATTTGTGTAATATTTATAACAGGCCTATTGGTGTAAGCAAGGAATCACCCACCCATGTTTACCTAGAAAACTATTTAGGCTATTTATCCCCATATGCTTGCTTGATAAATGCAGGCAACTTTAATGTGACCTTGGAACCAACTGCCAATTCTGAAGTAGACTTAACCGAGGCGAAAGATGCCATATGGCAAATACCCAAGCTAAGCATCCCCCAAGTCGATAGACATTCAGCCTTAGCTAACCAACTACTGAGCATCTCGATGAGGGTGGGCCTAAGAGTTTGTAACAGCAGATCCCTTTAAGCATTTAAACCAAACAAGCAGCATAGACTACATATTTTTAGCCCTACAGATTTAGTCACACATGAGGGTCACGTCAGTCAGAAAGGGGGGGGGGGGGACAGTGAATGCCCTCAAATTGGATCCGGTAAGGCTAATAATCTTTGGAGCAGTGTTAATAAAACCTAGCCTCTTAGGGGACACTGTCTCTCAAATATTATAAAAGCCTTAACATGAGAGTATGTTGTTGCCCCGCCTGACCTAATGAAACTAGTATACCTTAAGGTAGCTGGTGCACTAGAACAAATTAACAGCTTTACCTCTGAAGGAGCTGGTTGTCATTACATTATAGCTTCCCATGTGGATCTGTTTGCAAGCCTAAGAGATTTCCTCTCAAGAGAATGCAAAAATGAATCTAAAAGCAAATTGGCTACGCACCCTTGGTATAGTGCTCAGTGTAGTCTAGAAAAATCCACTCTCTTTAAGTCTATTAAATCTAAAGGCCATGGTGGAATTTCTTCAGCATGAAGAAAAGACAAGGAAAAGGTGGCCCATGACAGACATAGTTGGGAGAATGCGAGAATGTGATTTGGTTAGACTTGTTTCACTCAGCTAAAGTGGAAGACGCTAGGACCTTTTGGGGTATTGTTGCGCACGTTGGCTGCTCTACAACCTCCCGAGTGGCCTTCCATATCCAACCACATAGGTGTGTCAAGCATTTTGAGAAGCTGTACTCAATCAAGCAGGGGAACTGGAGGTATTGGGCTATCTGGCCAGGTCCAAACTAACTATTCCAGGTGACCTAAACCAACTACGGTTTCAATCTCAGGCTCATAAAAGACTTTAAAAGCAATTGTTCTCAAAAATGCCCCTGGCCTAGACTGTATATCAGCTGATAGGTATGCGTCTTGAGCCTGATATCTGGGCCCCCTGCCTTAGTACTCTTAAAAGGGCAATTATGAATGGAGGTCCAGATCCAAAATTATTGTGAGGTGCACGTCCCGATTTACAAGAAGGGTCAGTCGGACGACGGCGAAAACTACAGACCCATCAGTTTAATAGACAGTATTCAGAAGATTTTTTTGCCAGAAACTCTTTGCAAACTGACAGACTGGGTCCTAACGAACCATATCATTTCAGACATCCAGGTTGGCTTTAGGCCAAAACCCAGCACACTAGATCAAATACTGAGATTCAGCAAAATATACTGGAAAACAGTAGTGCTTGAAAAAGGCCATTTCTACGTAGCATTTGTAGACTTAAAGTCAGCATTTGACCTGGGCCACGCAGTATATTTTGGAAGGTCTTAGGTATCATGGGAGCCTCGCAGAATATTCTAGATGTCCTCATAAGACTTCACAAGGACAGCCATGCATGCATAAGATATGGAAAGAATGGGGAACAAACCGACCCCTTCAAGTCTCAGAGGGGAGTCCACCAAGGTTGTTTTGGCCCCAACACTTTTCTGCTTGTTTATGAATGACTTAGTTGAGTTTCTCTAATAATGATGCCCCAAAGGTAGGCTCCACCAAAATCTCCACTTAATTATTAGCAGATGATACTCTCTTTATGTCCAAAACCCCTGCAGGCCTTCTGGCCATCATAAACCAATTCCTCTTGTTTTGTGCAGCCAGAGGCCTAGAGCTTAACATAAGCAAAACACAATTCAGGGTGCTAAAGCCATATAAGTCAGCAAGTCCAAGACTTTGTGTATCTATGGGTGAACTTGAATTATAGTCCAAAACTCACACCCTTCAGCAAGTACAAGACTTTGGCCCTCATTACAACCCTGGCGGTCGGTGTTAAAGCGGCAGTAAGACCGCCAACAGGCCGGCAGAAAAACAAATGGAATCACGACCATGGCGGAAACCGCCAACATAGACAGCCACTTTAATACTCCGACCGCCACGGCGGTACAAACAAACAGCTTGTCGTTCACCGCCAACATACAGGTGGAAGACAATTTACCGCCCACACTATTATGACAGCCCAATCCGCCATCTTTTCCGGGGTGGATTCAATGCGAACAAAAACACGGCGGAAACAGGACTTGGAAGGGGAAACACTCACATCTACACAACCCACTAGGAACCAGGACGCCATGGAGCCAGAACTCCAAATACTTCCTGCAATAGTATTCCTGCTCCTCTACCAGGAGCAGGAAAGATGGCGGCAAAGACCACGGTGAGTACTGCACCTATAACACAGGGGAGGGGGGAGGGAAAAGAGAGTGACACACACACGCAACACGCAACACCCCCACCCCCACCCTCACCCACAACAACACACACACAAATACATGCTGCAACATTACATTTACACCCCCCAACCACCCCTGAAAGAACGCAATGACAAAAGGAAATTATTGTAACGATTGTAATCAATAAAAATCCATTAGTCAAAACTTCAAATACAGTATAAACAATTATGTACACCAACTATGCAAGTCCGGGTAGTGCACCATTCATAGTCCGTGGACCACTGGGCCCAAAATGCATGGGTGAGGCCCACACTAGATACCAGACTCGAAACAGAGAGAACACTGCTGGGGCATCAGATCGAAATGAAACAGGCACCTCAGGGGAAAGGGAAGGGGGGCACCTCAGCCGGATGAGTGCACAATGCCAGCTCCACGAGGGGCCTCCATGCCCATTGATGTGTCCTGGGGAGTGCAAAGCCACAGTCTCTCAAGTCTCTCCAGTGGGTGGCTTGCCCACTGCTTTATC
Organism: Pleurodeles waltl; assembly: GCF_031143425.1. NCBI lineage: Eukaryota > Metazoa > Chordata > Amphibia > Caudata > Salamandridae > Pleurodeles > Pleurodeles waltl. The sequence goes on from NC_090449.1 coordinate 880,285,150, forward strand.
CTGGGGAGTGCAAAGCCACGATCTCTCAAGTCTCTCCAGTGGGTGGGTTGCCCACTGTTCCATCCTGGGGAGTGCAAAGCCACAGTCTCTCAAGTGGATGACAGTCTCCACTGGTTCTGGAGGGGGCCTTGTGCCCAGAGTGCTTCATCCTGCTAAGGAATGAGGTAGTGGATGTATCTCTCCACTGGTTCTGGAGGGGGCATAGTGCCCAGAGTGCTTCATCATGCTATGGACAGAGGTAGTGGATGACAGTCTCCATTGGTTCTGGAGGGGGCATGGTGCCCAGAGTGCTTCATCCTGCTAAGGACAGAGGTAGTGGATGACAGTCTCCAGTGGTTCTGGAGGGGGCATGGTGCCCAGAGTGCTTCATCCTGCCAAGGACTGAAGTAGTGGATGTATCTCTCCACTGGTTCTGGAGGGGGCATGGTGCCCAGAGTGCTTCATTCACCCCATGACGGACTCAGTAGCGGCAGTGCCCTTGCCGCTCATGGGCCAGCGGTGCTTGAGACGGCGGTGCCCTGTTCAGCGGTGCTTGAGGCGGCGGTGCCCTGTTCAGCGGTGCTTGAGACGGCGGTGCCCTGTTCAGCGGTGCTTGAGGCAGCGGTGCCCTGTTCAGCGGTGCTTGAGACGGCAGTGCCCTGTTCAGCGGTGCTTGAGGCGGCGGTGCCCTGTTCAGCGGTGCTTGAGATGGCGGTGCCCTGTTCAGCGGTGCTTGAGACGGCGTCTCCATTGCAGGGACTCAGAGGATGGTGGTCCTTCATGGCACAGCGGGGCTTTTGCTGGCGGTCCTTCATGGCCCAGCGGGGCTTTTGCTGGTGGTACTTCATGGCCCAGCGGGGCTTGTGCTGGCGGTCCTTCATGGCCCAGCGGGGCTGGTGCTGGCGGTACTTCATGGCCCAGCGGGGCTTGTGCTGGCGGTCCTTCATGGCCCAGCGGGGCTGGTGCTGGCGGTGGTCTCCTGGGCAGCTGGGCCTGTGCTGGCGGTGGCCTCCTGGGCAGCTGGGCTGGTGCTGACGGTGGCCTCCTGGGCAGCTGGGCTGGTGCTGGCGGTGGCCTCCTGGGCAGCTGGGCTGGTGCTGGCCTCCTGGGCAGCTGGACTGGTGCTGGCGGTGGCCTCCTGGGCAGCGGGAATGATGGCGGGCTTCTCCGCCGTGCTGCTCTTTCCAGACTTGCTGGGTTTCTTGTGGCCCTTTCCCACCTTGGAAGGTGTCACAGCTGACTCCACACTCCCACCGGCATCCCTGGGAGCGGCTTTCGTGGCTGGAGTCTTCCCCCTCTCCCGCCAGGCACTGGCCAACTTCTGATGCTTCACAGGTGGGGGACTGTCTGTGCTGTGGCTCCGTGCCACACTGGCTGCCCTGTTGGCCGGTGCACTCCAGATTCCGGTGACTACAGGCACCACTGGTCCCGGAGATGTTGTGGCTGAGGTGCTAGTTCGGGACCTAGGAGATGGACGGGATGGGGGAGGTGTGGGAAAGAGGTCAAGGTTGGACAGGAAAAGTTTTTGGGACACACTGGGACGGGTAGCTGGAGGGGTTTTGGGAGTGGAGGAAGAGGTGGTGGTTGTAGGAGGTGTTCGTTTGCTGACTTTGGGTGAAGGTGCATGCGCTGGAGGCTGTCGTGAGGTGGATGGCTGTTGGGCGGGTGTGTGCCTGCGTTTGTGTATCTTGGGAGGGGGCGTCACAGACACACTGGGAGAGGACACAGGGGACGTTTGAATGGTAGTGGGGGTGGTGACTGCACGTGAGCGGGGTGTGGTGGTGGGTGTGCTGGAGAGGGACGTAGTGGCTGTAGAGGTAGTGCATGCAGGTATGAGTGTAGACGAGACAGGGAGGGAGGAGGGAGACGAGGAGGAGGGGGACACAGTGGAGGCAGTGGATGCTGGTGTGTCTGCATGTGTGTGATGCTTGCGTGAGTGCCTGTGGGATGTGTGGTGCTTATGTTTGCCTGAGCTTCCCTTGTGTGTTGACATGTGTGCATGCTGGTCTGTAGGTGTGCTTGGGATAGGCTGAGGTAGAGGGGATTGGGTCTGGGTGGAGGAAGTTGGAGGGGGGAGGCTAAACACATGGACAATGGCTGCCATCAGTGCTGAGGCCAGAGTCTGAAAAGCTCGCTGAAGGGCCGCCTGACCAGAATGAATGCCCTCCAGGAATGCATTTGTTTGTTGCAACTGCCTTTTTACACCCTGGATGGCATTCAAAATGGTAGACTGCCCAACAGTGAGGGACCTGAGGAGGTCAATGGCCTCCTCACTGAGGGTAGCAGGGGTGACTGGGGCAGGGCCTGAGGTGCCTGGGGCGAAGGTGATGCCCACCCTCCCGGGTGAGCGGGCACGGGGCGAAGGCTGAGGGGCTGCTGGGAGGGTGGTGCTGGAAGGGGGGGTGGCAGCTGTACCTGTAGATGGAGGTGGCACAGATGTTGCTGCGACCACAAGGGAGCTCCCATCAGAGGACGAGTCCGTGTCACTGGTCTCAGCTCCTGTCCCCGCCGTGGAGCTCCCCTCGCCCTCCGTCCCACTGGTGAAGTCCGAGTCCGTAGTGTGGCCCTCCATGGCCATGTGGGATGCAGCTCCCTGGTGCTCTGGTCCCACTGCTCCTCTGCCTGATGATGCTAATGCACAGAAGAACATGGAGACCACAAAAAGGGGGGGGAGATAGAAGAAAGACATGTTGAGTGCATGCATTACCGCTACCGTTGGCGGACACGACAGACACAGAAGCCCCCTGCACTACGCCGCGCTCTTGGGCTCCACTGTTCAATTCCTGGGAAATGGCCTACAAGGCTATGGACGACATCTGCACACATAGATGACACAGGGGCATGACTAGGTGTACTTGGCACTCTACAGAGGTGGGGTGGGGTGCCACATGGCCTGCCTTACTGAGGGACCTTGCCTACGGAACTCGCCCTGGCCTAGGGAAACCCACAGCCCACCTCCCCCACCCAGGCCCCTCCACTGCGCGCAAAGTCAGCAGAATGAGAGTGTACTCACCCCCTTGTTGCTGCTGTGATGCCCTCAAGCACCCATTCAACTCCGGGTAGGCCACCGCCAGGATCCCGAACATCAGGGGGGTCATGGTGCGACAGGCACCCCTCCCACATTGGGAGGCCATCCCCAGCTGAGCCTCCGCCGTCTTCTTGCTCCAGCGGCGAATGTCCTCCCATCTTTTACGTCAGTGGGTGCTCCGTCTGTGGTAGACCCGCAGGGTCCGGACGTCCTTGGCGATGGCACACCAAATATGTTTTTTCTGGAGGGCGCTGACCTACATGAATTGTACAGGGGGAAGAGAAAGTTATTACCAACTGCACCGTCAAAGTGATTGGCCCCCATCCCTACCCTTGCCATGTGGCACATGCATTCACCGTTGTTTCATGAACACCGCACTCTCCCCCCTTCCTTCTTACATCCAGCCCTCTCCACACAGGCATAGCCCATACATCATGCTCCCAGTGTACTTACCTGTTTGTCTGGAGGACCGTAGAGTAGCGTGTTCTGGGGGAGGACTCCATCCACGAGTTTCTCCAACTCCTCCGATGTGAAGGCAGGGGCCCTTTCCCCAGACACTTGAGCCATTGTCTCTTCCAGACCGAGGTCACAGCAGCACTTGCAGTGTAGGTCCTCTCCTGTCGAAGATCAGGTATCGAGGGATTCAACAGATAGAAAATGGCGGTCACGTCTGCGGCAGCGCGTACCGTCACCGCCGGCGTACATCGTCATTGGCTCCTGGGACCCATAGGATCCAATGTTAACCAATGCAGCATTGAGCCGCGGTCTTCGACCGCCTAACGGAACGGTGTACAACGCCAGCGCAGTTACCTCACATCCCATTGTCCCACTTTAGAGGTCAGGCAGCCGCCATTTCAGGGGCCCACATGGCTTCATTTTCAACTGCGTCACACATACCTAGGCCTAGACTCAACACACATACAGGCCACTTTTTGAGTATGAATGGTGTTCTGTGTAAACTGTGGGTAAGTACCTCTGAGTTGTTTGACTCTGTGCTCGCTGTTGTCCTTCATAGGCACCGTCCGCTGGGACATGTGAGAAGATGGCGACATCCTCCGGTGTACCGACCGTTGGTGGACCTGTCCACAATGGAGGAAAGACATGTGATAATCACATACCAGCTTGACTGTGCCACAATCCAGGAACTGTGTACCCAGTTGGAGCCAGACCTGATATCAGCTATCTGCCATCCCACAGGAATCCCCCCTCAAGTGCAGGTGCTGTCAGTGCTCCATTTCCTTGCAAGTGGGTCATTTCAAACAACAGTGGCCATAGCATCAGGGATGTCCCAGTCTATGTTTTCCAACGTGTTGTCCAGAGTGTTGTCTGCCCTTCTGAAACACATGCAGAGCTACATCGTTTTCCCTCAGGTGGAGGATTTGCCTACAGTGAAAGGTGATTTCTATGCCCTGGGACATATCCCCAACATCATAGGTGCCATTGATGGTGAAGAACCAGAACCTTTTGGGCCTGGCGGCGCAGGGTACGCCTGAAATCTCCTTGGATTCACCTGCCTCAACTAACAGAGACACGGGACACTCTGTCAGGCGTAAAAGATCAGATTTTATTAGCTGCAGCTAGTACAGTTATCCAAGAAGTACACAAGGTATGTTCTCAGGAGACTGCCACTTTACTTTGTGGCGCACAATCTTATATACCGTATAAAAACATTTATTAACTACATACACTCCCAGAACACATAGAAAGGAGCCAGTAAGAATGATGTAAAGATAGAGCAGAGTCAATAGAAATGTCGGAAAACAAGACAGAACAAAGTATCAAGTGACTTAAGGTTGCCTCCCCTCCAGCTGTGTTTGTCACCCCTCCCTTGAACTAATTCATTAACCGATCCACAACGAAGTTTGCATGTGGTGCGATAAGTTTGTGTGCGTTTGGAAGACAGTTGTGAAATGAGAGAATACTAGCAAAGGACAGCGAAGGCCAGACGATAAGATAAGATCGGCGGAGAATAGTGTGAGCCTACAGATAGTTGAAACAAGGATTAGAAAACCAGACAGGGATTAGTGTACTCGGTCAGACCTTAATACCAGCCTTGTAAAGATAGAGGCAGAAGACTGTTTTGAACACCATGTTGCAGAATAAGCAGAAAAGGCAGAATGGACTTCGTTCGCTGTGCTGCCTGAGTGAAGGCAACATAAAATGGCGGCGGGCCACAAAATGGCGGGTCGATACGATCGTATTAAAAATCGAATTTCCTCAGACCCTCCTTTTGCCAGAACTCAGGCAAGATACACAAACTCATGTTAATCTGAGTCGATGTCTATGGCCATGAGGTCATCAAGCTGTTGCTGTACCATCATTTTGATATTCTCTGCTCTTTGTGACTTGGGTTTGGGAATACATGCAGTAGCACATAGGTTGCAGACGGCAGGACCGCAGTGCATACAAAGACAACAAGAGAATATAAAAGCTGAAATTACTCCAAAGAATGTCAATACCTTCCAACCCCATTTGGACAGCAATCCCCAAAACCACTCTGAAAAGGACCAATCTCCTTCGTCCTGATGAATCGACTCGGAGATTATGTGTAACTTAGAGATAGCTTGGTATACTGTCAGAGCGTCATTAGGTATGAAAATACAGCAACTTGATCCGATCAATTTGCATACTCCACCACGGTCCGCAAGAACAAAGTCTAAGGCAACACGGTTCTGCAAGGTCATAAGACGATCAGCCTGTAGTTCAGCTGTAATGTTACTTAAAGCTCCTACAGTGATGTCTATGGTGGTTTCTACGACACAAACCAATTGCCTTATATTTCTGCTGTTGGCCATTGGACCCCAGAAGGGAAGAAATCCTTTGAGGAAATCTCCTCCCTCTTGTCCTGCTGTGTCTTTCGAATCCACAATCCCTCTGCCATATCTATTTTTATGATGATTCGCAGGAGCGGTGTATGTAGGGGGAAGAAGAAAGGCTATATAACAAGTACCAGAAAAATCAGCTGGCAACCATGTATAAGCCCTATCGTGGCAAACGAAGTATGTACCTTGAGATGGTACTAACGGCGGTGAATTCAGGGCTGAATAAACATATGTATGGGAACATAAACTTTCTCTTTGTCCAGTGTTTGGAGTTCTACCATTTATTTGCAGACAGAAATTTCCTTGTTGGGGTATGACCCGTATCGGAGGAGATTTTCCTTGCTCAATCTTATCATTGAGGCTGGAAATGTAATTAGTTATGTTCCAATTGGTATATGCTTTTCTTTCATCTATGGAAGCTTCACTTTTTTCCATGATTTTAGCCATAGCTACCATTCCCTTTATCAATAAACTATGACTGAAATCTGAACCAACACTATGTGAACTGACAGGTTGTTTAATTTTACTTTGATATGCATTATTGAAAATGACAAAATAAGCCCAAGCGGAACCTTCATAGGAGAATGGAAGAACTAAATATGGCATTCCATTTTCTACTGTATGTGGTATGAGTCCACACACCCAACAGTCAGTTGTATTGATCACTAACTGATGTTGATGTAACAACTGGACGAAGGAATTGTTAAAGTATTCAGTTCTTCTGATGAGTTCATGCTGGGGAAGAGTGTGAAATAGGTGCGGAGAGATAGTAGAAGAAGATGTAGAGGTAGGAGAAGAGACAACTTTTTGCTGCAGAGTAATAATGATCCAGTTTATAGATGCCAAAAGAATACACGACAATATAATGACGCATAGAGCAATACTACAACGACTACATATTTCTTTACAATTATTCTTTACATTTTTACTTTCTCTTTTATTTAATGTAGCCTCCATCTTTCTAAGTGGATGCTCACGGCAATCTTCCTCAATCACTGTAGTCACGATTATCTACCGTCCTATGACACTGTGAGGACCTGCAGGCCTATTGCCACTTACTCAGGTCGTGACTAAGACTCCTACCGTGACCCTGCAACCGGGATAGAGTACTACATAGGAGAGAAAGTTACAAGTTCTTTGGTCTTGGTCTCAAATTATAGCGTTCTTGTCCAGAGGCAGTCTGGTTTTGAAACAATGTTCCTGGATTTGTCGTGTTCAAGCGACGATGCGATGGTATTGCTTCTTGAAGGATGTCGTCGTCCTCTTTCTCAGAAAGTTTTCCAATTAGACGCGCATCACTGAATGGTACAAATTGCGGAACTTTCTCACTTTCAGAGTCACTGATGCCTCTACGGACCCACTGATCGAAAGGCAAGGGCAAAGGCACTTTCTTGCAGTGCACGGCATGCACCCAGTTTTTCTTTCCTTCGACTTTAACTGCTGTTCTTGTGGTCAAAAGAACCAGGCGTGGCTCTCTCCATCTGGGCTCCAAATTTCTCTGTCGTTGGAAATTTTTCGTGCAGACCCAGTCACCTGGTCGGATGGAATGACCTGGGTCTGTGGAAGCCTCTGGTAGAGCACTCTGAACCTGTTGATGAAGAACACGCAATTTAGTTGTAAGGTCATGCAAGTAGTCAATCAACATCGGGTATGGCAAGTCTGAGTATTTCTTAGGGCGAGGAACTCCCCATACATTAGCTGGGCGACCAAATATCACTTCGTAAGGGCTAAGCCCCAAACGAGAGTGTACTGCTGTTCTGGTGGACAGAAGAGCCAATGGTAAAGCATCAGGCCAATTAAGTCCTGTGCTAGCTTGCACCTTAGCAATTTTAAGCTTCAAGGTTCCATTGTAGCATTCTACTAAACCAGCCGACTGTGGGTGATTCGCCGCGTGGAACTTCTGTTTTATGCCAAGGCCTGCACAAACTTTTTGCATGACTTGACCCACAAATTCGCTCCCATTGTCACTCCAGACAATGCGCGGCAAACCAAACCTAGGGAAGAATTCTTTCAAAAGTATTTTGGCAGTTGATAAAGCAGTATTGTCCTTCAGAGGGTAGGCTTCTACCCATCTAGAAAAAGCACATACTACCACCAGAACATATTTGAGGTTGTTGCATCGTTCCATGTGAATATAATCGATCTGCAACACCTCAAATGGATATGTTGGAGGAGCAAAATGTCCTGCTGGAGTTGGGGTTCCCTTTCCCGGATTGTACATCAAGCAAACAATACAATGTTTTACTACATTATTTGCACACTTTGGGATCCCCTCATTTTGCCACACTGGAGCCAGAAGTTTACATATTCCTTTTGCGCTTAGGTGAGCTGGACCATGTGCCATAGTAACTACAGGTAGTACATAAGCATCTGGTAACAGCCAACGTTGATGTTCTGATAATTCAACCCAACATCCCATCTCATCTAACATTCCTGTACTTTCCTTCCACTTTCTCAACTCATTCTCCGTAGCCTCTCCTTGAATTGATTTCACACTCTCTACTGTATCTTCACACATTCCCTTTTCTCTTACGCAGTTTGCGGGACCTGCAACATACATTCGACTTGTGTTGTCTCTGGCTGTCTTTTTCGCTACCTCATCTGCAAATGCATTTCCTCGACCAACATCGTCCACAATCTTTTTGTGTGCACTACACTTCACAATCGCTATCTGAGTAGGCATTGTAAGTGACTCAAGAAGTTCAGTCACTAATTGACCATGTTGTATCTTAGTACCATGGGAAGTAAAGAATCCTCTTTCCTTCCATAAACGCCCAAAGTTAAACGCTACACCAAAAGCGTATTGGCTATCAGTGTACACGTTTACTCTTTTTCCTTCGGATAACACAGACGCTCTAGTTAAGGCTATCAATTCAGCTGCCTGAGCTGAATTATGTCTAATGCGTGCTGTCTCCACAATCGTATGCAAAGTGGTAATAGCGTAGGCTGAAACTGTATCTCCATTCGGGAGCTTGAAACAAGAACCATCTACCCATAGTGTTCCATCAGGATTCACTAATGGCGTGTCTTTTAGATCAATTCTACCCTTAGTCTCTTCTTCAGTACGGAGAAAACAATCATGCTGTTCAGAGACATCTCTCTCTTCTGGAAGAGGCAACAAAGTAGCTGGATTCAGGGTATTACATCGTTTGATGTGTATGTGACTAGCCAAAAGCGTCAGCTCATATCCGGACAACCGAGCACTCGTAAGATGCTGCGTTTTTGTCCTATTTAGTAAAATATCCACTGCATGTGGCACCATAACAATGAGAGTATTATCTAGCACTACTCCAGCAGACTGTCGAATAGAAATTGCTGCTGCCGCTGTCGCCTTAAGACAACTAGGCAATGCTTTAGCTACTGGATCTAACGTAGCTGAGAAATATGCGCATGGTCGCTGTTGATCTCCAAAACGCTGCGTTAAGACTGACAATGCACAACCCTCTCTTTCGTGGACATAGAGCGTAAAGGGCTTACTGTAATCAGGAGTACCCAATACAGGAGCAGAACACAAAGCAATACGCAAATCAGTAAAACTCTTCTGACACTCGTCAGTCCACGGAAGAGGCTGAGGCGTATCTTTTAAAGTTAGCGCCAACAGCAGTTTAGCCAATAAAGAGAAACTCGGAATCCACTGTCTACAATAAGAAGTAATGCCCAAAAAGGCACGTACCTCTCTTTGTGTGGATGGGACTGACATTTGTGCAATTGCCTGAATTCGTTCGGGGGTCAATCGTCGTCCCTCCTTTGACAAGAGATGACCCAAATAAGTCACCTCGCGACAGACATATTGTAATTTAGAAGGGGAAACCTTGTGATTCAGATCAAACAAATGACGCAACAGTGCAACGGTCACGTTTTTGCAAATCTCCTCTGAATCAGTGGCAACTAATAAGTCATCCATGTACTGAATGAGAGCGGCACCGGACGGTAAGGAAAAAGCATCAAGATGACATTTTAGAGCTTGACTGTAAACAGAGGGACTTTCACAATAACCTTGAGGTGCGCGTTTAAACCGGAAGCTTCGGCCTCCGAGGGAAAAACCAAAAATATCTCTACTCTCTTCGGCGATGGGAATACTAAAGAAAGCATTCTTTAAATCGATAACTGAAAACCAAGTCGCTGTAGAAGGTATCATCGTCAACAGAGCAGTGATATCTGGGACTACAGGAAACTGCGGTACGACAATCTTGTTTACCTCCCGAAGATCAATTACAAAACGATAAACAGGAGGCTGAGAAGGATCAGTGCGTTTAAGAACCGGAAGAACAGGACTGTTACATATATTTCCTCTCGTTTCCTCAACCACACCCTTCTGAATCAAATCATGGACAATTTCCAGAAGTGCTTTCTCACCTTCAGTAGAGATTCTGTATTGCGGAATACGTGGCATTTCAGCATTGGGCTTAAGAGTAACAACATAAGGTGGGATCTCAAGACAACCAACGTCATTCGGACCCGTAGCCCAAAGCGTTTCGGGAAGAGAAAGCAATTCAGGTGGGAACTGATCTTTTGATAAGTACATTGGACTAGTCATTTTCTGTCCTAGAGTGAGGTATACACCAGAAGGTGAACAATATATCGTAGCATGCATTCTTTTTAATAGATCTAAACCCAACAGATTTTCACCACAACCATTCGTCAGAAGAAGCGGAGCTTCTAAATCATAAGGGCCTATTGAAACAGGCAAAGGGCAAGAAACTGGATTGCGAACAGGGGTGCCAGAAAATCCTACAGATACATTCGTTAAGCCAGACAAAGGTGCGCCAGGGAGTTTAGAATGAATGATAGAGCTTCTCATGGCACCAGTATCTAAAAGAAATGGCTCTGAAACACCCATTGTAGTGACATTAACATAAGGTCCATTCTGATCCACTGGAATTGACGTAACCCCCTTACTTTGTCCATGGCTGTCCTATTCAAAATGAAGACTTTCATTCCCTCCTTCAATATACTGATCCTCACTGTAATACTGTGTAGACCTAACATTTTGCTGGTCAAAGTAATTTCCGGAATTTGGAGGAACAAAAGAACGCTGCCCTTGGGTTAACACACCTCGACCTCTACCTCTATTTGCTGACTGAGAACCACCACGACCTCGTGAAGCAGATGTTGTTCCATTACGCTGCAACAATGCCGGACAACTGTTCTTAAAATGACCTTCCTCCCTACAATAAGCACATTGATTGGGACCTAGCAAAGGTCTTGGAATGAATGGTTCAGGCTTTTGATACAACCTCTGAAACTGCGGAGGCGGTTGAAACTGAGGCTGAACATAACGAGGAGGATAAGCCTGTTGCAAGAGAACTTTAGTTTTTAATTCTTTCGTCTTTTTCTCTTGTTTTTCCCTTTCTTCTTTGTCTCTATTTTCATAATATTGTGCAGTAGCCAATATCTGGGCGGAAGAAGAAACTGCCCATGAACTCTCGGAGTCTTTTAGCTTGTGTGATAGTTCAGGAAGCAAGTTATATACGAACTTATCCACAAATAATCGCTGTCCCCCTTCTGTAGCCATATCTTGACCACTGTGATCAATGAATGTCTCCTCGAATCGGGTAAAGAAATCGGAAACACTTTCATCTTTCTTTTGTTTACATGCTGCTAGCTTATCCCAATTAACTCTCAAAGCAGGCATCATTGTTTTCATTAATGTAATAATCCTACCAGGGAGTTCTGAGATCAAAGCGTCGGGCTTTGCACCACCTACTTGACCTCTATCTGCGGCAATAATAGCGTTCCAATCGCCGCCTAATTCTTGAGCGTGATCCTCTCTACGAATTTTAGCCCATATTGTCTGTGGAACTACATTTCCCATCAACATGTCAATATCTGCTAGATTCATAGTACATGCATCAACTGTTTGCGACAACTCTTTATAGTAACCAGCAGGATTTTTGCGTGGATCTGGTAGTGACTGTTTAAGTGCTAAAACTTCAGACCTTTTCCAGGGGACATGTATCCATATGCGCTGAAAATGCGCAGGAATAGCTGGATTAGCACCTGCTGCTGCAACTTCTTCCTTCCATATTGGAGAAACCTCTCTCATGGGATAGTTTTTCAGTGCTGTCCTAACTGAAGGATCAGAATCAGGAAAAGTCTGTGAGAACAATAGGGATCTGAAAGAAATAAGTGTTCTGACAGCGTTTTCAACCTTAGGACCCACAATAAGTCCTTTGTCAAAGTCAGCCTGAACATCTAACAGATCCTGTGGGACCGAACCCAAATTCATATCCTCCCATTCTTTAGCGAGAGTATCGCACATAACTTTAAAAACATATCTCTGCGTAGGTGCATTCCATTGCTGAAAGGTGGACATAATATCAGACGTACTATATTGAGGACCCTTCTTGATCCATCTACAAGCAAGTGAGTCCAATTTTTCTCGCTCTTCGGAGTCTGGGAATTGACTACGAGACTGTCTTCGAGAAAAAGCTGGAGACACGTTTAAAGCTTCAAAGAAAGGTGATAAGAGACCAGAGACAGTATCGGTAAATCGCTTACGCGTAGATGGAGAATTTGACATAAGGATAGGGGACAAGGTATTAGGTGAATTAACTAAAGGAGCATTAGGAATTGCCAAAGGAGCAGAAGGCAAAGGAGTTAAAGGCAAAGCTGGCATAGGCAATACTTGAGGAGGCAAATGTGGAAAAGCTGGAGCAGGCGGAAGCACAACTGGCGGCTGAACAGGCTGTAACATCGGGGGTGCATTAGCACCTTGTACATAGGGCGGAGGCAATTTCAATAAGTGGGACATTAAGGAATCTTCCTCAAAATCTTTTCTTTTATCAAGGGAAGAGATAGGCAACGTCGGATAGCATTTATCTATTGCCATTCGATGCTGTCTGTCTGAAATTTCCATTGCATTATCTATTTCATCATCTTTGAATTGCTGAGCAGCCTGTATAATCGTCATTCCCTGTGTTTTCCTATCTCGTTTCGCTTGTTTAATTTCTCTCTGTTTGGCTTCCTTACGCCAAAGGCGAAAAGAGTCAAACATTGCCGGCCGGGCTTTTCTTTTAAATAACGTTGCTTCTAAATTATCTAGCACATCAGTTTCGAAACTACCATTTTCTGACCATTTTAAAACACCATCTTTCTTTGTATATCGGGTCAATGTCTTATTAAAGGCAATAGGACCAACACCATGTTTAGAATAGAGCTCATATGTGGGAGTTCCAACCGAAGGAATCGGACAGGAGTCCTCAAGCTGGGAGTCCCTATTACAACCAAAGCAACAAAGTTTTCCAAACTTAGTCAGACCAGACATCTCACGATTTTTACTGGCTGTTCACAAACATCAAGGGGGTAAAACTTTCAGTTTACACAGCACAAATGCACTTACCCCTCGGCTTTGGCCACTGCAATGGCCAAATCTAAGGACCTAAGGACAAAACAAAGACCAAAATTTGTGGGCGCGACCCACCAAATACTTAACTAAGGATGTCTTCTTACACCAACAGAGGCCCGTCTATCGTCTCGCTTTACCATACATCATCAAAGAAAGGGCCAAGGCAGGGCGGCAGTCAGGGCAGCAGTCGTCAGTAGCCGTCAGGAAGGAGTAACCGCGCTGAAAAAGACCTTCGGACCACTTCGACATACAGGGGTCGCTTGACGTGGCTCGCGATTCCTCCAGAATTTTCTTGCGGGGTTCCTCACGACCTTCAGGCAGAACCGGTACCGCTGAAGCCGCCCCACGTTGGGCGCCAGTTGAAGAACCAGAACCTTTTGGGCCTGGCGGCGCAGGGTACGCCTGAAATCTCCTTGGATTCACCTGCCTCAACTAACAGAGACACGGGACACTCTGTCAGGCGTAAAAGATCAGATTTTATTAGCTGCAGCTAGTACAGTTGTCCAAGAAGTACACAAGGTATGTTCTCAGGAGACTGCCACTTTACTTTGTGGCGCACAATCTTATATACCGTATAAAAACATTTATTAACTACATACACTCCCAGAACACATAGAAAGGAGCCAGTAAGAATGATGTAAAGATAGAGCAGAGTCAATAGAAATGTCGGAAAACAAGACAGAACAAAGTATCAAGTGACTTAAGGTTGCCTCCCCTCCAGCTGTGTTTGTCACCCCTCCCTTGAACTAATTCATTAACCGATCCACAACGAAGTTTGCATGTGGTGCGATAAGTTTGTGTGCGTTTGGAAGACAGTTGTGAAATGAGAGAATACTAGCAAAGGACAGCGAAGGCCAGACGATAAGATAAGATCGGCGGAGAATAGTGTGACCCTACAGATAGTTGAAACAAGGATTAGAAAACCAGACAGGGATTAGTGTACTCGGTCAGACCTTAATACCAGCCTTGTAAAGATAGAGGCAGAAGACTGTTTTGAACACCATGTTGCAGAATAAGCAGAAAAGGCAGAATGGACTTCGTTCGCTGTGCTGCCTGAGTGAAGGCAACATAAAATGGCGGCGGGCCACAAAATGGCGGGTCGATACGATCGTATTAAAAATCGAATTTCCTCAATGGGACCCATGTGGCTTTGGTCCCCCCCCCCACAGGAGTGAACAGGTGTACAGAAACCGGAGGAGTTATCATTCGATGAATGTACAGATGGTATGTTTGGCAGACCAGTACATCTCCCATGTGAATGCCATGTTCCCTGGCTCAGTGCATGGCGCCTACATCCTGCGGAATAGCAGCATCCCTTATGTGATGGGTCAACTCCAGAGGCACCGCGTGTGGCTATTAGGTGAGCACCTGGAAGCTAGTCAGTGGGAATGGTTGTCTGGGTCTGGGGATATCCCTACAGGTTAGTGCGTGTCTAACGGTTGTCCCTCGCCATTTGCAGGTGACTCTGGTTACCCCAACCTGTCATGGCTACTGACCCCAGTGAGGAATACCAGGACAAGGGCAGAGGAACGCTACAATTAGGCCCATGGGCGAACTAGGAGGGTGATCAAGCGAACCTTCGGCCTCCTGAAGGCCAGGTTCCGGTGCCTCTATATGATAGGTGGATGCCTATTCTACTCACCAAAGAAGGTGTGCCAGATCACCGTGGCCTGCTGTATGCTTCACACCTTGGCTTTGCGACGACAGGTGCCTTTTCTGCAGGAGCATGGTCCAGATGGAGGTGTTGTGGCAGCTGTGGAGCCTGTGGACAGTGAAGATGAGGAAGCAGAGGAAGAAGTCATGAACAACAGCGACTCAGTGATCCAGCAATATTTCAAGTGAGACACAGGTAAGAGTACTGACCTGCCTACTATGTGTACTTAAACACTACTGCCTCTCTACTGTCTGTCGTTTTCACCCAGTGTATGGTCACTGAGTTGTCTCTTTCCCTTACGATTTCACAGATGTGGGTCCCACTGTGTGACATCTGCTTTGATTCCTCATGGACTAGAGCTGTGTGACATAGGTATTTTGACATTACATTTGAATGAACATTTTGGAGCTGTAATTGCTAATACACTATTTCGAAATCACAGACAGACTCCAGATTGTTTTGTGCTTTAAGTGTGTTTATTTAAGTGCTCAATATTGGAGGGGGTAGTAAAATGGTGAGGGGTGATGGTGGAGGAATGTCCATGGCAGAGTCCAGTCTATTAGTCTCACAGGCGCATTGTCCAAAGGGGCATAGGAAGTGGAGCTGGGGCAGTTTAAGTATCGACAGGGTGACAAAGTGGGACAGTAGGATGGCAATCAGGGTGGTCTCATTTCTTGGCAGGGGTCTTGGCATCATTCTCTGTCTTGTTCCTGGATCTCAAGGAACCTTTGCGAGGTGGTTTTCCCTCTGCACGGGGTGGGGTGCAGGTGTGTTGGTCCTGTGGGGTGCCGTCCTGTCCACTAGCGCCGGCGGAGGTGGTGGGCAGTTCATCGTCCTTGCTAGTGTCAGGGGCCCCTTGACACGCGGCAGTGTGTTGGCGGTCTTCTGCACGGCGGTAAGCGGGATTTACCGCCAATGTTGTAATGAGTGCCTTTATACGCTGTTCCACCGGAAGCCAGTGGAGAGAGGACAAGGCCCATTTAACTGAAGTATGCCTTGGAATATCAAGCAGAAGACGCGCTGCGGCATTCTGGACCACCTGCAATTTGCTGACCACATATTTGGGAGAGCCAAGAAATAGACTATTACCATAATAGAGTCGGGACAGAATGATTGCCTGTACAATAAGTCTTTTTGCCGGAGGGGGGAGTATTACAAGTACCCTTCTCAAAAGTCTTAATGACCCAAAGCAGGCAGCAGAAATTTTCTTGCCATGATGTTCCAGGGTGAGATGAGGGTCTAGCTTTTAATATAATTCTTAGGAGGGGGCAGGTACTCCAGCAGGGAAGTAGCTAAGGGGTTATTGCCAGGGGTAGGATGGTGGCCGAGGATCATTATTTCTGTTTTATCCCCATTAAGTTGGAGCATACTATTAGTCATCCAGCTGGATATTGCCTGTAAACACAAAGACAATACAGATCCCTCTGACCCTTCCATCATGGAGAAAGAAACCACTAGCTGAGTGTCATCTGCATAGGAGACCAATGATAATCCAAGAGACTCCACTAGCTTTGCCAAGGGGGCCATGTATATATTGAATAAAGTAGGGCTAAGTGACGAGCCCTGTGGGACCCCACAGCTCAAATTGAACTGATAAGAGAAATGAGAGCGATCCAAAACCTGGAATGATCTATCCTCAAGAAATGAGGTGAGCCAGTTGAGTGCAAGACCATTGATTCCCGTTGCCTTTATCCTTTGAATAAGCAGATGATGATCTACTGTGTCAAAGGCAGCACTCAAATCAAGAAGTATAACAGCTGTCATGTGACCCTGATCCATTCGCTTTCTAGCTTCTTCCATGACCGCTATCAATTCAGATTCAGTACTATGAAGAGGCCTAAAGCCCATCTGGGTCGGATGTAAAATATTATTCTCTTCCAGGAATATGGATATTTGAGAGTTAATATATTTATCCAATATTTTAGAAATAAAGGAAGTAGAGATATGGGCTTATAATTTTTAAGATCCATAGCATCTAAATTTGTTTTTTTTAACAGGGGCTTGACTTTCGCATATTTCCACCGTTTCAGGACAAAGCCCCTCAAGAGGGAGGAGTTCAACAATTCAGTTAGAACAAAGACAGTGGCCGAGCCCCGAGAGCTAAGACATAAGGAGGGGCTGGATCCAAAGGTGAGCCTGACTTTAATGCGGTGAGAAAGGAAACAGTCTGTTCCTGAGATAGCGGGGAGAAATGTGATAAGGTGGCTATACTTTTTGGGGGGTATTGTAGCTTGACTTACCAGCTTGGCCTTGTCCTTGATCTTTTGTTGAAAGAACCTGGCTAAATTATTACTATGTTCTTCTGAAACTTCTATTGGATCTGCCTCTATGGGGGAGTGAATAAGTTCTTCAAGCACCTCGAAAACCTCTTTAGAAGAGCCTGAGGCCTGTTCTATTCTACTGGAAAAATATGAACCTTGTGCTAATCTTATTTCTGCATGGTAGTGCCTGATAGATTGCCTATATTCCTCCCTTGCAGCCAGGTCTAGGGATTTCCTCCACTTTCTCTCCAGGCATCTACACTTCCTTTTAAGTGATGACAGATGAGGGGTGAACCACTGGGCGTCGACTCTCCGAAGGATCCCAGTTGTTGTATTGTGGGGAAGAAGAGTGTCAAGACAGTCGGTAATCCAATCATTGAAAGGTTCAGTTTCTATCTGATTGGATTTAAAATAGGTCAATTTCCGGCTGTCTAGAAGCCCGATCCATTCACCAGGATTAAGACTATGCCACCTCCAACACAGCTGGACTGAGGGCTGGGCGGGACCTTTTACAAAGGAGAAACCTAATTTTAGTGGAATTAATAAGTGGTCAGACCATGCCAGAGGAAGAGCGGGCGTGGAGTGAAGCACTGCCAAATTACTAAAGACTATGTCAGTGGTATGCCCCTTGCCGTGCGTCAGGCCTTTAACTTGTTGTCTTAGACCGAGAGCTTCCATGTCTGCCAAAAGGCGTCTAGTTGCTATCAAGTCCAAATTATCTATTTGAATATTAAAATCACCTAAGATCGTTAGTTTAGGCTTATTACATATTAAATCGGCCAGTTGGTCAGGGAAAGTGTTTTAAAAATTGTTGGAAGATCCCGAAGGACGATAGAGCAGCACTCCTGTGAAAGTGAAAGTAGGGTGGAGAATCAAAGAAAAGAACATACTTTTGCAACCCATTAACTGTAGAGGGCGAGAGCTAAGCTTAAATTCTTACTTGTATATGATCGCATCTCCTCCTCCTCTTGAAGTAGTTCTGTCAGTCCTTGCTATCAGGTACCCTGGGGGTAAAGACAAAGCTATGTCGGGCCGGCCCCTCATGCAGCCATGTCTCAGTAAGGAATATGGCAGCAAGAGCAGTATCGCTCAACAAAAGATTAATGTCCAACTTATATGCTGGTAATGAGCAGCAGTTTTGCAAGCAAAAGAGTCATACGAGGGTTAATATAGGAGGGAACCATTGATCCTTTGTACTAAGGGGCCCATTTACAAGAGGGGCAAGACCACACATTGTCCCTCAAATCAGGGCACACCTGGCAAGTATCAGGGAAACATGGTCTAAAGTTCTTAGGAGTCTCTGAGGCATAGGTGCAACCCATACTCCTGAGCTGGCCAGGGGGACTGGCCCCTGGGCCTGTTCTGGCACGGATGGGCACAGACAGGCTTGCCTTCGGTGCGACCGCTGCATCACACGTTTTATCAGGGTCTAGTTTTAGACAACTAGACCGCTGACTCTCCAAAGATGGAGGCCGTAAAACGTGAGATGTAGCAAACCGTTTTACCCATTCTGTGTCTATGGGAAAATGTGTTCGTACATATGGCCCCAGGTCCTGTAATGCAATCATGAATTTTAAAATGCATCTGCACTGACAAGGGTCAGGAAGCTTGATTGGACCATAGTGCAGAGTCAAGGTCCATGAGCATGCCCCACTACAAGGCAATATTATGCAACATGCAATTGGCAAAGATGATCTGCACTTCACTTCTGGAAGAACATAGCACCACCAGTATGATCTCAATATCTGAAGTGGAATTGAGGTGATCAAATGTATGCTCTCTGATGCCTCGTGCCTGTGTTCAAGCTCGGTTTTACCTCGGTTGGCGCACAGTGGTAGAATAACAGTACTGAGTCTGGGAATGACACATCAACCTTATGTTCCTTGATTTGGTGTCACCTCCCTGCACACGCACCCCATTGCTCTGGTGCATCCTCCATTTATGTAGCCCTAGGGGCTTTTCTACTTTGTATTATTAGTGACCCATTGCTCTGATGAACCGTCTTATCTGTGGCACGTGGTACTCTGTGTATACATTCTTCTGATGGCCCATTGTTTTAGTGTGTCCTCACTTCACGGGCCCACAGTTCTTGTGTATTACTTGTTGCTTCATTGTGTAAGTTGTTAACAGGAACTATAAACAACATAGAAGTGGTAGGCACAATATAATGTATTACTGGGCCTAAACCAGCTGACAAGAGTTGAAGAATCATATACTCAAAAAGCAAACACTGAGGTCATTATTGCTATCTTGAACATATCAGTTAGCTCATGATCATGTGGGTCATTCCGTGGCAGATGTAAACACGTTTTTTAATGCACATGCACTCATGAGCACGTGGAACGGCTTCCATAAATCGTTCTCGATATTTGTCGCACATAAATGTACTGAATTAGGTGGCGTTAGGTTTGTATTGATTTACATAGGTATTGTGATTAGAGGATTCAATACAAGTGTCGTTCCTCAGTGATTTTCTTCTCCTTTTATATATTACAATAGAAACTCGAGGAAGATTCTGCCCAGGAATATCACCCTATGGACAGCCCGTTCATAGTCATCCTTCTTATGTAAAAACATATGAGGAACTACCACGGGTAAAAGTCCCTAATTACGTCTCTCGGATTTTGTTATGCACATCACTTTTTATCCTAGTGAAATGTTTTGACAATACCTTTCATCACTTTCTAACTAATGAGGCACTTCCCCTCGCATTCCTGTCTGCAACATAGACTTGATCATCAAAGGTTTATCTTATAAGGAATATCCCACTGTGTGAATGAGGAACCACATCTTTATCACGTGAGATATGCATCTTTCACAGTGCATTGCCCTTACTGTACCGTTTCTGTTGTTATTCTGTTTATTTTAGAACACTGATTTGACTTTCTTCCATGTAGCGCTCACTCTGCAAAATACGTCGCCCACAGAGTACCACCTACCGTTGCTGTTATTTTAGTAAGACTGTTGTGATGACTTGCTTCTGTGAGTCCTCAACGAAAGAATACATCACACACGGTACCACCAAGCTTCAGTGTTATTTAGACTATTTAGGACTATTTGTTTACTTCTTTATGTAGAGTGTTTACCCTACATATTCATTTGCACATATGCTTCTACCATCTTTATAATAGTATTTAGGTAATTTATAGTCAGGGTGATTCTGCGACTGGGGCACTTTCTGCATAATTAAAGCTTTGCCGCAGTTGTCACATAATCTATCATCTGCTACACGAATTTCAGATTTTAAAAGAATTGCTTGTAGCTCAAATGGATCCAAAGTTATTAAAGACACTTTGACTTATTGCGCCACAGTGGAACGCCCCTTTCAAAGAAGGTGTTAATGGTCGAGACACTATTAAAATGTGTAAAAATAACAAAATAAAGAAGTAATACTATCATAAAATGTGCTGCATTACACCGCATAATTAGCTGTTTCTTGCAGCATAGCTTTGTTAACCCTGCTGCATAATGTGGTCATCCCCTGTCACATAATTCTAGTGTCCTGTTAATAGTAATAGTTAAAATTAATATGTTAATTGCTTCTGTACAATGCTCTTTGCTGTAAACCTTTTAAAATAAGTTACTATCTTCCTATGCTGCATTTACTGTATTTACCCTATTTTGTCACCTAGGGCCTTATTTAGAAATTTTCAGATGAGATACACCATCACAGGGGGCGGCAGCCCCAGACACTTTATAATAAGTGTGTTGTACCCTATGGCTCTTGTAATACGGCAGATGGCCTAGCCACCATGTTTTTACAAAATTAAACTATCCTCTAGACTCCAACTAAGGACATTCATTTGTACAGCACTGATTTCCATTATTTATCACTGAGGGTTACCAACATTCTATGCTATCGTCTTGTTGAGTCACACTATTGTGTTGACGGGTTTTTATACGTGTGCTATCATTTGATTGTGTTAGATGAATATGCTAACTTTTGTAAAGAGCTCTAAACAGGAGATGAACCGGTCTGCACTTGATAAGACATCTCAAAAAAATAAATATATAAATAAACCACTGACAGGAGGCACCTGGTAGACACCTGAGCTGTTCTGTTAGTGGAAGAATGATCCTCCGAAATACCAAGGGCCTGATTCACAAATGTTAAGTTAGACCAAAAGTCTACGTTTAGACCAAAAGTCTAAGGGGCATTTTTATACTCTGTTTGCGCCGAATGTGCGTCAAAATTTTTGACGCACAATCGGCGCAAACCCTGCCCCATATTTATACTTTGACGCCCGACCCCGCGGGCGTCAAAATTCCACCATGTGCGTCATTTTTTGGAAGGGGGAACCAGCCTTGCGTTAATTATATGCAAGGTAGGCGTTCCCTTCCAAAAAATGACTTTAAGGCCTGTGCCCCTTATTTATACTCTGGCGTCATTTTGACGCACAGGAGGGGGTGGGCCTTAAAAATCAGGGCACAGCCTTATGTGTGCCGTTTTTTAACGCCTGAGTCAGGGCAGGCGTTAAGGGATCTATGGGCTCGGAAGGAGCCCAGTGGTACCCTCCCCTGCCCCCAGGGACACCCCCTGCGTCCCTTGCCCACCCCGGGAGGACACCGAAGTGTAGAGGGAACCATCCCAGGGTAAGTATTTTTTTCCGATTTTTTTTGTGGCATAGGGGGGCCTGATTTGGGCCCCCCTACATGCCACTATGCCCAATGACCATGCCCAGGGGACATAAGTCCCCTGGGCATGGCCATTGGGCAAGGGGGCATGACTCCTGTCTTTGCTAAGACAGGAGTCATGTCAATGGAGGTTGGGCGTCCCAAAAAACGGCGCAAATCCGGTTTGAGGCCTGAATTTTGCCTCAGACCTGACTTGCACCATTTTTTGACGCACAACCCCCATTTTCCCATACGCCGGCGCTGCCTGGTGTGAGTAATTTTTTTTGACGCACACCAGTCCGCAGCGCCGGCTAACGTCATTCCATTAATAAGGCGCCCGCATGGTGCGTTGGAATGGCGTTAGCCGTCGTTAAAATTTTTGACGCACAACTGCGTTGGCGCAGTTTTGCGTCAAAAAGTATAAATATGGGCCTAAGTTTACTACTTACCGGAACTGACGTCACATGCCATTTTTGAGTCGAGTGTGTATCAGGGCCGGGTCGAACCGAGCCAGGCTGAGCCGAGTGGAGTTCCAGTGTCGATCTGGCAAGGACTGTAACTGCAGAAGGGCTGCAATAAGAGCTGCACTAGACCTTATCTTTCCCGACCTGCCTGCATAGGCACACATTCTCGCCTCTGCACCATGCTGCACCATGCCAGTATCTCATGCCTCCTAGATTTTTTCATGTTCATGCTGCATGAGCTCCGAGCAATGAGTAAGGTGGAGAGCAGAACCCGACCGTGGCCCATCAGCTTAATGCTTGGTGTTTAAGGGCTGCTTTCCTCGAGGGACTGTGAGTGCGGCAGCCACAGCCGGCAGCCACATAGTACGTGCCACCAGGCTCCCGCAGAAGCAGCCCAGTTAGTCTGGTGTGGCATGCGGTGAGCCTGTTGTGCCCCACTCATAACCACCAATATCATTGGGAGAACTGTTGTGTTATGCCTGTTAATGCTGCTGCACGTACACGGACTCTACGGTCTGTTGTTTACAGATTACAGCTTATTGCCTACTGCCTACAGCCCACAGTCTATAGCGTCCTAGTGCTTTTAATTGGATGCAAGACATAGAGATGTTCAAGAAGTGCAAGAAATCACAAGGAGAGGACCAGAAGAAGAGGTGTGAGCGCTTTTGGCTCAGACCGACTATCCACCATGTGGTGCCAGTACGAGGATAGCGTCCTCTGGAAGGCTGGCCTAGGGGAGTGGTGAGAGTATAGTAGAAGCGGCTGAGCGAGAGAATCACAACTTGGTGTGACTTCATTCTCACACCTCTGCTAGACCTGCCAGAGCTGCTCTCTCCAGCTCGTCGGTCCTCCCCTTGTGCTGCTTCATCTTCCTCTCCATCACCACTTCCTCTCTACTTGGACAGGATGGTGGGGAAGACAATACTGAGGCCCAGAAGGGTCAGGGCCTACACTACGGATGTCATTGACATTAAACATCGAAAAATCCAGAGTACCTGTTATCCAGATCCACCTTTGTAACCACCCCTACATCCATACCCTGGTCCTTGCCTTTCAAAGCAGCCAGGGTCTGTAGCAGTTCCTACGGCCATGTGAGCGGATGACCCTCCGACAGCTTCCAGGAACCTGATTACCGACTTCTTTTGGAGGACGGCTAACATAGCATCTGTGACTGGTACCGTAGCTGGTACTGGTACCAGTGTTAAACCTGATGAAGTTACCTTACCCTGGACGGACATGTTGGTGACTACCATACTGCCTCATAAGTTGTTTGAAATATTACCCAGGGCCCTTCAAACACAAGCGCAGATGCATAGATGGGAGCAGATGGCACAACAAACGTCTCCGCCAGCCACACATTATACCCAAGAGAGGGCATCGCCTGTCACAGCTGCCTTAGGCACTGTAGCCACAGCTAGAAACTCTACAGCTGATGCTGCCATCATAGCAGTCAGCGGCCATCATCCGGTCTGTCCAGTTTGTATAGTTCAACAGCTCTTTCAGCGTACTCAGATCTGTTTGGCCCTGACATAGAGGATCTGGTGTAGCTCGAGTCTGGATTTAGGGCAAACTTCTCTCACTCTGTTCAACCTTACGAGAAAGCTGAAGAAGGGGAAATAGCACTATTTAGCCAAGTAATGGTGTGCAATGGTCACGGTACCACCCCTGTACAGGTCTGGATCAGGAAAGAACAAATGAGGAACTCAGAGTGCCCCCCATTCTAACTCCTTCTGCTATTAGCAACTCACTACCTGTATCTGTGAATTTCTCGCCGACACCAAGCTTCCATATATAAATAAGGTCTGACGCATCAGCTGATGCTCCCATTTGAAAGGACCAGAGTGTCAACGTCTTCTCTGCTCATTTAGGCCTTATAAATTCTGATCACCAGCTGTTATTTAGCAATTCTTCCATACCAAGGTCACAAACAGTGGATCTGTGGCCTGCAATGCTGAGCACTATATAATCGATGGCAGCCGCTCTAACCTACCACTCTGACAAATTATACGTCCAAGTGGACATTCTTAGTTCTTTAGCGATTCTCATCACAGGCATTGACAGGAAGTTGAGTACCCTGAATGGTATGATCAAACATGCACAATCAGCAGCAGATCTGGACAATGCCATTGTAAGGCTTTCGGGTGCTTGTCCGTGTTCTCCAATCCTAAAGCTATGGAAAATTTGCTGCAGGACCTTAGGGTACAGCTCCCACCTTCCATCTATTCAACAAGGGAGTGTGCCTTACAGCAGTCCACCTAGGACACCGTTAAGTCGCATACCGCTCAAGCCAGAGCCATGGATGGAGAAATAACCATCTCTTATCCATCACATGAATGAAGTACCTCCCCTGGAATCTGTGATGCCGCCTGAGCTTTCCAGACAAACTGTTGCCTCTCATTGCCCATTTAAAAACATGAATGCCACAGGCATAGAAATAACTACTGCTTCTCCATCTGTGAATGAATTATCTTCCCCTGAATCTGTGACACCGCCCGAACCTCTTCGACAACCTGTTGTTTCACACACTCCCAACAAAACTAAGTAAACAATCCTGCAAATGAGTAAGGAAGCAATGGAACACAATTCATAGAACATCTATTACTAGAGCGGCTCTTCCTCATTTTCTATAAGCATAAGCAAAACAGGATCACATATCTTCCGGACTCAAAAGGTCAGACCTCAACAACACCTTCTATAATGTCGGATGCTGAACAGAAGGCAAATCAAGAGCCCACAGCTCCACCTGGAGTAGCAGCAAGTCCTAAAGCTCCTCGACTTTTAGCTCCAATACCAGCCAGGACCAAGGACAAGTACCTTGAACCAAGCAAGAAGAGTCATCTCAGGCCCCTTTAAAGTACTGATACATTCAGTTACCCCAAATTATTTGAGTGCTGTGCAAAATAAAAACAAACTAAGTGAGAACTAAAACAAGTCAGACTCCTCTCAGGGCCTCGGCTCCATTGCACCCAACAGAGCATTCCAAAGGGAATGCAAGCAAACTGATAATTTACCTCCACTGTTTTATCTGATGCAGAATGCCCAGGACCTTACCAACTGCCAGTCCAACCATGTGGGGTTCAATTAACTGGTCTTTACACCTGAATACAAAACAAGGGGGGCTAGGACATCCTAAATAGGGCCAATATTATTCTTTTGCTACATTCATTCCCTGACCTATAACACATAAAATCTGCAGACATTTCCACAACTGAATTTCTAGAGTCAGGAATAAAGCAAGATCCAGAGTCCACTCATGTCACATTCTTCTCTCCACTATGAGTGGAATTGATTCTGGCAAAATCCTTGAAGAGTGGGGCATAAAAATTGAAAAAGCAAGGGTTAGAGGGTACCCAACAGTGCTTTTGCACTAGCATAACCAGCATAACCCTTCAATATACTCCATTAAAAGAAATGCACAAGGAAATGAAGGCCCTAAAATTGCTACTCAGCAGCCCCATTTGACTACTCAGATTAGGCTCCTGGACACAAAGAAACAATAGGGGGAAAACCGACCTAGGAAGACAGAGAGTGATTGGAACTGGTTGTCGTCTGCTCTTCAGACAAGGAACTCCCTGTGACAAGGCAAATCAAGTTATGCCATTTGAGCACTCAGGCAGGCACAGTAATAGCCTATGGTCATGGAATAAACATGGCCTCACGCAAACATTTAAGGAAACTCTACCTAATGCCCATTTAGTTAATACACTGGGACATCAGCGTGTAGGAGTACATGTTGCAGGCAATACCTTGGCTGATGAAGCTGCAAAGTCAGCAGTAGCTACGGCTTATGTTGCTGCAATAACTCATTCATGGATGAGGTTGGATGATGAAAACTTGCTGCTGTGAAAGCGTTGGCTGATGGCAAGCCATTATCAAAGGCACATTATGCATAATATTCCTACTGCATAACTAGCATAAATACTGCCTATTACCAATACCAGGAGTGGGTGATCACGTGATCCCTAACCAAGATCAAACATCTGTATAGATAAAAGCAGCACTTGAGGGAGTCGCTTCTGCCCATGCATGTTTGGCAGCTACTATTTCTTTACTTCAAAAACGCTATTGGTGGCCAGGTCTCTACAAGCAGACAAAACAATGTGTCCTCTGTTATGACATCTGTCAGCAAATTAATGGGTCCACCGTTAAACACCCCTATTAATTTCAAACAAACCACTACAATGTCTGTTCCTGGACCGTTGTGTTCCCCTGGCACCTGATAGTGCTTTCAAATACATTCTAGTCACTGTCGACTCATGCTCCAGATTTCTATGAGTATAGCCACAATGATCAACTGATGCTTGAACTGCTATGAAAGATTTGCAAGTCTATATCGGTACATATGCAGTTGCGGCTTTCTATTCGGACCAGGGCCCTCCTTTCACCTAAGGGACACCACAGCTTTGTTAGAGGTCCAACTACATTTCTCGTCCCCCTACCATCCTGAGGGTAACAGTATAGCAGAGCAGAAGAATCGAGACTTAAAGCAATCCTTAACAGCGAGCCTATTAGGTACAGGTCGTAGTTGACTTGGTCACCTGGATGGAGTCGAGAGAGCATTTATATTATACCCAGAAGATCCTCAGAAGGGCACATCCCATTTGAGGTGCTGTTTGGGACAAAATGTATGTTCCAGATCTTGATGGCTCTGGTGCGGAGACAGAAGACACACCCTTAGACATTAATGAATGTGTCACTGTCTTGCAGGGAATACAACAGTTCTTTGACAAAAACGCGTCTGCCTGTGCCGCCTCCTTGGGACTAAGAGATGTGCCAATAACATCTACTGACTGGATTACCAAAGTTGAGGTTCTAGTACAAGAAAAGATCGCTGTGAAAAAGGAATTTGGTCCAATCAATCGTGCACTGGTTCCAGTTCTGGGAATGCACCGTACCAGAACTGTTATTCTGCCACTGCTGCCTGGATCAAAAGAAAATCATTTTGTTTCCATTGATAATGTATGGCCGATCCTCCACAGCAGACCTTGTGGACTCCTGGGTAGCTCCCCAATCCCTCTCACTACAGACCAGGATGTTCCTCTACAGGTTTTGAGCAGCAATGCTTACAATTCCCCGAGCTTGGGGATGGTGGAAAATGATCTTTCATTACTACCACTATCTTCATCTGTGACAGGATATGACCAAGGTAATGAACACTATTACTCAAATTCAACTCAAATGAATACCATTGTCTACTACAAACCACCAAAGGAGACTTCGGCTAGTTCTCCAATTCTTAATACGGCTGCAGCTTTTGCACTAACTGCTTACGGATATTTTGTCAATCAAGATGACTCCTTCTCTGACTCATCGATTTCTTCTATGAAACCATTGTCAAGAGCATATAAGCTGAAAATTGCCTTTAAGAAAATTATTACATTCATCCATGGGACTTTCTGTGGCTTTTATTAACTGTACTAGCCTTTCTTCTTTGGATTGGATTTGTCATCGTATTTTTCTTACTGATACATGGTCATTACCTTCCTGAAGACTCTGCAATCGAACTAGTGGATGAGGTCCTAAAACCACATTTTTATTTTCATAAAGTCTGTCGAGACTTGTCCTTAGTGAACATTTAAGGTATACCAGTTCTGATTGGGATTGTTTGATATAAGGTACCCTTTGATATATTCAGCCTGATGGAGGGCCTTCAAATTCCATATGTTTTTAAACTTTCTTTAACTGATGTAATAATACTGCGTTCTGATGACTGGGATGTGAAAACTGTTGTCTATATGCTATATGAATTAGAGTACTTTGCTGTATTTGAAATTGAAGACATTTAGCAAACAAAAGAAAATTATGGCGAAATGTTCTGTTACAATTATTATGGACATCATTCCATTCATAGAGCAAGTACCCAAAAGACTATTTTTAATTATACACAATGGAAACATTGTCCTACCCCACCAGTGAGGAGTTCTAAAACATATATGGATATGTTTACACATTTTTCTGAGCATAATGTTCAAGACGCTGCATCCTACTACTTTAAATTCCCCCAATGAAATGTTCAATGTATTGCTGACTGACACAAAATTGATTTATTCTGATATCTTTGTTTCCCGGTTCACTATAGAAATCTATGAATAGTGGATGAAGTTGATTGACTTAAAGAGTGTGTGGGGAACTCAACATTGGTACATACAGGGAAGGGAAGCTTTATTTAGAGCATGCCTGATACCTTTAAAAAGTATATTTTTAAATGAGAGAGGGCAGCAGACAAGCAAAATTAAAGAATTAAATGCACCCAGTATCTCCACTCCGGCAAAGTTTGGCAAATGGCAAAAACACATTAATGCAACTGAAGAACAGCTCGATGGATGGTCCAAACTGGAACATTTAACACAACACTTTCGAGTCCTGTCGGATGCTTATTGTGGCCAGTGGACACAAATGGTTGTCATGCGCATTTTGTAAATTGCATCCATGAGCGGGGCGGTTAGGAGGAACAGACCAGACCTTTGCTATGTGTTGTCAGAACATTTGGGTATTGTGACAACATACAGTGTAGAAACATTATGCCAGCAATGGTTGAAAAGGTCCTCACTAGATGCCATAAAAGAACACATCAGTCTACTGTCCAATAACACAGATTTACAAGATTTTCTGTTAGGCCCCAGAAGACAATGTAGAAAGCACTTCTTATATGCAATTTACAATGAAATTTGGAAACTTTCACAACAAGAAGCCATAGCCAGGATAATAACATAATTTCTTCTGCAATTGACATTATGCAAGCTGACATGTCGTCTTTACAACATGGACAGAGTCAACTTAGGTTCATTATGAGTTGGGCTAGACCCTACAGACGTTAGAAAATGGTCTTGTTCCATGGAATTACGTCAGGGCTAAGGACCTGGCTGCCGCATTTAATTTGACTTGACAACAACAAATAATGTCTAAGAAAAAAGCTACTTATGCTGAACATTAAATCATTTAAAAAGTTGCCTTTTACTGTGGTGGAAATACCATCTGCAGTGGGCTAATTCATGGGATTTTTAATCTGCCTATGTCAACACTCCAATTCAAATGCTGCTCGAAACATATTTCTATAGGCAGGTCTGAAAGGCCAGGGGCACCTTCATTCATGATGTGGAGGAGCTCCCCTTTTCATGCAAATGTTTCAATGTCATGAAAGAGGTCTTTCTTTGCGGAAGCGAATGCAAGACTTCTGTGTGCCATTCGAAGGTTTGTTAACAGCTTTCCTTGCACAGAGCTTGTAATGCTTCTGCAGCAAATTTGGTCTGTTCTCTGAAGGGAGTTCCTGTTCTCTTGATTCAACCAGCATTCCAGGTGCCCTCAAATGGAAGTTATGTACTTCTAAACAGCGAGAGCTGCTGTGGAATGCGAGCCGGAATTGCCTACGTAGTTTCAATCTCCCAAATTGGAACTTGTTGCTGTAATGCCCTTTTTCCCCCTACAACAGACAAAAGTAGCAGACATCTGGCCTCATATTGCTACTTCTAATATACATTTTGACAATTTGAGTGTACTAAAAGCTCTATTGTTTCAGAAACAGGTAGCACTGACATCTCCCTGTGAGACCTACTTGTTCCAGGTAGCAAAGTAATCTGACGAAATACCGTCCCTTTTAAATACAAACTTTTGTGGGCTTGTGGGACGAATATTTAATGCATCCAATACTGCTGTGATTGTACACTTCTGTAAGGCTGTTGGCTCTGGGTTTGTCAGCACCTTTTCAACTACATTTGGCATTATACCTTCAGCCGTACACTAACATTTTGGGGCATTTTTAGGGGATTCACAATTACTTTGGCCTTAATTGGTGGAATTTTGTTGTTTCAATTTTTCATTCACAATGGCTACCCCATCTCAACAAGGAGGACTGATGGCGCTTCCATCAGCACAACTTTGTCATGTACGCATGATGCAGTATTTTGGACCACTCCGTGAGGAACTGGACTGCAACTAGTCTCCTTCATTTAGATCGGTACTGGACTGTGTGCAGCCTATGTTTCATTGTCTTGGGTGCCTCTTTGAATCTGCACTACAACTATGTCTTTCTATGGACCACTTACTTTCACTTGACGCTGATCTGTTGATGTTCTCAATGAGGGCTCATTATCAAACATGCGCATTGAGGGTGCACTTGCTACAGGAAGCCTCCTATGAGTTGCTCTTTGTGGATCAAGTGGCTCTAGGCACCTCTAACATCTGGCACTACACAGAATTCTGCCACCTCGGCTGGAGCTGAGGTCGTGGAACACAAGTGCTCTTTGGTTTTCTTTGGCACCGATTTGGTTACATTCAAATCTGCCGAAGTGGGATCTTTTCTTGAATCTAGTGTCCTGGATATAATTGGGACTTTTCAAAATGAAAATGACTTTTAAATATGATATTCAAATCAAATCAAATAAGCTTTATTCGACAGAGGTTTGCCACAAAAGCATACATACAAAAAACAGAGTAAATACATTAACCACAAACTGAACGTATAAGTAAAACATTAAGAGGGTCATTCTGACCCCGGCGGGTGGCGGGAGCCGCCCGCCTGGAGGGAACCGCCAGAAGACCGTACCGCGGTCAAAAGACCCCGTCGGTCATTCTGGGTTTCCCACTGGGCTGGCGGGCGACCGCCAAAAGGCCGCCCGCCAGCCCAGTGGGAAACAGCCCTCCATGAGGATGCCGGCTCCGAATGGAGCCGGCGGAGTGGAGGATGTGCGACGGGTGCAGTGGCACCCGTCGCGTATTTCAGTGTCTGCAACGCAGACACTGAAATACAAAGTGGGGCCCTCTTACGGGGGCCCCTGCAGTGCCCATGCCATTGGCATGGGCACTGCAGGGGCCCCCAGGGGCCCCACGACACCCCTCACCGCCATCCTGTTCCTGGCGGGCGGAACCGCCAAGAACAGGATGGCGGTGAGGGGGTCGGAATCCCCCATGGCGGCGCAGCAAGCTGCGCCGCCATGGGGGATTCCCAGGGCAGCGGAAAACCGGCGGGAGACCACCGGTTTTCCTGTTCTGACCGCGGCCGAACCGCCGCGGTCAGAATGCCCAAGGGAGCACCGCCAGCCTGTTGGCGGTGCTCCCGCGGTCCCATACCGCCAGGGTCCGAATGACCCCCTAAGTCTCAAATAGAAAGGAAAATGTTGAGACAAAATAAAACTATAAAAAAACAGGATTTTGTAATTAAAAACTGTGCAAAAAATATTAAAAGGAAGATAAAATATATGTACATATACATACATTAACTATTCAGAATAATAGAAAAAAGGCAAGGTAAAAAACTGTAAAAATGATAAAGAATCACCCGGCATGTTGCATATGGCAATAGTTATGGAATTGACTTCTCGTCTTATTATTTTTCTGTGTCTAAGGATAGCCCATAGGAATTTAGACATGATGTTACAGATGTATATGGTTGGTAAAGACTGTAGGAACACGTAAGCTGGTCGACATTGTCTGAAGTTCAGGGATCTCAGTAATGGCAGCAATAGTATCTTTCTTGGCAAGTTATACTATGAACAGAACAGAACTGTACGGAAAGAACTTTGCTCAATGGCCGTGTCACACGGGGATTTGGCCATAGGCCTCGACCAGTCGTTTATGGTTGGAAAACTCACTAAGTGATGGAAAAGATCTAGCCTAAATCTGGTCAAAACAAATCTGTGCTGTTCGATGCTCACCTCCTTTGGGTACAGTTCCATCCCAGGTGAGGTTAAGATCAGCTGGTTTTTAATAACACTTGGTTTAAACAGTTCAGCGGTTAGACTTAGTTCATCTAGATGTGACAAGCTGTCTTTCTTTAGGTCTTTTCTAGTGACAGCTTGTAGTGTTTCTGGTTTATAGTAGTAGTCTGGGTGTCCTAGATCACTCATAAACAAATGTATGTAGCCCAACCACTTTACTTTTCCTACACTAGAAGACCTAAGGCAATCACCTATAGTCTCTTGGTTTAGCTTTGTGTACTCAGAGGTCCATACCTTGTGCCATAGCAAGATTGGTTGGGTTTTGACTAAGTTTAAAATTAGCGGGACCCCTAATTCCCAGTGGCAAACGTGATGAACTATTCTGTGGAAGAGAAAGAAGATGCTTCAGGAAGGCGTTCTCTATCAACTGTAAGGAGACATTGTTTACATGCTCCCAAAGGCCAGCCCCAAACATGGCTGTTGACATACTTTTGGCCTTATACACTACAAATATCTCTCATGGGGGTTTCTTACCAACATTGCAAATAAAATTGCGTAAGGCTGCAATAGTTTTCTGGAAGTGTAGCCCTCTGGTTCTAATTGCCACTTGCCACGTCCCTTTTACATCAAACATGATCCCCAGGTAGGAGAAGGATGTAACGTAATCTATTCCGGTGTCTTTTATCATGAGACTGAGAGTTTTCGGTAACACTTTCCCGCATCTCATAGCAAAAGTCTTGCTTTTGTTAACTAGTAGCCCCAGTTCCTCCATATGGGACACAAACCATGTTAGTAACTTGCAGTGCAAGGGGGGTACGGGCCATTAGGACTGCATCATCAGCATATAAGGGACGAGCCAGGAACCTATTTGGAGCAGGTTGTTACAATTGGCAGATAATACGTTACCCAGACTATTAATGTATAAGGAAAAGAGAAAGGGTGCCAGAACACAACCCTGCCTTACACCGCTCTCTATTCCAGATGGCTGGGTACATTCACCCTTGAGTCCGTATCGCACTCTGGCGCTGCACCCATGTTATGTTTCCCTGAGAAACTGTGATCGGTAATTCCACACCCATGTTCCCCATGATAGCCCACGGTTTGCTATGGATTACACAGTCAAAGGCAGCAGTTAAATCAACAAAGGCTAGGTACAATCTCCCTTGTTTGATAGTGGTGTATTTCTCGATCAGCATGCTTTAGGTTTAGACTCTGTTCCACAGTGCCTACTCCCTCCCGGAACCCGAACTGTAAATCGATAAAACATTCTTGTCCTGGGCCCATTCCTGTAGTCTGTTCAGGATAACGCAGCCTGTCACTTTTAGCATTGAGTCTAGGAGAGAGATAGGACGATAGCAAGTTGGGCTATGTCTATCTCCGTTTTTAAAGATTGAGACTATGAATGATTCCCTCAAGGATTTCAATAGGCCAACTTGACAACACGCATTCAGGACTTGAGCAAGCAGAGGCCCCCATAGGGTCATGTTGGCTTTAGACAGATCTACAGGGATGAAGTCTGGGCCCGGCACCTTGCCGGCTTTGCTAGCAGTCAAGGCAGCCATGATCTCATCCAAGGTGAATGCCAGCTTGATAGGGGAGGTAACAGTGGGGGAAAGATCGCTATCGGACACAGCATCTACTGTTAGCCCTAACCTGTTAGTGGGATTGGAAAAAATATTGGAAAAGTGACTGATCCAGTCTCCCTCACTAACGGCTATTTGAAGGGGTGGGCCAGTATCAGGCTGGAGGTAGGGTGAATTAATTACCCGCCAAAAAGCTGTAGGGTCTTTACTCGTACTTGCAGTATGCAGTTTTTCCCATATATCTTCTTTTAAAGCTGTTTTCCTCTGTGTTAATACACGCTTGTAGTGTTTCCTAGCCGCCCTGATTTAATTAGCGCAGCATGGTCATTTTTATAGTGCTAGTTTCAGCGTTCTATGAGTCTTGGTACAATGCTCATCAAGCCACCCTCTCGTCCTATTGTTGCTGCTGTCCCTACCTGTAATTACTAGTCCCTCCTTAATGTCCCAGCAATCTTTTGGAAACTCTGAATGTTATCCTCAGGGTCAGATCCCAGGTCTAGACAGCTTTCAAAAGCCTGCGTACAACCACAGATCAACTTTTTTAGAAACTCTTGGGGATCAATCTTTGACCAGCGCAAGGTGTACCCGTTGAGCCTGTTAATGTCCATTGCTCCCACCGTACAATAGTTAGGAAGTGGCGCTTGGGATAAAAAATCTCTTGATGCCTTATCCAGGTCTATGCACAGGGGAAAATGGTCACTGCATGCAGTTGTGTGGGTTATGAAATTTCCAACCCTTGTCTGTTTGTGACCAATATGTAATCTATCACTGAGTTTTTCCCATGCCCATTAAGCGTCAGTGTGAATGGGATTGGCGGGCAGCGAATCTCGTTACAGAATGCCAGGTCAGTATTGAATATATGATCATTCAGTTGTTCCCCACAGGTAGAGTGTGTGAAGTGTGAGTGCCCAGCATTCCCCCTTTCACTTAAACCGCAAGCCTTTTCTGAAGCCCTAGTGCGAACTTCCGTAGTGAAATGCCACCCCCTAATAGAAATACCAAATCCTGGAATTTTGTATTCCTGAGAGCTTCAATATCCCTATTTAAAAGGTTCAACATGGTTCTTAACTCAGCTTTTGGGATGTTGTTATAGAAGTTAATTAAGGCCAGCACCAGTTTTGCTGATATTTCAACAACAACGATGTGATGGTAGGGTTGCGGAGCCAGCAGTTATACTAGTTGTTCTCAGGGTACTTGAAACGTAAGTACAGATCCCCCCCTTTGCTCTCCCAGAGTTGGGTGGTTCCGCCAGGGTATGATTGTCACGAACTACTCGTTGTCTATGTCTGTGGCCCACTAGAAATGCAGCGAAGTCTTGGTTCCTATAGGGTCTGCCTTGACCTAAGTAGGGGCGACCCTTTCTGGTAGCCACAGTGCTGCTGATGGAGGGAACGCCAAAGGCAGTCCGTGCCCTCCAGAAGGAGTCCCAGAGGGAAACAACCCAAAAGGGAAAAAATCTCAAGGAGGAACTTCTGGAACAAAAACAAAAGTAAAAAGTAAATCTGAACAAAAGGCAAAATGACGATGAAAAAAGCTGGAACAGGCTCAGAAAAAATATAACTGATGCAGAAGAAACAGGAGCGAAGATCACCACCGAAAGGAAGTGTTGCAGCTCAAAGAGAACAGGAATCACACACCTTAGATACCCAAAGAACAGGAAGTGACCAATAGGAAGTAAAAGACACCATATTGGGTTGGGAATATAGCATAGAAACCTATAGAAAAGTCACCATGTTAAATAAGGTTCCAAAGGCATGCAGGGAAAAGGAAGGCATGCTGGGAAGGAGAAAGGATCATGGCAACTAAAGAAGGTCATAAATACAGGAAGAAACAAGGAATTAATCTATTGTCACCATTATAACTAGGTTTTGACACGGAAAATTGCGGAAGCATTGCAGATTACGATGGTCCGTTCTTACTTCAAAAGATTCTTTTGAACCCATAAGGAATTGTCTCCACTCTTGACAGGCAGTTTTTAGAGCCAACAGTTCTCTTTCCAGTACTGAACAATTTTGTTCAGAATCAGAGAGCACATGGGATAGATAAAAGATTGGATGTTCTAATCCATTGTCGTCTTGTTTTTGAAGTAAGGCTGCCTCGATAGCTCTTTCTGATGCGTCAGTAACAACTATGAATTGTTTATTGGTGTCCGGATGGCTCAGTATGAGTTCTTGCGTGAAGGTCTGTTTTATGTTTTGGAAAGCAGTCTCAGCCATGTCCGTCCAGATGAAACCGTTTCGCAAGCTCGCTTTTTTGAGAGTTTCTGTGATTTGACTGGTTTGTTTAGAAAAGATAAATTGATGGTAGAAGTTGGCCAGCCCTAAGATACATTGAGTTTCCTTGATTGAGGAAGGGGATGGCCAATCTAGAATGGCTTGAACTTTTTCCAGATCCATAGAGATACCAATCCAATTAATGTGATAGCCTAAATATTTCACCTCAGTCTTATCAAGTTCACATTTCACCGGCTTACAGTAGAGTTGATGTTGCCTAAGTCTATTTAAGACTTGCTTTACGTGTTTAGGATGAAGTTCAGGGCATCTGGAATATATGAGGATGTTATCTAAATAAATCATTACAGTGTGATTTAATAAGTCAGAGAATATTGAATCCATAAATCTTTGAAACACTGAGGGGGCATTAGTTAAACCAAAAGGCATTACCTTATATTCGTAATGTCCAAAGGGTGTTCGAAAGACAGTTTTCCACTCATTTCCCTCCTTAATACGCAAGAGATGATATGCTCCACAAATATCTAATTTTGTGAACATTTGTGCCCCTCTGACAGCCTCAAAAATGTCTTTGATGAGGGGTAGTGGATATCAATCTTTTATGGTGATTTTATTTAATCCACGGAAGTCTATACAGGGACAAATATCTTTAGTCTTTTTAGGTACGAAGAAGAGGGGAGCCCCGGCAGGAGAAGAAGATGGTGTAATAAGACCACTCTGTAGATTTTCTTGAAGATAGTCCTTGAGAATCTTTTTTCTGGTTCTGTGAGAGAATACATTCTTCCAAAAGGAACAATCGCTCCAGGAGAATGGTACAATCGTAGTCTATGTGAGGAGGTAGAACGGGCTTTGATGGTTTTTTAAATATGTTTATAAATTCCAGATATTGACTTGGTACCTGTTGGACTGAGTTTATGGAATGTCCTAAATTTGGTTCTGAGGCTATTATTTTTCTGGGAGACCAATAGGTGTCAGAAGCATAGCAATGATCGTGACAACACTTACAAGACAGAGAAATGGTTCTGGTTTCCCAGTTAATATATGGATTGTGTCTCATGAACCATAGTATTCCTAGGATTATAGAATGATTGGGAGAGGAAATTAAATCAAAAGAGACATGTTCCTGATGTTTACCAAAGTGTAGACCTAGAATTGAAGTGGTATTAATAACAGGACCGGATGATAATAAGGATCCGTCTACAGTATGCACTTGTTCTGGAACGTCTTTAGGCAGTAGTGGGATTTGTAGTTTTTTAGCCCAGGACATATCCATATAAATGCCACTAGGTCCACAGTCTAATAATGCCAGGGTCCTTCCTTCACGACCATCAGGTAATTGCAGGATAACAGGTAACAGAAATAGAATAGTGGCATCTTCCTTGGAAGAGCTGATGGAAGGTATCACAAAGGATCCCTTCCCCTCCCTTCTCACAGAGGACGGGAAGTGGAGTTTCCCGCGGTCTTCATAGGACGAACTGGACAAGTGCAGAGCAAATGGCCAGCTGCACCACAGTATAGGCACAGCCCCCTTCTCTGTCTATCTTCACGTTCGCTAGTAGAGAGTGGACCACAAACAGTATCTACCTGCATAGGTTCTCCTTCTGTCTCCCTAGATACAGGTCGAGGTTCTTCAGGACGATGTACAAAGATATGTGGGTTGCTTGACTGGGAAGGTCCACAATTCTTTCTTTTTACTAGACAACGTTCTTGGAGACAATACTCTATAGAGGGCGCTAAATCCATCAAACCTCGTAGACCATCTATTTTGGCAGAGTGTACTAATTCATCTTTTATGTCTTCTCGTAGACCTCTGCGAAAAAGAGTTACCAGAGTACGCTCCACCAATGTTGTCTCAGTTGCCAATTGTCTGAAGTGTGTGATGTATTGGAGAACATCTTGAGTGCCTTGTTGAATATCGCATAGCGCTTCTTCTGCTGACGCTTCCAATCCTGGGCGTTCAAACCCTTGTTTAAATCTTCTCACAAAGGCCGAATAATCAGACAGCACCGGGTCGTTGGAGGCTGCTATTGGAGTTCCCCAGGCCAAGGCAGGACCCAACAAGGCACTGATGCGATAACCCACTTTTGTTTTATCTTGCGAAAATTGTGCGGGTCTAATGGCAAAATAGACAGTCAGAGCATCAAATAATTCTCGCAACTTGTTTATGTCTCCTGAAAACTGAGGTGTAGTAGTAGAGACGGTACGAACATCGGTACTTCAGGATTCAAGGGCATGTCGTAAAGCCACATTTTCATTTCTTAATTGTTGCAATTCCTGGGCTTGCTGTTGAATAGTTACAAGTAGGGACTGGTTAGGGTCTGCAGCAGCCGTTGCAGTATCTTCCAGTTGCAGAGGGAAAAAACCTCAAGGAGGAACTCCTGGAACAAAAACAAAAAGTAAAAAGTAAATTGGAAAAAAAGACAAAATGACGATGAAAAAAGCTGGAACAGGCTCAGAAAAAATATAACTGACACAGAAGAAACAGCAGCGAAGATCACCACCCAAAGGAAGTGTTGCAGCGCAAAGAGAACAGGAATCACACACCTTGTATACCCAAAGAACAGGAAGTGACCAACAGGAAGTAAAATACACCATATTGGGTTGGGAATATAGCATAGAAACCTATAGAAAAGTCACCATGTTAAATAAGGTTCCAAAGGCATGCAGGGAGAAGGAAGGCATGCTGGATAGGAGAAAGGATCATGGCAACTAAACAAGGGCATAAATACAGGAAGAAACAAGGAAAGCAGAAATGAAGAAGGAAAAAAGAAGCAGAAGGTAAGTGGGGGAAAGTTGTGAGTAGAGGGAGGCAAGAACCAGCAGTGGCTGGAAAAAAATAGAGAATGGCAGGGGCGCGGCACGTCCTGCCACCACGGATTGCGTCTGCGTCCTGAGACAAATGTTCGGCTCATGCCGCGGCTCGCGGCGCAACAATGATAGGTTCTGAAACCATTTAGGTGGATTGGGTTTAATGCCCATGTTTCTTGTTCACAGACTATGGTGAAGCTATTAACAAAATCACACCAGTCTGCTATGGCAGCCTTAGATAGTAGACCTGCCACGTTCCAGAATGCTATCCTTGTATACTCCTCAGGAGCGGTACATTTAGAGTTAACGTATTGGTCCTGAGTCGGTGGGTTAGGTCTGTCCAGGACGAGGGGGAGGGTGTTATTAGAGTCTGCTGTAGGAAAAGCAGTCGAACCAGGAGTAGTTATGTTGCATGGGAGGGGTAGTAGGTCAGCAGGAATGTCGGGTGGTGCACGGAGTCAATCATTCTTATCTAGATTGGGAGAAGTGTCTGAGGTAGAGGAAGAGGTTGGTGAGCCCTGTCCTGTTAAAGGGGTGACGGGGGTACTTAAACTGAATGTGTGAGTGCCCTGGGGCACTTGTCCTTGCATCTAGGACCACCAGATTATCAACCAAGCTCCTATCCCTAATTGTCAGTTCAATGGTGTCAAGACAGGTAACTGGGTCTGCATCAATTATGTCCTCACGTATTATGGAGTAACAGCCCCTCACATGATGGATCCAATAGATCGCCTAGTTTCTTACAGAATCACCCCCTTCCCTGTGGGCTGGTAAGCGTAGTTTGGGAACATTAACCAATAGGATAGTGTTGTTAGGATTAGCCTGATTGGGAGCAGGCTGACCAACGTAATTTGGAACTTTATCTTTCATTAGTCTAGGCAATTGGTGGTGAGGGCTTGGTTTGTCACCCCTGTTTAGGTATTTGTATGTCGGGCCTGATTTGAATTCATAATCCCACCGGCCGATGTAGGGTGACCAGTGCTGGGCACCAGGTTTACAGCAACGGAGGTAGGAGCGCAAATGCAAGTCTTGTTACCAGTGTTCAAGGGCAATTTGGTCATAAATGTTAAGGACCCTGGGGGATTCAGCGTGTTGCTACCGTTGTGTTCCCTCCTGGGTGTCACGTCAGCTGATGTTAGCTGTATGACCATTATAATTAGGGATTTAACCATGGTTTTGAGCTCGGAAACCTCCTCTCGTAAGTCTGTTATGCATGAGATGTAATGAGCATTAGGCAGGTCTGGGCTTATGACTGTTACTCCTGTGTCTACTGTCCCACCCATTAAAACACTTAGGTCATGATCGTCATGTGATATATCAATTAGGGGACTGAATCAGTTGGTGCAAAGAAGGGGATCACTTCCGGAGGATGTAGGCGCACTCGCTGGTGACAATGGTGAATGAGTATTGGCCTTACTCATAATGCCCTGCCCTATAGGAGTTAAAACTGGGGCCCCACATTTATTGAACATTTCTAGGATTTTGCTGTGGCCCTCTCTTGGTCTTACTGGGGAACCGTCGCTCTGAATACATTTAGGTGCTCTGTCCTGAGAGGAGGTCAAAATATCCTCACAGTCAACTAGGAGTTCATCTATTTTATCCATTACACAGTTACTTGCTGCATGCTTCTCCCATTTATGTTTTTTACTATGTGCCACCCCAGACCCGCCCTCATTCGCCTTCCTTTTGCCTATTGCAGTACTTACACCCAGAGTTTGTAAAATTGTAAACACACTTACAAAGTCTGCTTAAAAAACATAAATGTTAGGGGAGTGGCCCAGCCCGGCCTCATTCGGGCTCCAAAGGGCGTGGATGCCGCCCTATGCCCATGCTTCATCCGGTCACAGCCTGCGCGCGTCCCGCGCTGCGGTGTGCCGCCATACGCTATATAGCGCTTGTTGGTTTGGTCAAGTGGGTATAGGGGCAGAGGAAAATGGCCGCCTCCTGGGGCCACAAAGCAAACTGGGATATGTAGTTCCACCTTGGACACTCTAGTGCGACCCGTGCTGTTTTGTGCCCCCACGCGCTAAATAGCGCTCGTTGATCTGGTCAAGTGGGTGTAGGTGCAGAGGAAAATGGCCACCTCCTGAGGCCACAAAGCAGTCTGGGATATATAGTCCCACTTTGGAGTCTCTAGCGAGTCCCGCTCTTCGGTGTGCCCCCACGCGCCATATAGCACTCGTTGGTCTGGTCAAGTGGGAGCAGGTGCAGAGAAAATGGCCGCCTTCTGGGGCCACAAAGCAGTCAGGGATATGTAGTCCCACCTCAGAGTCTCTAGCATGTCCTGAGCTGCAGTGTGCCCCCACGCAGTATACAGCGCTTGTTGATTTGGTCAAATGGGTGCAGGTGTAAAGGAAAATGGCCATCTCATGGGGCCACAAAGCAGTCTGGGATATGTAGTCCCACCTCGGAGTCTCTAGCATGTCCCGCACTGCGGTGTGCCCCCCTCGCGCTATATAGCACTTGTTGGTCTGGTCAAGTGGGTGCAGGTGCAGAGGTAAATGACCGCCTCCTGGGGCCACAAAGCAGTCTGGGATATGTAGTCCCACCTCGGAGTCTCTAGTGTGTGATATTCATTTTTTAACTAAAAAAGAGTTCTGTTTTAAATTGACCATTTTAATTTGGCATGCTTTAGTATGTTATGTTATACTTGTCAACTTGGACATTTATATATTTGCTTCATTTTTACGTAGTACTGATTGGGGTTTCCTCTACACTTTGAACGGACAAGTGGAGGATGTTGTGAGGCTATTTTAGTGAGCTTTTTCTGGGTACAATATTTTAGCCATAGGTCTGCCGCATGTGCCCTTTAGCCTAATAATTTATTTTATTCATTTTAATTTCTGAGTAGAAGCTGCATTCTGCGGTGATGTTTTATTTCTTTTATCTCATACACTTTTAGCCTACAAACTGTTTTAATTCTTCTTAGTGGGACACTTTTGTCATGTCCCCTGCTCAAGGCTGTACTCTATGTTGTTGTCAGTACAAAGTATGAACACCACAATCTTTGCCTCTTTGTCAACATCAGGACAGTGCGCGCTCTACGGGCGACGTAAATGTAAAAACCCAGTCCTTATGCAAAGGCATATTTCATGCATTGTGTCTTTATGCAGTATGTTAACTTTTTGCATTGCAGAGTTTCTACCTTGAAAAGTCATTAATGCTGTTTGTAATCCATTGTTCATTTGCAAGGTTTGTTTGCAGGACTACAGGGTGTGGTCCTTTATTCTAAGACCTTCTTGAAGTCTTTCAGGCTGCATGGTTGGGTGTGGCTCGTGGGCGGGTCTTGACTCTATATAAGGGATCCAGCCCAGCTCCACGTGCTCACTATTCAGAGGTCCCGGTGCAGAGCAGCAGCATTTTCCAGAGTTCCGGTCCCGGAGGCCTATCCAGTCATTTCCAGGCCTGCCCTCGTTTCTTTGGTGATCTTCCAGCAGGGCGGTAAGGCGGAGGTCTGGTTAGGCCCCAGACTCTGCTTCCAATGACACTCGAGTTTTGGGCCTAAACTTGACATCGCGTGTGTGATTGTTTTCCTGGCATTTAATTCTTGATTTTCAGATCGGCAGTGCACACAATCATTTCATGGCATTTGTATTGTGAATTCCGAATCGGCAACAGTGTGCGCGATTCATTCCTAGCATTTACTTCTTGGCATTCAGATCGGCAATGCACGCGATCATTTCATGGCATTTATATTGTGAATTCCGAATCGGCAACAGTGTGCGTGATTCATTCCTAGCATTTACTTCTTGGCATTCAGATCGGCAGTGTGCGCAATCATTTCATGGCATTTGTATTGTGAATTCCGAATCGGCAACAGTGTGCGCAATTCATTCCTAGCATTTACTTCTTGGCATTCAGATCGTCAGTGCGTGCGATCATTTCATAGCATTTGTATCATGAATTTCGAATCGGCAAGAGTGTGCGCGATTCAATCCTGGCATTTACTTCTTGGCATTCAGATTGGCAGTGCGCATGATCATTTCATGGCATTTGTATCGTGAAGTCCAAATCGGCAACATTGTGCGCGATTCAATCCTTGTATTTACTTCTTGGCATTCAGATCGGCATAGCGTGCGATCACTTCATGGCATTTGGTTCTTGATACAGAGTGCGCGATTCATTTCAGGCATTTAACCTTTGAAATACAGATCGGCAGAGTGCGCGATCATTTCTAGACATTGAAATTTAGAAGTGCAAGTTTGATTAAGGTGCATAATATTTCCTGAACATTTGAGTCTTGGAACTCTAAATTAGAGAGTGACGTAGCCGTGTTATTCATGAATCTAGTACAGTTCATTCATGTAGAGAAATAATCATGTGTTCTTTGATTCTTGTTACAATGCAATGACTACTCTAAGAACTATTTGGAGAGTGTTTATTGTGCAAAAATATATGTTAATTCTAGAATGTTCATGTGAAAACCTTGTATAACCTTTTCTTGATTTCCAGGTACCTAGATTCTTGAGGCCTAGTTATAGTGAAGCCTTAGGCCATTCATGTTTTCAGTATGTGTTTATTTGAAACAAAACGTATTGAAAGTCATGGTGATTAATCTTGCAATTGTGTTGTTTAACTCTTGCTTCCACAGGTCTCCTTTCCCGCTGTTCCCAACCCAAAACCCATTCTCCCACTTGGCCATTCTTCAACTCTGTGCTATATTACTAGTGGAGTTTGGAGCTGCCAAGAGGTGGGCATGTTGGGAACATGCGCAAACCCAAAGGATCTGGTCTCCCTGACACCCGTCACAGGAAACATGCGTGTTCTGATGTTAGGACAGTCTTCTTGAAACGCCATTTTTTTAATTATAAAACATCCCTCTGCTCCCTATAAGTAAAGGGAGAGTTCCAGCCAGAAAACTGCCACTGCATGCTGTCACTTCATAGCAACTGTCTGCTGAGACTTGACATCTTTTCCACCTATCCAGGAGAGGACTCTCAATAGAACAACAGCCCTCTTCGCTACTACCATATTCAGGTATGGGGGATGGTGTCTTCCTAGGGCTCCTGAAGGGTGGATTAGGGCTAACACTGCTGTGCTCTAGTAGTACCTTAGTAACGTAGGTAAGAATTCCAACCCTCAGTATTCTGACACTGTGGTAGGACTTTTCTTATGTTTCACTTTCCTTGTCACCGCATTGCTATTATTATGTTTTATCATCCTAATCATTGCAGTACATGATATTTCATCTACAACACAGTTGATTCAATAAAAACATTGAATCAATTTCTGATTCCGTTTGTTTTTGCATGTGTGAGGCGAATGTAACTGAGAGAAAAAGACTGAAATCTGTTACACCACGATTTCCCTAAGAAATCAGATGGTCATGCGCACTGCTGCCACAAATGGCACCACTTTTAAGTGCTGGTGAGGTACTGCTAGCTGCCCGGAAGGGTTAGGGCGACAGTTGTTCTACAGTGTGCAATTTGACTCAGTTCCCCACAATCGAGTGGCGCTGCAGCCCAAATCAGTCTCATTAGTATAATGAGAGCCAACGCAACCACATCTTGTTTGGGGTCAAGGGCAACAAGTTTTTATGTTCACTTTGTCCTTGGGACAAGTAGGCCCAACCCTCTGCAGCACAAACCCTTTGGCTGCCTGTTTACAGAGAGTGGAACTCTCTGCAGTTGAGGTAATGTGTTTCCAAAAG
The DNA here is from genome assembly GCF_031143425.1 of Pleurodeles waltl. Classification (NCBI taxonomy): domain Eukaryota; kingdom Metazoa; phylum Chordata; class Amphibia; order Caudata; family Salamandridae; genus Pleurodeles; species Pleurodeles waltl. The sequence continues at coordinate 880,329,245 of NC_090449.1, forward strand.
ATAATGCTGTTCGAACTTGTATTTATGGTTCATTATTTGAAAACCTTCATTATTAGGGTGAGTGCTGTAAATAAATGTTTTAAGGTCACACTTCACTACTGACGTTGGTTCCAGTAAAAAAAAAAAAAAAAACGTGTATACACATGTTTGAAAAGTTTAGGCTATGAGGCTAAGTATAATGCTCCCAGAATGCTCTCTGATTAGATGCAAATGAAGTGTCATTTAGTAAAATGTTTTGATGCATGCTAGTATTTCCCAAAAATATTTCGAATGGAAAATCAGTGTAACCATTTTCAACACGATTATGGGAAGCATGAAAATAAACAAACACTGACAAAGCCAACTGATCTGACATATTTTTATAAGTCTTTTAGTTTCATCAATGCGTGTCTTGTTTTGACATGGCTTTTGTAACACTTTATTGTTGTGGGAGCTACCTCAACATTGTAACAAACACTGACAAAAAAAAAAAAAAAACGTTTTTGAACTCTAAAAGCACACGTTGCCACCAGTGGCATAACAAAGGCTCCGCAGCCGCCCTCCAGGGGGCCCCTTCAGCACAGCACCTGCCCTGAGTGAGTCTGGAGAGGGGGCTCCTCCATGTTCTTTGCAAAGGGGCACCCTCCAGTTTCGTTACGTCACTGATTGCCACTGTTGTTCCTGACACTGAACAAAACTACTTTGTGTGCCAATATGCTCCTTGTGGAAGAGAAGAATGCGATCACTCACAGTAAAGCCAGCCGAAAGAGAGAGAAATAGAAGTTTAATAAAAACAAAATGTCTTTGTTAACACAAGACCTAATTAGGGACCAAGACCCACATGTAGGTAGCTTTTTGCATGTCGCAAACAGCGACTTTCGCTGTTTGCGACGTGCAAAAAGCACATTGCGATGCACAAACCCAGTTTTGCGATTCGGTAACCTGGTTACTGAATCGCGAAACGGGTTTGCGACTCACAATTAGGAAGGGGTGTTCCCTTCCTAATTGCGACTCGCAGTGCAATGTAGGATTGTTTTGCAAACGCGGGCGTAAGCCAATCGCTGTTTGCACCCATTTCAAATGGGTGCTAACACTTTCACAAAAGGGAAGGGGTCCCCCTGGGACCCCTTCCCCATTGTGAATGTCACTGTAAACATTTTTTCAGAGCAGGCAGTGGTCCTGCGGACCATTGCCTGCTCTGAAAAAATGAAACAAAAAAGTTTCATTTTTCATTTTTGTAATGCATCTCGTTTTCCTTTAAGGAAAACGGGCTGCATTAACAAAAAAAAAAAAAAAACTGCTTTATTGAAAAGCAGTCACAGACATGGTGGTCTGCTGTCTCCAGCAGGCCACCATCCCTGTGAGGCCGCCATTCGCAAGGGGGTCGCAAATTGCGACCCACCTCATGATTTTTCATGAGGTGTGCATTTGCGAAGCCTTTGGGAATCACAGATGGTGTCAGGGACACCATCCTACATTCGGATTTGCGACTTGCAATTTGCGGGTCGCAAATCTGAACCTACCTACATGTGGCCCCAAATTCTTAAAGAAAGTCACAAAAGTGCACCCATGGTATATGTCGTACCCCTATAAAATATTTGTGAACTGTATTTTAGCATGGGTAAATACGCATGTGTAGATTTTCTCATGTGAAAATCTATTGAGCATTTGCAAGTTCATTTTCCCTCCAGCCACTTTCTTCCCAACCCTGGAAGAAGTTCTAATTCTGCCATTGTCAGGAGTAAATGTCCAACCTTTCTTATTATAGGAAAATATTAGAGAGAAGCTGGTGAAAATCTTTAAAACATGTGCAGGTTAGTAGGTTTGCAGACTCAAAGGCATTCCAGCCCTGGAACTATTGCTTACTGCTTCCTCCAGCCCCAGTATGCAGATCTGCAGAAAGGTGGAAAAATAAGGAAATTGCTACAGTAGGGATTGAAACTGCAAGTATTCAAGCCCTACTATGGTAGTAGCCCTGGCATAATCAGAGAGGCTATTATCAGAGCTCTTACATAATGAGATTGCTGCCATAATTTGGCGCCACACTACATGGCACCAAAGGGACAAGTAGATCTTTTTACAGGACAAGTAGATTTGAGAAGCAGCCTGTCCCGTGGACAAGTAGATATTTTAATAAATTCCACACCCCTGTATCCCCTCTCCAATTTATCACCAAGTTGCAAATCAAAGTGAATTTGTCCTCAAAACAGGGACACCGCATCTGGATTTGGGCCTGGTAACGCTGGGCCCACATGTAATTCCCCATTCAGAGGGAAATATTCATAATAGACGGATTTATGTGTCAGGATACTGGCCAGGAAATGTTATTGCCAGTGACATGGTATTCCTGCACCTTTATCCACCCACCTCATACCTGGGGCCTACATGGCACAACATTTGATCTAATACAGCCCTATTTCTACTCAGTTGGAAAGAGCACTGAATGTATTGTTCATCAGCTCACATTAGGTATTGTGATGAAGTTCTTCTCCATGCCTCAGGTTGGATTACTGTTATAGACCATTACATTAAGGATATAGGTGGCAAAGGATGTGTATTGATGAAAATAGGTGATCATATTTGACAGCTTCAGTTTTTTGATATGGTAAAATCATGGGGCCCCTGTAATATGGGTAAAGCATTTCCAGGACCATGCAAGAGATTTCTTGACAGACATGCAGTGGCTGACAAACTGTGTCACTATATGAAGAACATGGGAAAAGCATTTAGCATGTCATGTTATGTGACTTTGTAGAGTGTGTGGCTACCAGAAGGCATCCCAGCGCTGAATACGGACCTTCAGGATATAGGCTTTTATTATGATCTTGGCGGTATGGACTGCCATGCCGGCGTTGGCGGGAAATACTGCCATCCAGCATGGTGGCCCAGACCGCCATATAATGTCCCACCCAAAACCCCACGGCAGAATACACCACCAGCGGTAATGCTGGTGGGGGTGGTGTATTCCTATCCGACAGGGCAGCGCTGCAAGCAGCGCTGCCCTCCGGATAATGATACCCATTCTGCCAGCCTTTTCCCGGCATTTCACACAGCCAGGGAAAGGCTAGTGGAATGGGTATCTTGGGGCGATGTGAGGGCCCCCTGGGGGCCCCAGCACTACCCAGGCACTTGGCATGGGCTGTGCAGGGGCCCCTGTGCAGTGCCTTATCGTGCAGGCAGTGATCTGTGCGACGGTGCAGCTGCACCCGCCGCCCAGAGGCATTGACGCCGGCTTAATGTGGAGCCGCCGGCAATGTCCTGCCCAGGCATTCTGCTGGGCCGGCGGGCAGAAACAATGTTTCCGCCGACCCAGCAAAATGTTCATAATGCGGCCGGCAGGGTACCAGGGGTGCTGGCGGTTGGTAGAATGACCGCCAGCCTGAACACCGCTGTGTTCATAATGAGGGCCATAGTCTGAAAGTTATGCTCTGAATAACCAGGTTTTAAGCTGTCGCTGAAAGGGAAGCTCGTGGCTGAGTGGCAGAGAATTCCATAATGTACTTCCTAAATAAGCCATAGAACTTCCACCCCATCTGGCTTTTTTTATAATTGGAAGTCTAGCTAATGAAGCTGACAAAGATCTAAGCTGCCTAGAGCGCATATAGAAAGAAGCTAATGACCTTAACAAAGAAGGACCTTTGATGTGTAGGGACCTGTGAATATAGCACAGAGCTTTGAACTTTATGCGCTGTGCCACAGTAAGCCAGTGAAGAGAGGAGATAAACTCTTTGGCAGAAATGTGTCTAGGTATGTCCAGGAGGAGCCATGCAGAGGCATTATGAACCACCTGCAGTTTTCTACTCATGTATTTTGGGGAGCCAAGCTACAGTGTATTACCATAGTCAAGCCGGGAGATGATAACGGCCTGAACAATAAGTCTTTTGGCTGTAAATGGCAGAATTTTAAAGACTTTGGGCTAGATGTATGAAAGCTTTTTGCATTCGCAAACGGTGTAAATGCCCGTTTGCGAATGCAAAAAGCCATTTCAGAATGTATTAAAGGCATTCTGAAAGCAATATTTAAGGAATCGCTAAAATAGCGATTCCTTAAAATTGCGACCCTGTTCTAAATAAGAAATCGCAAATAAGGATTCCTTATTTGCGATTTCTAAAGCACATGTAAGAAGCAATTCCTTTTTGCGAATTGGGCATTAAGGAATCGCTATTTACCACCAAGTTGAACTTGGTGGTAACCATGTGCAAATTTAAAAAACGCATTTGAAATGCATTTTTTAAATGTACATGTAAAGCACATACGCCCTTTTGGCATGTGTGCACCTTACACGTCCTAAAAAACATTTTGGGGTGCAGCAGAGGGGGCCTTAGGCCCCCAGCACCCTGGGGTTTTGCATTTCCAAAATTGCGATTTCCAGTTAAGAAATCGCAATTTTGGAAATGCAAAAAATTTGCAAATATGGGCCTACAGGTCCATAGGTGCGAATGGGGCCGGTATCGCAATTTGCGATTCAGTAATAGCATTTGCGATTTTTAAGAAATCGCTATTACCGATTCACAAATGTGATACATTGCATTTTGAGAATCAGAAATATTGATTTCTTAAAAAGCGCTATTTCCGACTCGCAAAAGGCCTTCTTGATACATCTGGCCCTTTCCTCAGAAGCCTAAGCAGACTGAAACAATTTGCAGAGATCTTTTTTACATGGTAATCCATCGTGAGCCAAGGGTCCAGCCAGAATCCTAGGCTCTTAATATTCTCTTTAGGGGGAGGCAGATTCCTTATCGGGTCAAGGATAGAAGGATGGAGCCCCAAACGGGGACGATACCCCAATACCATTATTTCAGTTTTGTCTTCGTTTAGCCTGAGTTTACATTCCAACATCCATCCAGTCACTGCCTGTAGGCATGGCATGAGTGCCGAGCAATCAGTGCCGGGATTAGTGGAAAATGAGACTACCGCCTGATTGTCATCTGCATACAACACTATTGAGAGACCGTAAGGTTTCACGATCTCTGCCATTAGGGACATATAGATATTGAACAACGATGGGCTGAGGAAGGAACCCTGGGGTACTCCACAGTTGATCGATAGGCGACTAGATAGAAAAGACCAGTCCAGTACCTGAAGGTTTCTCCCCTCCACAAAGGTAGAGAGCCATCCCAGGGCACTGCCCGTAATTCTGACCTCCGCCATTCTCAGAAGTAATATACCAAGATCAACTGTGTCGAAAGCTGCGCTAAGGTCAAGAAGAATGATGGCCGTCACACCAGCTTGGTCAAGACACCTTCTGGCCTCTTCTGTGACCGCTAGCAGTGCGTGATTCTGTGCTGTGTAGCGGCCTAAAGCTCATTTGGGTCGGATGAAGGCTATCGTTATCTTCAAGAAAGCCTAAAAGTTGGGTATTCACATGCTTTTCTATTATTTTAGACACTGCTGGCAGCAGGGAGATAGGCCTGTAGTTATTTAGGGGGGCTGCATTAAGGTGTGGCTTTTTCAACAGAGGCTTAACTATGTCATGTTTCCACTGATCCGGAATGAAACTCCCATTAAGAGAGGAGGTGACAAGATTGTTAAGTACCGGAACTATAACACAGGCACCCAGAGCAAGAACATGAGGGGGAAGCACGATTTCAGCACAGCTAATAAGTTAGAAACCAGTTCTTCAGTAAGGGAAGAGAAACATGAAAAGGAATTGCTTTGTGATATGTGCTGACCTATGGGGTTGGAAGAGTGGTATCAATTTCCAGAAAAAAGCCAAGTAAATGTCTTATATCTTTTTTTGGAAGAAGAGCGCTGAGTTGTTACTATGTTCTTGAGAGGCGTCCAAGAGCTCACTATGTGTGTTAGGCTGCGCAACCTCTTTGAGTATTTGAAAGATCTCCTTAGGTGAGTTTGAGGCCTGCTCAATTCTTGACGTGTAATAAGTAGCCTGGGCTAACTTAATTTCCAAATGGAAATGTCTGATTGCGTTCCTGTATTCCCCATTTAGAGGCATTATAAGATTTTCTCCATCTCCTTTCCAGACGCTTATGTTCTTTTTTTTAATAGGTGAGAGGTAAACCAAGGAGCACCTTTGTTACGTCGGCCCCCTGCTTTAGTCAAATAAATGAGCACCACATCTAAGGTATTAGTAATCCAGCCATTACATTTCTCTGGGAAACCGGCAGTATGTTCGTTGAAGGTTGGTTTCAACTTTTCAAGGGCGGTGGTCCAATTGCTTGCCTTAAGCTTGTGCCAGCAACGGTAAGGTTACGTTATGGTGGAGGGGGTTTACAGGTAATGGGAGTAGAGAGGTTAAGTGTTTTTACAGAATGATCAGACCGGACCAAAGGAAGAGGGGCATGGAAGTTAAACCAGGTGTGTTACTAAAGACCAGATCAATGTTGTGGTCCTTGGCATGTGTAGGGCCACTAACTAGTTGGACCAGATCCAGATTAGCTGGATCACGGAGAAGGGATTTAGCAGCTGGATTGTCTGTGTCTTCTGTATGAATATTGAAGTCATCAAGTAGCGTAAAGTTTGTTTTTTCAAAAATTAGATTTGAAATATGGTCAGGAAGAGATTGTGTGAAAACATCAGAGGGACTTGGAGGCCGATAGATCAGCGCCCCTGAAAATGTATAGTGGGGGTTCAGGGTGAAGGAAAAGGACATACTCTCACATCCAGGCAGCGATAGAGGCTGAAAGGTAACTTTTACCGATTCCATACAGATAATAGCCATTCCTCCACCTCTGGCGGTGCTTCTGTCCAGCCTATTTATCAAGTAGCCTGGGGGAGTGCCAAGACTGTCACGGTGTAGGTACTCCTCAGACTCGGTGTGATGCAAACAAGGTCCACCTCCTGACACCACCAAGTCACCGATAAAAAACCACAGTGCATTGGAGTAATCAAGCGAGGGAAGGAAGGGGAAGGATCAGCAGGGACGGGATAACTGTAAAGAAAAATACACAGTGTTAATTATCACATTGTCTGTCTATTCTCATAAGGTCTCACTAAAACCAAAACGACCTGGCCTGCCCATAACTCATAAGGGCAGAACTAGTCCAAAGCCTGACTATGTTCCATCAGTATCACCAATGGATGCCCCAAGCCAACTACGGCTACTAATAATCACCTAAGGGTCTCACCGCCCTTCCTCCTAAACAATACTACAGTACGTATAACGAAACAAACATGAGGAGAAAGAATAAGGTGAAGAAAATCTATTTTGTACTTCTTCCTATGATTCAGTTAACCCACTAAGCCTTTCGTTAATGTCACGTATATTTGAAGAAGTAACTCGTTCATATCTCAGTGAATGTTGACAAGAATTATTTGTCCCGGCTGTTTGGAATCCTGCAAACAGTAAATCTCATTCTGAATTGCCGCTAACAAAAAGCCAAAAGATTATGTCTCATAAGATCGCCGTTCCTTTATTATGGTACCTCAAAAAGTAAAGTGCTCCAATATATGACAGTCACCCACAACCTGGCCGTAAGGAATGCAGAAATAAAGAAAGGCGATAGCCTCCGGCAAGTAGCAAGCTTGCCGCTTACCACCTTCTTAGTACTTGGAATTCGAAAGGAGGAGCAGCTAGGAACTCCTTCTGCCGGTAAAAAGTCAGTTTCCAGGAGGGGGCCCTGATGAATCTTATTCCTCTTTTCCGGCCGCCGATGAATTCCCCCCTGGGGAACGCCGTCCGCTCCTACTTCGTTGAGGCTCCGACCTGCCTCATTAGCACAAATAACGCACACCCTTTCCAGGGTGCGCCGACTCTTACGCGATCTCTACCGCGCTGGGCTTCATGGGAGGTGTAGTCCCTAATGACTACAATCTCCCGATCGGCCCTGTAGGCGCCGGCTAGCACCTGACAGTACGCCCACCTCCAAAGCGCCTCCTAGGGCCAGGTTTAGTGGGATGACAAGCATGAAACCGTTGCACCGCCCTAGGGGCATGGACATTGCCTTCCGGCTCCCATGAATCCTCCTCGGCCTCATACCCTTTCCACGACACCAAGTACCATAACTTACCCCCCCGTAGTTTGGAATCCAACACCTTGCGCACCTCATACTCCAGCTGCCCGTCTCTAACCACCGGAGGCACCGCCCGCCGGGTCGCGGACAGAGCTGGCTTCAAAAGGCTGCAATGAAACACCGGATGGATTCTTAAGGAAGCAGGTAAGTTGAGACGGTAAGCCACAGGGTTTATCTTGCGTACCACCTCATAAGGACCAATGTAACGAGGATGAAAGATGCTACGCATCTTAAAACGTATATACTTGGTGGAAAGCCACACTCGGTCCCCTGGCTGATACACCGGCCCCTCACGCCGATGTACATCACCCCATTTCTTATACTGTTCCTTGGCTTTATCCAAATTAAGTCGTATTTTTTTTTGCATGGATTGTAGGTTCTTAACCATAGCATGGACAGTAGGTTGATCCGTGACATCCCGAGGTATGATTATGGGCAACATCTCCGCGTGGAACCCTGTGTTAGCACGAAAAGGAGACTCCCTTATCGAGCTATGCCAAGCATTGTTATACGATAGTTCGGCCAGCCATAGCAATGACACCCACGATTCCTGCGCGTCTTTTGCATAGCACCTCAGATATTTCTTCAGGGTTTGGTTGAGACGCTCCGTCTGGCCATCGGTTTGTGGGTGAAAACTGGTGGATAGGGCGGATTCAATGCGCAGAACCTTGCACCACATGCGCCAAAACCTAGCAACGAACTGGGGGCCTCTGTCTGAAATAATGGTTCTTGGTAAACCATGTAACCGCACCACTTGAGACAGAATTAGATGTGCGGTCTGACTTGCTGTAGGTAGGTTTCTACAAGGGAGAAAGTGACCCATCTTGGTAAGACTATCGATTACCACCATGATAGCATTGTACCCCTGATCCATTGGCAATCCTACCACAAAATCCACGCTGATGGTTTGCCATGGTTTTTCCGGAGTGGGCAAAGGCATCAGCTTGCCCTGGCTCTTCGCGTTTTCTCCCTTGGATCGAGCACATATCTCACACCGAGCTACCCATGTCGCAACGTCCTTAGCCCAACCTTTCCACCTGAAATGTCGTTGAACTATTTGCGCAGTCTTGGTGTACCCCGGATGACCAGCTGTTACCGCATCATGACACCAATTGAAGGCTTGCATTCGAAGTTCAGGTGTTGGTAAATACAAACGATTACCTTGCAACGGTATTCCATGCTTAAGGGTACGGTCCTGACTTACTTCGGCCCACTCCTTCCACTGAGCAGCAGACTTATGCTTAGAGACCTTTTCTAGGAAGTGAGATATATGAAGGGCACAAAGCACTTTTTCCGGTTGGATGATTGCTTCATCAGGTCTTGAAGTGATGTTCCTCGCGTCCCTTTGTCTAGACAGTGAATCTGCCTTGCGATTGTCGACCCCAGGACGGAAGGTTACTACAAACTCATATTCTGAAAAGAACAGCATCCACCTCATTTGCCGCTGGGTAAGCTGTCTAGCCTCCTTCATATACTGCAGGTTTCAGTGATCAGTATATACCGTGACCGGGTGTTGGGCCCCCCAGAGATAGTGTCTCCATTCCTGAAATGCCTTCTTGATGGCTAGTAGTTCTTTTTCTGCCACCGTATAGTTGAGTTCCGCAGCAGATAGCTTCTTAGATAAAAACGCAACCGGATGAAGCTGTCCCGAGGTCTTGTTTCTTTGGGATAACACAGCCCCAATGGCTATATCCGAGGCATCTGCTTCGACTATAAAAGGTACTTCTGGCTGTGGATGCTGAAGTATAGGCGCTGAGCAGAAGGCCTGTTTTAAGAAGCAGAAGGCCTCCTCTGCCTCCTCTGACCAAACAAAAGACACTCCCTTTCTTAGCAACCTTGTTATAGGTGACACAATGTGGGAAAAATGACAGATGAATCTTCTATAGTAATTGGAAAACCCCAGGAAGCATTGCACGTCTCTCACACTAGTGGGCACTGGCCACTCTTGAACCGCCTGTATTTTTCTTGTCGACATGCAGAACCCTTCCGGGCTTAAATCCACCCCCAAGAACTCAACCTTCTGTACATGGAACTCGCATTTGCTCAGTTTGCAATAAAGATGGTGCTGTTGCAATGCCTGGAGTACTAGGGAAACATGTTCCATGTGCCGCTCTAGGGAGGTAGAATACACCAATATGTCATCTATATAAACGATCACAAAGTGGTCTACGTATTCTTTGAGAACATCGTTCAGAAAGTATTGGAAAGCCGCCGGGGCGTTACACAACCCGAACGGCATTACCAAGTATTCAAACAGGCCATAACGGGTCTTGAACGCCGTCTTCCATTCATCCCCTTCACGGATTCTGACCAGATGGTAAGCCCCCTTCAGATCCAACCTTGTATAGATAGTTGCCTCTTTCACCTGTTCCAATAACACAGGAATGAGGGGAAGAGGGTATCTATTCCTTATCGTGTTCTTGTTCAGCATTCGATAATCGATGCAGGTTCTCAACTCTTTATTCGCTTTAGCTATGAAAAAGAGTGGAGAAGCTGCCGGAGAACAAGATGGTCTAATGAACCCGATTTCCAGGAAACGGTCCAGATATCTTCGCAAATGTTTGGTTTCTGGGTCTGATAGAGCATATACCCTACAAGAAGGAAGGAGTGCTCCCGGAATCAGATCTATCTTGCAATCGTATATACGATGGGGTGGCAATGTCTCCGCCTGACCTTCGTCGAACAAATCCTTGAACTTGGCGTAAACAGAGGGCAATATCACCGCTTTCTCCACCACTGTGGCCAACTGTAACCCTTGAGCCAACGCTAACGCGGGGGGGTTATCATATAAGGAACAGACTTTCTCACTCCTCACGGACTGAAAACTAACCGTCTTGGTTTGCCAATCGATAACAGGATTGCTCTTTCTTAGCCAGGGCATTCCCAAAATTATTTCATACTGAGGAGCCTCTATTATATCTAGCCTGATTATTTCTCTGCGTGCCGGAGATACTCCACTGAAAACCAACCCCACATCCTCAGTTTGTTCAGTAAGGGGTCCAGACTTCAGTGGTGTACCGTCAACTGCCAACACAAGTTCGGGGTTCTTTCTTGGAATTCTCAGAAGTCCCAGTCTCTTAACCACCCCTTCATCTATGAAATTTCCCGTGGCTCCTGAGTCTATCATTGCCCATACCGGATGGTTTCGATCTTGGGACACCAGCTCTACGGATAACAAAAGGTGTGACGCCTTTTCTTCTTGTGGCAAGAGGGTTAAAGAAGTCAACCGGAACCCCGATAGGGGTTCTATAAAGGGCAAATCCTCTTTCTCTGATATCTTCCCTGACGTCACCGCGGCCTTTTGAGTGGGGGAGTAGGAGAACCTTTTTCTTGGTTTTTGGGGACATTCTCTCACATAATGACCCTTCCTGCCGCAATACATGCACAACCCCTGTACCCTCCTACTCTCTTTTTCGGCCTTTGACAGAGGTGTCCTAACGGCTCCCACTTCCATAGGTTCCCCACATAAATCATGGGAATTAGGAACTGGTCGCCCCTCTCTTTCTGGAATGACCGGCCGCCTATCACCCGCTCTACGCTCTCCCCTTCTCTCTGCTAGCCGATGATTCAATCTCAAGGTAAGATTCACAAGTTCAGTACACGTGGAAGGCTGTGGATCTATTTGGGCTAGGATATCCTTCATGTCGTCTCTTAATCCTTGATAATAGAGAGACATTCTCTTCTCCTCTGGCCACTCTGATTCCGCTACCAGTCTATTGAAGGTGGTAAGATAAGTAACCAGGTCAGACCTCCCCTGTCTCAGTTCCAGCAATTCTCTATCAGCACTAAAGGTGGTTGTTCTGTGATCAAACACCTTCTCAAAGGCCGACCGAAAGGCATTCCAATCCGATAATAATGGGTCATCGTTTCTAACTAACGGCACTGCCCAGTTGGCTGCATCTCCCGAGAGATAAGAAATAGCGAACATTACCCTGGAAAGGTTAGAGGGAAAAGACGCCGGTCTACATGAGAATTGAAGGGACAACTGCGTTAAAAAAGCCTGAACTTTCCTGGGGTCCCCTGAAAACCGTTCCGGACTGGCCAAAGGGATTGGAGGGGAGACGTTCACGGTTATCTGCGGTGTAGATGCTGAGGCATCGAAGGGATTCCTAGTAAGCCTTTCTACCTTGTCCCTTAGTGCCGCTGCCTCCACCCTAGAATCTGCCAACTCTTGCTGCACTAACACTAACGCCTGTAATACATCATCCATAGATGCCATCTTTGCATTACACCGAGCAGGAGGAGTATTATTCGTGGGTGCGTTATTCTGTCACGGTGTAGGTACTCCTCAGACTCGGTGTGATGCAAACAAGGTCCACCTCCTGACACCACCAAGTCACCGATAAAAAACCACAGTGCATTGGAGTAATCAAGCGAGGGAAGGAAGGGGAAGGATCAGCAGGGACGGGATAACTGTAAAGAAAAATACACAGTGTTAATTATCACATTGTCTGTCTATTCTCATAAGGTCTCACTAAAACCAAAACGACCTGGCCTGCCCATAACTCATAAGGGCAGAACTAGTCCAAAGCCTGACTATGTTCCATCAGTATCACCAATGGATGCCCCAAGCCAACTACGGCCACTAATAATCACCTAAGGGTCTCACCGCCCTTCCTCCTAAACAATACTACAGTACGTATAACGAAACAAACATGAGGAGAAAGAATAAGGTGAAGAAAATCTATTTTGTACTTCTTCCTATGATTCAGTTAACCCACTAAGCCTTTTGTTAATGTCACGTATATTTGAAGAAGTAACTCGTTCATATCTCAGTGAATGTTGACAAGAATTATTTGTCCCGGCTGTTTGGAATCCTGCAAACAGTAAATCTCATTCTGAATTGCCGCTAACAAAAAGCCAAAAAATTATGTCTCATAAGATCGCCGTTCCTTTATTATGGTACCTCAAAAAGTAAAGTGCTCCAATATATGACAGTCACCCACAACCTGGCCGTAAGGAATGCAGAAATAAAGAAAGGCGATAGCCTCCGGCAAGTAGCAAGCTTGCCGCTTACCACCTTCTTAGTACTTGGAATTCGAAAGGAGGAGCAGCTAGGAACTCCTTCTGCCGGTAAAAAGTCAGTTTCCAGGAGGAGGCCCTGATGAATCTTATTCCTCTTTTCCGGCCGCCGATGAATTCCCCCCTGGGGAACGCCGTCCGCTCCTACTTCGTTGAGGCTCCGACCTGCCTCATTAGCACAAATAACGCACACCCTTTCCAGGGTGCGCCGACTCTTACGCGATCTCTACCGCGCTGGGCTTCATGGGAGGTGTAGTCCCTAATGACTACAATCTCCCGATCGGCCCTGTAGGCGCCGGCTAGCACCTGACAAAGACAACATCTGGAAATGATCCCTCATGAAACCATGTCTCTATCAGGAACAGGGATATCAGTGAGAGTTCGCTCAGTAGAAGGGGGATGTCAAGTTTATGCGTCGCCAGTGACCGACAATTAGTCAGGAAGAATAGACTAGTCGATTCATCCTGAGCCAGTGGCACTGTCCCAGGATCAGGCTGGGGGGATCAGTGACAATTCCTATATGACCATAATGGATTTATAAAGTCAGACTAGTGTTGGCATGCGTCCTCACAAATAGGACTAAGGGAACGCAAGAAATTAGTAGAATAAGTTGCTACCTGTCCTTTAATTGGACCGGAAATTCTGGCCCCTGGGCCCGTACTGGGCAGACGTGCTTGCCTTAGGCTCACCAGAGGCGCGCCCACTGCACACATCCACTACGTGGCCACATGCATTGTCTTACCAAGCATTATGGTAGAATTCACATTGGAGCCCTTGCCAGATGACCCAAATGCTAAGCTGTAGTTGCTGGAAGTTACCTACTGTGGCACCACCTACTCCACTTCCTCTCATAGGTTAATTCCCCAGTATTTGGAATCCATCCCGAGCATGTATACAATAGCCTATAAATGAATAGCTTGTGCATAACCAAAACCACAATGCATGGCTCGTCCAAAGGCCTGATCAAATTGTTGGTGGACAGAATAATCTCCATTGGCCTGGAGGAGGACTTAACGTCAACCAGGTCGAGACTGTTCCACCCACCAAATTTTTAAATGACCACGAAGCTGGCAGTCATTTCTAAAACATTCTCAGGAACCGCTGTCTCAGGGATTCCTGTGAATGCTGTTTACAGTTTGGTGCATGGCACCATCAACATGACAAAGCCCTTCACCAAACTATTTTCTTTATTTTTTTCAATCAGAAAATCTAGAATCTTGATTTTCTGTTTGAAAATAAAAAATTAAATGCTCCCATCTCGATGGTAATCTTCTTCCATCGCTATTGGTGAATTTAGCAGTTTTCACACCCCTTATGTCCAGGATTTTGCCTTCAGTGAGGGGCAGTGAAAACTGATTGCTAACTTCGCCCATCTAAATTAGGTGATCTCAGGTATGTAAAGTAGTGCTCCAGCAGGTTTGTGGAGGGAGCGGAACCTGTGCTTCAGTGTGCCAAAGGCCAATTCAGTGATAGACCGTGTTGCCCCGTTGTACCTTTTCCTTCAGTATTGTTGGATGCAAGGCATATGCACGGTCTCCCTAAAGAGCATGAGAAGGATGAAACATTGGGTCACATTACACAAACAGTTCTGGCCACTGAATGCATTGAGTCAGCAATTCTCTTACCAAGTAATAAGCCATCGCCTAATTCAGGCTGAGACAGATGGCTATGTATTCAACTGTGGCGGAACATGAAGTAGTCATGGGTGCTGCCTGGGAAACTACATACATGGTCAGTTTTGATATATGAGGCATCACACACCAGTTATACATTGTGCGAAAGAATGTCTTTCATATTTTTATATATGAATTTATTTGCACAGGGTGGCATATGGCAATATGTGTGCCATCAACACAGCCAATTACATTGGAAAACTGTGTATCCTGTAAAACATTTGGTTTGGTCTGTTGCAAATATTGGGGCATATTTGGTAAACATGTGCATTTGTTTACTTTGCTAACCATGATGTCCAGTAACCTGTGACAAAACCTAGAAAATGAACTGTGTGACACCTTCCTGCCATTGATATGCCTCCTTGGTTGCTGTATGAAGAAAAAAGGTGTAGCCAACACTATACCTGCACATGTCATGGGATTTCATTGCTTCTGATGGTTGGGGTCTGTAGCTGAGATTGTGACTCAGCAATGAATTCCAATTTTACCTCACTACTGAGTCTCATATATCTCCTCCTCAGTCTGTTCAAAAAGGGTGACCCTCACCTTAAATATCCTCTCCTGTCTCTGCCTCATTCTCTGCCTAGGAGCTAAAATCCTCATTCTACTCATCAAGCCATACAGAGTCACCATTCTGAATGAGCCAGGTGTATTTTGGGTGATTTTTTTTTGCTTCCACCTGGTTACCACCAGATCCATATTGATAGTAATTGCATTTCCTAAATGGCCATTTTGCGACTATTCACAGTTAGTTAATCCTTTGTACATAGTGTTAGTGATTCGCTATTTCGAAATCCCTAAATGGGATTTTCTATTTAGCAATTTCCAAAATGTAATTTCTACTAGATATAAATCCTATTTTCCACCACTGCTAATGTCTTTCGTACAAACCAAAAGGGCATTTGCATTTCCTAATGGCCCAAAATAGTGATTCATACCATTAACAGATGATAAATGCCTTCGTACATATGGCCCTTATGTATTGTATGTTGTGTCATGCTTGCTTTTTGTGTGGGTTTTGGGTCATCTCTTACTTCTGAGTAATGGCTGCAGTAATTAAAAGGTTTAGGCATCAGCTGAGCTATTGGAATGCGGTTTTCTGAGGGCATTCTGGGACTTGTAATGTTCAAACCACAACTTGGTCGATTTCATTACAATTGCATTTTTGAGGAAAATGCACTTGCATAATCATGACTAGTGAACAAAGGGCCTTATACCTGTTGTATGCTGTGGTGAATGAACAGCTTGGACAATTTCTATTGTTCGTATGTGAGGTTTTGTGTGTTTTATGTTGAATCATGCATGCTTTATGTGTATTTTTTGAATCATGACTATAATTTGTTGTAAAATAAAGTAAAGGCTTACACTGTGTCAAGTTGATAACTCAATTAAATAATCAATCAAATAATTTCTTAAGTGCACTACTCACCCATTAGGGTCTCAAGGCGCTGTGGGGGTGAGAGGGGGGTTGCCGGTTACTGCTCAAAAAGCGATGCCTTAAGGTGCTTTCTGAAGGTAAGGAGGTCCTGGGTCTTGCGTAGGTTGGTGGGGAGGGAGTTCCAGGTCTTGGCGGCGAGGTGGGAGAAGGATCTGCCCAGCCAGAGGTGGTGCATTGGATGCGGGGGACTGTAGTGAGGGCGAGGTCGGCGGAGCGGAGCTCTCAAATTGGTATGTGGAAGTTTACTCGTTCGTTGAGGTAGGCTAGTCCAGTGTCGTGGAGGGCTTTGTGAGCGTGGCCGAGGACTTTGAAGATGATCCTTTTGTTGATGGGCAGCCAGTGTAGGGATCTGAGGTGGGTGGATATGTGTTCATGGTGAGGGAGTTTGAGGATGAGACGTGCGGCTGCGTTTTAAATTCGCTGGGGTTTTCGCAAGTGGAACAACATCTCCAAAGAACACCTGATTGCCAACCTCACACAAGCTCCACCTCCCATCACCAACGACCCCAACACCGCCGCCCACAACCTCACACAATGCGATAGGGTGCAGTGTGTTGTTGGTGGTGGGTGGGGGTTTCATGAAGGAGAAATGGATGCAGTGGTGGTCAGTCCAGTGGAGCTCGGTGGTGTGAGTGAAGGTGATGTGGCTGCTGGAGGTGAAGATGGTGTCAAGCTTGTGTCCCGCTGAGTGGGTGAGGTGACCAGTTGCTTGAGGCCGAGGTTTGTGAGGTTGTCCAGCAGGGCTGTGGAGTTGCAGTCATGGGTGCTTTCCAGGTGAAAGTTGAGGTCACCAAGGAGTATGTAGTCTGTGGAGGTGAGGGCGTGGGAGCTGATGGTATCTGCGATGGTGTCGCAGAATGGGGGGCGGGGTCCTGGTGGTCTGTAAATGAGGGTTACTCTACCAAATCCGGTATTGGGGTGCCAATCCCATGCATCCCCAGGGCTCCACTATGGACCCCAGGTACTGCCAAACCAGCTCTCCGGGGTTTTCTCTGCAGCTACTGCTGCTGCCACCCAACAGACAGGGTTCTACCCTCCTGGGGTCTGGGCAGCCCAGACCCGGGAAGGCAGAACAAAGGATTTCCTCTGAGAGAGGGTGTTACACCCTCTCCCTTTGGAAATAGGTGTTAAGGGCTGGGGAGGACTAGCCTCCCCCAGCCTCTGGAAATGCTTTGAAGGGTACAGATGGTGCCCTCCTTGCATAAGCCAGGCTACACCGGTTCTGGGAACCCCCAATCCATGCTCCGGCACAAAACTGGACAAAGGCAAGGGGGGGGTGAACACTCCCCTGTCCATCACCACCCCAGGGGTGGTGCCCAGAGCTCCTCCAGTGTATCCCAGACCTCTGCCATCTTGAATCCAGAGGTGTGAGGGCACAATGGAGGCCTCTGAGTGGCCAGTGCCAGCAGGTGACGTTAAAGACCCCTCCTGATGGGTGCTTATCTGACTAGTTGGCCAATCCTCCTCTGTAGGCTATTTAGGGTCTCTCCTGTGGGCTTTTCCTCAGATAACGACTTGCAAGAATTCACCAGAGTTCCTCTGCACCTCTCTCTTCGGCTTCTGCCAAGGATCGACCGCTGACTGCTCCAGGACGCCTGCAAAACTGCAACAAAGTAGCAAGAAGACTACCAGCCACGTTGTAGCGCCTAATCCTATCAGCTTTCTCGACTGTTTCCTGGTGGTGTATGCTTTGGGGGCTGCCTGCCTTCATCCTGCACTGGAAGCCACAAAGAAATCTCCCGTGGGTTGGCCGAATCTTCCCCCTGCTCTAGCAGGCACCAAACTTCAGCGTCACCAGTACTCTAAGACCCCGCTCTTCCTGATGAGCGTGGCCCCAGGAACACAGGTGGTGGACCCAATTGACCGAGACTGTCCAGTGGTCGAACTGTCCAAATTTTGAGGAGGTAAGTCCTTGCCTCCTCTCTCCAGACAGTAATCCTGTGCACCGCGTGAACTGCAGCTGCTGGGGCGTCTGTGCACTTTTGCAAGAAATCCTTCATGCACATCCTAGCCCAGCTCCCCAACACGCCGTCCTACATTGCTCAACTCTCTGAGTGACCTCCGGCTTCGTGGGACCCTCTTTTGTAGTGTTGAGACGACCACCATGCTCAGTCTTCTTGAGCCCGTGCTCAAGGACTCCTGCGGGTGCTGCCTTCTCATGCATGGGCTCTCTGTGTTGCTGAGGGCCCCTCTGTCTCCTCTCCCAAGTGGTGACGTTCTGGTCCTTCCTGGGCCCGGGCAGCACCCTTTTTCTTCAACCAAGACCTTTGCAGCTAGCAAGGCTTGTTTGCGGTCTTTCTCCAAGGAAACAATGCTGCATCCTCAAGCACTCCGTGGGACATCTTCTGCACAAAGGAGAAGTTCCTAGCACCTTACGTTGTTGCAGAATCTTCAGCTTCTTCCATCCAGAGGCAGCCATTTTGCACCTTCATCCGGGATTTAGTGGGCTCCTGTTCCCCCTGGACACTTTCACGACTCTTGGACTTGGTCCCCTTCCTTTGTAGGTCCTCAGGTCCAGGAATCCGTCTTCAGTGCTTTGCAGTCTGTTGTGGTCTTTGCAGAATCCTCTATCACGAGTTTAGTGGTTTTCTGGGGAAGTAGTAGCACTTTACTCCTACTTTTCAGGGTCTTGGGGTGGGGTATCTTGGACACCCTTAGTGTTTTCTTACACTCCCAGCGACCCTCTGCACACTACATGAGCCTAGGGGTCCATTCATGTTGCCCCTAGCCCTATTAAATCATATTGTATTCTATAGTGTTTGCACTACTTTCCAACTGTTTTACTTACCTGATTTAGGTTTGTGTGTATATTTTGTGTATTTTACTTTCCTCCTAAGGGAGTATAACTTCTGAGATATTTTTGGCACATTGTCACTAAAATAAAGTACCTTTATTTTTAGTAACTCTGAGTATTGTGTTTCTTATGATATAGTACCTATATGATGTAAGTGGTATAGTAGGAGCTTTGCATGTCTTCTAGTTCAGCCTAAGCTGCTCTTCTATAGCTACCTCTATCAGCCTAAGCTGCTAGAACACTACTAATCTACTAATAAGGGCTAACTGTACCTGGCACAAGGTGTAAGTACCATCAGGTACCCACCATAAGCCACTACTACATTTCACTAATAAGGGATTACTGGACCTGGTATAAGGTGTACGTATCCAAGGTACCCATTACAAGCCAGGCCAGCCTCCTACATCTGGTCCTGCATTGGCCACATACAGTGAGTCCACAGGCGTGGATGCTTTGGACATTTTCATTGAGGAGGAGAGTAAGGATGGCCAGTGACTGTGTCCCTCCAAGCTTCTACACACATTGGACTTGGGGGGGTGTGACTTTTTTTTTACTTTGACTACGGACTCTTCTGTTAGGACAAAGTTTTGACGGAGGACTTCATTTAATTTTCCCCTTGTATATGGACTGGTTCCCCTGATGATTCCTGGTGTGTTTTCTTTATATTGCTCAGCCCCTTCCAAGTGACTTTGCTCATTCTGCAAGAAGATTGTATTTTGTTTTCTTTCTCCCTTCCAATGGACAGTATTTAGTGACAATTTATTTTGACGATTAGTTTTGGCATTAAAATCTTCAACAGTATATAAAACGATGTTTAAAACCATTTGTTTTCCATTTTATATGCTGGATTCAGAATATAGAAGTCTATATGTGTAGGTGTTTTGCTATGCTAACAACCTTGTAACACAGCTTGTCCTACAAATCAACGTCTTACACACATTTAGCTTCACCTATATGTCCTGCAACCAGTGTAACCATTTGGCCATCAACAACTATTAATCCACTCAGAACTGAAGAACTGAATTGTGATTTTTTTTTTTTTTTTAGTATTTATCAATCAATCAGTATTTGTAGAGGGCGGCAGTGTCACTCCTAGCGGTATCTGGGCGCTGGGGTGAGAGGTCTATGTCAAAGAGCCAGGTCTTGACTTTCTTCTTGAAGTCTGCAACAGAGGGTGCTATTCAGAGAAGGAAGGGCAGGTCGTTTTAGGCCGTGGCGGCTGTGTAGGAGAAGAAACGTCCACTGCTGCAATGGATTTGGGCTGTGTGTGTGTGTGTGTGTGTATGAGGGCCAGCGAGAAGGAGCGCAGGTGTCTGGCAGGTTGGTGGAAGCTCACTCGGTGGTTAATGTAGATGAGACCTTGATTGCGTAGGACTTTGAAGGTGTACATGAGAAGCTTGAACTGGCATCTCTTCTGGGTGGGGAGCCAGTGGAGGTTTCTGAGGTGGGGAATGATATGGGTTCATTAGGGGAGGTCCAGTACAAGTCTGGCTGTGGTGTTCTTTATGGTCTGGAGTTTTTTGAGGAGGTAGGTAGAGATGCTGGCATAGAGTTTTGTTGCAGTAGTCAAGGCGGCTAGTAACAAGGGCCTGGGTGATGGTTTTCTTGGTGATTAATGGGATCCATCTGAAGATTCTGCAGAGCATGAGGAGTGTGAAAGCAGGAGGAGGCGACTGTGTTGTTTTTCGCTTCATGGTCAGTTTGTCGTTGAGAATGATGCTGAGGTTGCATGCGTAGTCTGTTGGCGTAGGAGTTGGTCCGAGTTCGGCTGGCGACCAGCTGTGGTCTAAAATGGGGGTGTTCCTCTCGAAGATCAACACTTCTCAGAGTTGAGTTTGAGGTAGTTTGTTCTCATCCAGTTGGCTACGTTGGTCATGGCATTGTAGGACTTTTTTCTGGTGGTGGAGGCGTCTTCGGTGAGCTAGACGATGAGCTGTATATGTTCTACTTAGGAGATGATGTTGAGTCCAAAGGATCTAACAATGTTGGCCAGGGGGATCATGTAGGTGTTGATCAGTGTGGGATTGGGAGACGATCCTTTATGGTACTCTGCATATGATGTTCTTCGGTTTGGAGGTGAAGGGAGACAGCCAGACGCTCTAAGTACGGTCTGTAAGGAATGAAGCAATCCATTTGAGGGACTTGTCCTGTATTCCGATGCTGTGGAGTCTGTGGATGAGAATATGATGGAAAACAGTGTTGAATGCAGCTGACAGGTCAAGGAGGATCAGTGTAGAAGCTACAAGCGATCAAGGAGAGCTCGGAAGTCGTCTGTGGCTGCGATGAGTGGGGTCTCAATGCTGTGGTTGGCACAGAATCCTGATTGGGAGATGTCCAGCAGGTTGCTTTGTTCCAGTTATTCGGTGAGCTATTGATTGATGGCCTACTTGAGTACTTTGGCAGGGTCGGGGAGCAGAGAAGGTTTCTTTAGGAGGGGTCTGATTTCTGAGTGTTTCCATATGTCCAGGAAGACTGCCTTTGTGGTGGAGGTGTTGAGGATGCTGATGAGTTCTGTGATGATGTGGTTGGTTCTGAGGTTGAATAGGTGGTGGGGGCATGGGTCGGTGGGTACCCCTGAGTAGATGAATGACATGATGGCCGAGGTGGATTGTGTGGTGAGCAGTGTCCATATGGTGATTGTTCTGTTGGTGTGCGCAGGGAGGTCGAGAGAGCTGAGGTTATGGACTGTGGGTTGAGGGTTGAAGTTGTTGGAGATGGGGTTGCTCTTGCTGTGAAAGTAGTCCGAGAGGGTATTGCAGAGTTCTTGGGACGGGTGGATAGTGGTCTCTCTTGCTGTCATGTTGGAGTATTCTTTGACTATTCTGAATAGTTCTTTCAGTTGGTTGGCTGCTGTGTCAATGTGGGCCATGATAGTGGCTCTCTTGGCTTCCTTAGTTTGTCAGTGGTAGTTGTTGAGGTCTGCTTTGTGAGCGCCTCTGTCGGAGGGGTTCCTTGTGGTTCACCACAGTAGCATTTGCGCTTGGTAGTTCTGAGGTCTCCAGTGAACCAGCTGTCTTGTCTTGAAGTTGTATTGGTTCTGGCTGGCTTCAGATATGCAACTCTATTGGGACATTCACAATGCTCATGGGAGATCTCTCCTGCTACTTTGCAAATGTGGTGGTGAGTAAAGGCATATTTTGTATTGGTACTAATGTGCAGGTGGGTGTTGTGTATCTGCCTGTGAAGTTGGGGAGAGCCTCTGCGCAGGTGGGGGATGTACCTCAATGGGGGTGAAGGTGCCTGTATGGGGGAGGGTGCCAGTACAAGGAGGAGGGCACCTGTACAGGTGGGGTCGTGACTGCACAGGTGAGGGGCATGCCTGTACAGGTGTGAGATGTGCCAGTACAGGTGGGGAACGTGTCTGTGCACAAGGGGGATAGGCATGGGTATGTGGGGCTGCTTGTGCAGGTTGTGGTACAGGTCGCTGGGTGGGGTGAGGTGTAGGTAGGTGTGATGGGTCACATCCATGTATTGACCATGAAGAACGACTTTGAAACATTTTCAACATGCCCTTCACAATCTTCATGGCCAAGGCATGGTGTCTTGCACTTTCTTCCCTACAGATTGGTATCTGGTCATGGTACATCTCTGACATGGCTGCCTTTCAATCAGCCGAGGGATTTCCTGTAGTGAGTCTGAAATATCAGACAAAGTAGCCTCTATTGCACAAATGTCCTACCTCACATCAGACTGTTGTTGGAAATAATCTTCTTCCCACTGGCCAACATGAGCATCTGCCACCCCTCTAGCAAACAGCACTTTTGATGTGACCCTCAGGTCCACCAGCATATGATGGGGTGGCACATGGGAGGTTTTGGGGAGAAGATTCATGCCTAGGGGATACCTGCCCTGGACCAGGGGAGGTAGGGCCTTCAGAAGCCTGAGAGAGTGCCTGTGATGCACTGTCATGGGAATAGTGTGTAGGAGAAGCAACACATCGACCTTGGACATAAGGGTTATGGGAGGTGATGGTGGTGCTGGGGGGGGGGTGAACTCTGAGGCTTGTTGGCCGAATGCTCATAATTGGCAGAAGGGAAGTGGGGGTTACAGTGCTGACCAGACCTGATGTTACCTTCAGCCTTTGGCCTGTCGGCCAACAATGAACTCTTCCTCATCCAGGTCTTCCTCCACAACCAGCACCTGCTCATATTCTTCCCCCTCATCTTCCTCTTGTTGTGCCGTGGTGGCCACTGACATTGCTGCTTGGAGGAGGCTAGTGTTTTCTTCTCGGATTGCCTGCCACTTTCCAGTGGTGGATGGTTCAGCTTAATCAAATGACTCAATGCACTCAGCACTTGAAAGAAAGAGGTTTCAACATGATAAGTATTTGCCATAGTATATTTTGTGCTACAACACAATGGTTAGAACCCTTTTTCTTTGCATCTATCTGAAATTCAACATGTGATCTAGTTTCTGTAAACCTACATGTGACAGATCATGCTGTAGCACTGAGGAGTTGATGATGTGCAGCATCAATTATAAGTGAAGATGCAAAATAAACAGACATAGTTGATTATGTTGGGAACATATCACACACTAACATTAGATATCTGCTAATTTACTTTCACAATGATTTGGCTGTTGTGAACTATATTTAAAATATTAGTTTACAGCACTCAATGGCACACTTATGTGACAGACAGATGGTAGTGGGTCTGACTGCTGCAGCGAAAAGGGCTCCCAAATCCCTGGATGGAGTACTTCGGATAACTGAAGTACTCCTGATAGGAGGTGTAATGAAACAAACATATCCCTATTTCAATAAAAAGGATGATGTGTATTATTTTACACGTGTGTGTCATTAGAATACACTTTCAATACGGCTAGTGCTAGTCCTTATTAGATGAGATAATATAAGCAATTTGGTACATGTACATACTTTATTATTTCATTATAAATAAAGAGTAATTTCATTAGCCAACATGTTATGAAGTAGCATACTGTTATGAACCATATCTGAGCATATGGATATGGGTGACAACAGGGATATTTGTACATGTGCTTTCCAGGGTCTGCCATCCACCCAGTGTGGTGCCTGACCATTTGTCACACCCGTACATGGAGTAGAAGTCACTGTAGTAGGTGTTTTCTTGGACAACGTCACAGGGCTTAAAAGGATATGAGTGCAAATATACATAGGATCATAGTGTGAGACTAATGATGGAATTTATAAAAAGTATCTATAGGTTGTCTAATAATAATGTAGCACATGGATCCTACGTCTGGCCATATATATGTACCAGTTTGTGTTGGTGGCAGTGGTTGATTGATCTGTTGCACAACATTGCCTTCCTGCAAGTACCGAAACCTCTGCTCCAGTGGCTAGATCTGCTTTGGCTGTATGTGAGACTTAAATGAAGAACTCAACAGACTACTACAACAAATGATGATTATGTACAACATTTACATCGTTACTTAATTGCATTTACAAAATAACTATGATGACTACTAATGATTACTAATTCATGCACAATTGCATGTGCCAGTTACAAAACTACATTGAAATCACCAGCAGAGATGGGTCACTGGAAGAAGAAATTGGAAGTTAACATTTGCAGTACTTACGATTCTGAGACTTGTAGTGAGATAGACAAAATTAAACACACGAAAGTCTAATTCACCATGAATATTTGTACAAACTTGATGTGACTTCCATAGTGACATTTGCAGTACATATTAAATAATTAGCAAATAAAGTAATTGTTTAATTATCACATATTTTCTGCCACTACAATAAGGTAATCATTAAGTCAGCCCATGCATCAAGTGAGGGCGTATGGTGGAGAAGACATCCTTCTAAAGTGGTGTGAGATGGAGATGGGGTTCAGTTTGTCTACCAAGGAGAGCTCTGGCCTCCTTTATCATGGTGAACATCTCCACCTGCCTCCTTTCATCCTGCCACTTCTTTTTGATGTCAGTGAAGGTCTGGACTTCCTCCCCCAAAGCACTGACTGCATTAGCCAACCGCTGTCATAGGGCTGCCTTCTGTGTTGCACTGCTGAGGTATGGAGGAAGACTATGTAGTACTACACTATAAATCTGACTAGCAATAGGGCCTATTCTTCTGTGAAGTTTTTCTTCCTTCTGACATTTAACATGCTAACGTTTGGCAGATGGTGAGGTGCAGAGCAGACAGGTGAAGTTTGTGTATGGAAAAAAAACAGAGCTATGGATGTATGCTGCTTTTGTGTGGTTTCCACCCTGAATATGGAGGTACTGCCTCGAGTGCAGAGATCCCGCACTTGAGGTAGAAATTTTGCCCTGAGTGCTGAGGTACCTCCCCCAATTGCAGAACTTCCCCAGGCAAAAAGATACTAGTTATAAGTCCATTTGTGAATACCGAAAAGTAGTAAAGTTAGGCTTTTGATCTAAACCTGGACTTTTTGGACTAATTGTACCTTTGTGAATCAAGCCCCAAGTGCTTCTCTGTTCCAGTCTGCCAAACGTCAATTACTAGGGTGCACACTTTCTGAATGTGAATCCCTGCATGATTTCAGACCATCCTGCTTGTCATTCATCTATTTGGTGCATCTTTCATGCTTGTGGGCTCTGGTGGTCTTCTGACTAGTTTTATGCCAGTGACACTTTGCTGCAAAGTACTCATTCTATATGTGCCCCAGTTCTCCTTCACCTGTGAGTTGTCCATAGATTAAGCTGCAATGGCCTCTTCATCTGGCTCCCACTTGCCTAAAGTGATTCCTAGATCTCTTCCAATCTAGCTTATCAATGCTGCTTTGCTTCAAAGCACCTCTCAGAATGTGTTCATTGGTGTTTTGTATGTCACACTTGCTACAGTGTATGTCTCTAAATATCACCCTCAATGTTGTTCCTACTTGTAACGCTGATTGCCACTGATAGGGTGCCTGGACAAGTAACCGCCACAATCCCTTGCAGGATGAACCACAATTGTCACTAAATTATCCTGTGCTTATCCCTGGGTAGCCTGGTACAAAAAGCAGTCAGGCTCAACCTATAAAGTATTTATGCAGCACACAAACTATAATAAAGTTAAGCACAACACAAGAAAAATCCCAAACCAATTTACACAAATAGAGTGAATTTTTATAAATTATTTGACACAAAAACAACAGAATCTAATCAGTAGAACCAGAGTTATGAATGTTTACCTTTTAAAGTGGAAAATAGCACATAAAAGATCAAAGATCCAACTACAGACATCTAGTCGCAGAAGACCCGGGCAAACTTGAAAGTTATGGCCGACTGTCATGGAGTGAGGGTTAGATACACAAAGTGGACTGGGCCCAGTCTTGGCTTACATTTGGACTTACAAGATTTTTTGAAGAAGTTCAGAATAGTGGCTATAAGATGAAAGCACCAACAGTGGACATCTGGTCAGATTTAGCACTATAACCAAGGGTCCAGGAGTGTGTGGAGATCTTTTGGGGTTCAGGCCTCAGGCTGGGTTCACGTGTACGTTCAAGATGGTGGGAGCTTTTTATGTCACTGTGGCTCTGAACAGGAGGCCAGCAAATAAGCTCTTGGAGTCACTTATGACAGTCTTGGGTACAGATGTATATGCAGGACTTAACAGCAGGGATAGCCTCTGAGGTTTCAAGAAAGGCTCAAGGCAGCAAAGCAGAACTTCCAGGTACAGCAGCATGTCACAGCAGCAGGCAGTCCTCTGACAGTCCTTCCACAGGTCCAGTAGTGAACTGAAGAGTGGGTATGAGAGTCCTATTTTTATAATCTGGTGCCGTGCTCCTAAAAAGGTGGGAAACATTCCGGGAAAGATTCTTTAAAGTTCTTGGAATTCCCTAAATCCCCTGCCCTGGATCAAAACTGGCTGCACTGTCAATACAGGGTTGTTAGGCCTATTATGAGGAAACAAGACACAGCCTATTCAGATGCAAATGGGGCCGTGCTTAGCTCCGTCCACTGATCAAGCCACTTAATGGTCCATTGAGGCACAGCTAATTCCACTATTGTGTGACTGTTTGCAAGGAATTCACAAAGTGTGTCAGCTTCACCCATTGATGTGACCCAACAGAGGCTGCAGGCACAAAGGTTTAAGGGCAGAAAAACTTTCTAAAAGTGGCATTTTTAACATTGTAATGAGGAATCTGATTTTACTATTAAAGAGTGTTTATAGTAACAGTTCCATAGGTACCAAACATGACATACCTTTTTTGTCTCATTTAGGAATTACAGCTTATTAAATAAAATAAGGAATCCCCAATGCTATTCCATCAGAGGGGTAGCCTCACAGTAATGAAAAATGAATTTGGGAGTTTTTCACTACCAGGACATGTACCACTTAATAGGACATGCCCTACCTTTTAGTTTCACAGTGCCTTGCCCTCTGGGCTACATAGGGCCAACGTTAGGGGTGACGTAATAAAAGGAGATTTTAAGGCTTGGCAAGGGGGTTTCCATTCCAAGTCAACATGGCAGTGTGACACTGCATTCAGGCTTCAATAGCAGGCCTGGAACAAGGTTTAGAGTGCTACTTAGATGGAGGGCACAATAAGTGCTGAAGGCCCATTGGACCTAATTTAAATTGGTAGCCATGGTTATTTGGTATAGCACTCTACACAGGACATACAAGTAATTTAAATATGCCTAACAGGTATATGCCAATCAAACCATGTTTTAGGGTGAGAGCACAAGCACCTTAGCACTGGTTAGCAGTGGTAAAGCGCAGAGAGTCCCAAGACCAACAAAAATGAATTCATCAAAATATATGGAGGGTAAAGGCAAAACATTTGTGACCATGCAAAGAGGGCCATTTTCAGCATAGATGTTACTATTATCTATCTTCAAGTAACTTTGAATCAGGAAAGGCTATGTCTTCCAGTAGTCATATGTAAATTTTTTAACAACATCATCCAAGATAGCCACCAAGTGACCTCCTCCCTTGTGTGCCAGCTTAACCCAGTCTGACAAATAAAAACATCAAAAACATAAATAATAACCAACTTCACTTGCATAAGTTGTAAAGTGCAATAGGGTAAGGAACCAGAGCCAGCTGAAGATGTGGCACATGACACTGTAGTACTTTGTCACTATGATAGAAGACTATGCTACACCACTAAACAATGTTGCACAGGAGCATATTTAGCCAGCCTGAAGATAACTTCCTTATCTAGGGAGGAAAGAGATCGCTTAGACACTCTCTTTACTAAAGAAGAGATAATGTAGTGATAAGGGCATTAAAGACTGCTAAAGCTCCGGGTGGAGAAGGCTTGACCGCAGAATTTTACCAGTGCAGGGCGAGGGCAACGGCAGACCGACTACTGGAAGTGTACAATGAAGCATATGGAATGGGACTGCTTCCTGCCTCAGTGAGGGAGGTGATAATAGTCATGCATTTCTAGTGAGCATTCAGAGGATCACAGAGGAGCGTTGGGGGTCGGTTGCTGCTCGCCCCACGAGATACAAGGACTACGTGAGGCCTGAAAACAAGACAGGCAAGGTGGCAAAGGCCCACAGTTACCACTGGTCCCCCTGTTTCCCCCTGGAGTCAAAAAGAGCAGGAGGTCGGGTCCACATGTGCCTGGATGGTGGCCTTTTGTCTATAGGCCGTGCCCGGTCCCCTCCTTGCTTGCTTGCACTTACCAGTTTGTCCTCTCTGCCCACTCCACTCTCTTCACCATCTCTGCTTCATTGTGTTTCCTGGAGAGGTGTGGCTTTTAAAAAACAATCAGCCAGCTTCGGCTTGAAGCATTATTATTTTTATTTTTTTGGAACTGCTTGGTGTCATATTGAGGGATTTTGAGGGACTTTGGCAGCATCTTTGGGAACTATTGTGAACATTTGTGGGACAATTGTGTGGCAGGCATTAGGCCACAGGTGCTTTGGGGGGTGCGGAGGCGGTCTGCGGTAGGCTGGTGTGGCATACGCCTCATTGAGGTGTTCTGCTCGCCCTTATGTCCCATTGTTTTTTACATCTTTTTACTGCCCATGGCACTGTATAACGCTGAAGACACTGATATCTTTTGTTCTATTTCTGCATTTTTGCCACTTGGACATTGGCTCTGGGTCTTGTTGGATCAGCTTTAATTAGGCACTACTTCATGCACCTTAATGCTTTATGTTGGAGGCTACAGAAGAGCTCTTCAACTGGCTAGCCTTTTGTGGTGCAATCGATTTGGTAGCGTTTGGCAGCATTTATCTTCAGACATTACGCAAGAGCAAGTGCAAGCGCATGGAGAGCAGCTTGAGGATTATTTGGGTTGCAGTTGCTTGTCTTGACCCTGGATAGTTGGTACGCTGCAGAAGCAACCAGTTGTTTTTTTTTAACTGGTGCGGGGTACAGAGAATTTCATTCTTTCTTTTAATCGTCATACTACTTAAACCAGATAAGGATGTTATAGAGTTACATCATATCACCCCCTGCCTATGCTAAGAGTTGATGTGAAGATTCAGAGTAAGGAACTAGCATCTTGTCTTTGGTCACATATTCCCTGGGTGGACCATGAGGACCAATGCAGATTTATACCACACAGGAACACCATTTGCATTGTAAGGAGGGTCTCACTGGTCACGCACACAGGAAGGCCCCTTTGTGTTGGCACTCTTGTGAAGGGAATACTTGTGGAAGGTGCTGGGTAAAATTGTTATACAGTGATCCTCAGTCAAGGGTACGCATGGGTGGAATGGTGTTGCAAAGATTCTAGTTCCACTGTGAGACCAAGCAGGTCTGCACTCTGCCCTCTGCCCCCGCTATGTTCACTAATAATGGAGTCGCTGGTGTGCCGGCTCCAGAATGTGCTACAAGACTGGGGAATGCAGATTGGGGAAAATACACATGTAGTCTAACTTTATGCTGATGATGCCTTGCTCTGTCTGTGTCAGCCCTTTTACTGAGTCCTCATTAAGCTGGCTCTCTTCACAGAGTTCGTTCAGGTGTCCAGGCTACTGCTCTAAATCTAAACTGCTCCTACTGGGAGAGTTGGTCAGAGGGCCGGATAAGGATCTTCCTAGACTGGAACTCCCATGGGCGATAGGGAGCATCAGGTATCTAGGCATTACACTAAGGGCCGGATTTAGATTTTGGCGAAGGGGCAAACTCAGTCACAAGCATGACGGATAACCCCTCTGCCACATTATGATCTCATTTATTCCTTGAAGTTCATAATACGACGGACAGGATATCCCGTATTTCATCCGCTAAGATCTAAATGAGGCCCTTACACAGGGGCCACTGGAGTTTGAGGCTACCAATATAGGGAGTGTACTGGGAGGATTAAAACCAACAATAAAATTTTGAAACACTCAACGTCTGTTCTTGATGGGGATGCTGGCATTAGTTAAAATGATAATCCCACCCAGATTCCTTTACATATTTCAGGGGACCCTATTTGAGATACCTAGAACGTTCTTCGTAAAACTAGATGGGATGACAGTTGAACTACTGTGGGCCTCGGGGAGGATGCAGGTTACCCTGTATACTCTTAAGCGCACATGGAACAGGGGAGGTCTCAAATTGCCTAGAGCTCTACTATTTTGCAGCCCAGCAGCAACATGCAGTGCACTGAATGGATGATTTTGAAAATTGGGAATTCAGAATGCTGAGGGGCACCTGTGGCAGCACTCCATTGCCAGAACTATTAATGATGGGTGCAAGGGCTCCAACTTCTATGTCATGCATAGCTAGACAGGTTTGCAGGTCTTGGAAAAGAGTAATACAGTTGGTTTTACATAGGGTCCCATTTGCTCCTGATATGATTGCTTGGGCTCTTCACCCATTCTTTCTTATGGCACATTTGATGTTAGTGGACAGGTGGGAAGAAGGGGGCTGTGACACCTTGTGGCACATATATCTTGGTGACCGCTTTATTACCATAGCCAATGCCATAGAAACATTCCGCCTGTGGACAGGTCATGGAAGCAGAGACAGCCCATGGAATTTGGCCTTCATTCCCAAAGA
This sequence comes from Pleurodeles waltl, assembly GCF_031143425.1. NCBI lineage: Eukaryota > Metazoa > Chordata > Amphibia > Caudata > Salamandridae > Pleurodeles > Pleurodeles waltl. The sequence goes on from NC_090449.1 coordinate 880,360,011, forward strand.
CCCGCACCCCAGAACCCCAGATTCTCCTGGCTCTGCTGAGTATGGGATGGGGTCAAAAGTTAATGATGCACATTTACCGGGCACTGAGGGAGGTCCTAACACGTGCGGAACTCCATATATATGCCAAATGGCATGAAGTGCTAGTAGAGCCCCTATCAGCCAAAGAAAGGGAGGGAATCTACAAGGGGATGAAGGCCGCTTCTCCAAACTCAAAATTTAAGTTAATCCAATTCAATAAAATGGCTGACTAATCTATAAAGATTATGACTAAATATTAATGATTACTGATTAAATCAATTGATTTGAGTTAATCTGTTAATAAACCATTTAACTCAACCCAACTCTCTTTATTGCTTCATGTGAAGCCCCGATTGGACATTACTATTCATGGTGTTCAATGTAAATGACTGCTACTTCTCAATTCTCCTTGTCAACAAAAAAAGGTCCGCATGACCAATGGCGGGTGGGTTATTTAAAGATTATGGCGGTCATTCTGACCGACCGCTGCCCGCCATGCGGTCACCGCCAAAAGACCGTACCGCAGTCAAATGACCGCGGCGGTCATTCTGACTTTCCCGCTGGGCCGGCGGGCGACCGCCAGAAGGCCGCCCGCCGGCCCAGCGGGAAAGCCCCTTCAACAATGAAGCCGGCTCCGAATGGAGCCGGCGGAGTTGAAGGGGTGCGACGGGTGCAGTGGCACCCGTCGCGATTTTCAGTGTCTGCACAGCAGACACTGAAAATCTCTATGGGGCCCTGTTAGGGGGCCCCTGCACTGCCCATGCCTGTGGCATGGGCAGTGCAGGGGCCCCCAGGGGCCCCACGACACCCGTTCCCGCCATCCTGTTCCTGGCGGTATTTACCGCCAGGACCAGGATGGCGGGAAGGGGGTCGGAATCCCCATGGCGGTGCTGTAAGCAGCGCCGCTATGGCGGATTCCTTGGGCCAAGGGTAAACCGGCGGGAAACCGCCAGTTGCCCTTTTCTGACCGCGGCTTTACCGCCGCGATCAGAATGGCCCTGGAAGCACCGCCAGCCTGTTGGCGGTGCTTCCGCGGTCCCCGGCCCTGGCAGTCATGGACCGCCAGGGTCGGAATGACCCCCTATATATCAGAAGTGGAACAGTGGAGCAGTTATATACAGGTATGACTGTTTAATAAAACTTCATTTTAAGTCCTCGGGATGACACAAGCACAGCTCCAAAGTAATCATTGTCACAATGGCATGGACTTGATGGAGAGACCATCTAAGCAATGGCAAAACATGGAAAAAACATAAAATCCAGTGGCTCAAGGGTGCTGACCCAAAGTCCACACTCCCTGTGTACATTCACTTACTGTACATTTTTTAAAGACTTGTTAACACGAGATCTTAGTAAAAGCCTAAACTGTCTGTACCTAGATGTTGGTTACCGTTTTCGTTTTGGAATTACTTATATATACCAAATATATTACCAAATTAAAGGAAAACACTAAGGTAAATGACCAGCAGTCCTACAAAGACTACCCTTTTACCTGAACGCATTTGAATGATTCCACAGAAATCAGCTTATTTAAACGTGTTCTACACGTGTCCCTGACCTTCCCATATTCAATGCTGATTTCAATGTTAATTTCAGTCATCGGAATATGACAGATTTCCTTATCTGTCCCTACCACATTCGAACGAGATGCGGTTTCTAGCATGAAAAACCTTGATCCCACGCCACAATGCATTTATCACTTGGAATAAACAATTGTGATGGCATATTTAGATCCTCAATTCTCTGTTTCAAGAGAACCGTTGCAATGCATGGCTATTGGGGATGTGAAAAAGCTCCGAAGAAAAGAGCTCTTTATTTACCGGTGTTTTTTACCATATCGTCCTCATTGAAGAGGTGGGACCGTGATGTAACCCTCTACAAGAGAGCTATCTACCCTATTAGTACATGTTGTTCAGTGAGATCTCTAACATTACAACCTGAAAATAAAATGTTCTTGTCTTACATTTGGATAGATTGCAAGATTTCTCATAATTATCAGCATCCTCCGAGTTTAAAACTTAAAAGCACCAAGGCTACACTGGGTGAACACAATCGGAATAAATGTATGTACTCAACAAACATGATAACGACGTAATGACTACATTACTGCCATCACTGTAAACGCCAAGACACATTATTTTGAAGTGTTGGTAAACCTGCTGCATTTGCCACTCCATTACGAAAGACATTCGGTCAACATTTCAGCAGATTATTTCTGAAGAGATAATTAAAGGCCATACAAACACTGTTCTCAACAATAAACTAAGTAATTTATTCATGGAAAAGTCATGAGGATGAAAGACAATGCTTTTGAATAGATGAGCACTTTAGAAATATAGAAAACCGGCTCTGCATTCTGTGTGGTAAGATGTATAGATCATTTATCATGATGTGGCCCCCCTATCCTGTTACAAGCCATTGTTTCCAATCTTCTGAAATGTATATGATCAAGGAAAATCAGTGTTCGTCAATCATAAGCAGCAAGGTAAAAGTTGCTTATCTTTATTTTCTAATAAATCCTTAACAAGGGCAATATTTCATACATCTTTGATCCATCATTGGCAGGAGTAAACGTTCCATAACCTGTTTTATAGGATCGATGTATTAAGGGGCGTTTACAATCTCAAACATGAGAAGCTTCTAAAAGCATTGGGCTGCATGCATTTTTATGGCATAATATTATGCACACAGAATCAAAAGTGTCAGTATGGCTTATTGACAGAGAAACGCTGATCCGCTGCTGTGTTGACAAACATTTTAAATTTTAATGCAGTATCAATTTCTCCTAAAATATTCCAGGATTTATTTTCAGAATCACAATGAGAAAGTTGCCTGGTGCTCGGAGTCTGCATAAATGACATTAGGTGCCTGCAGAGTGGTGCAATTCGTATTATTTTATTAGTTGGAAAGTACTTAACTTATTCCAGGACTTTTTGACGTGATTCAGAGGGTCTTGTTTTGAGGTGCAAGTTGAAAAAGTGTAAAATCCTCTTCTCAAGCACTCTCTCAGCCGAGGATCCTCTGGCACAATGCCCTCTACTCAGCAGAATTACCTCTCCCAGACTGTACCTGTGGCAATAACACAATTTGAAGTTACCGCCAGAAACTAAATGGTACACAGCCCTTAAAATGTGAATATCATTTTAAAACCTAGAACACTACACTCACAGTTCTATGAATTTAAAAAACCGAACCTACATACCTTTGCACATTACACATATTAACTTTTAATTTCTTTTTGCAAATATGGTACTTCCTGTACAACGTGTGCCATACATTGAAGGAATACATTTATTGGTGGCCTGCCATGAATACTTCCTTCCAAATTTGCTTATTCAGGAAGGTCCCTCAAATTTGTAGTAAGGTTTGTGCAAGTGTAAGGCAGTGAGCCTCAGAAACTTCCTTCACCCAGGTGGAATTTATTAAAGAGGCAGAGTGTGGAATGGCAAGCTCACTATATTGTTAAAATGCTTTCACATACCACTTTATCCTCACTTACATAAACATTTTACATTATTGTTAGCTAGCAGTTTTTCAATAACAGTTCTTAAGGGTGGGCTTATTTTTGTGTTAAACACTTTGCATAATTTATTTTAGTACAACAGAACATTATGACAGTAATTTCACTTTTGTCCTTCCAGTTCTGCGGTGGTGCCCCAGGCTACTCCACACCAGTGATTTTCTGGTGGACATTCTTCAATGTATTTTCTTTCACTTCCCTTAAGAATCACGCAGAGGGGCTGCTGGAGTATCAAGTATCAAAATTAGATGAGAAGAGAACTGGCAATTAAATTGCTCCAGCTACACTAGGAAGTGCTCCTTTTGTTGGTAGGGGATAGACTTGTAGCTGATGGCGCCCAAAGCCATGGCTTGACTTACTGCAAGTGAGGTCAGTGAGGCCAGTTTGTTCTGGGATTGGTCCAGTTTTTCTACCGCTGCACATGGTACACAATAAAACCAGGTATTAGGTGTCACATGCAGGGATTATGGTCATATCTCTGGACATTATATTCTTGGGAATATAGAAATGCTAAACAATATTTGTCATGATGTAACTGAACAACCGCTGGCCTCTGTTTTGAACCTTATCCGGCAGGAAGTGTGTTAAACCTCCAGCCTTTTTGTGGTCATTCCCCAAACATTTTGCTTTCACCCTCCTGTTTTTCTTAAATCATTTTTGCTGGTATTAGGACCCCTAAAGGTAGGCCCTAAACAGTCCATTAGGCAATGTCTTCTATTTAGAAAGTTGGACATGTACTTTTAAGTTTTACATGCCCTGGTAGCAAAAAACTCTCAAATTTACTTGTCACTATTGCAAGGCCTCTAGGATAATATTGGATTACCTTATTACATTTAAAAAGCAATACCTTTTATTTGGGAGTATGTAGGATGGTCATGTTTTGTGTCTGATGGATTGTGTTGCATGGTAATTTAAGATTTTGAGTCATAATTTTGAAAATGCCACTTTTAGAAAGTTGCCATTTCCCTGCCCTAGCTATTTTGTGCCTACAGACTATTCCTGGGTCACATGACTTGGTGTAGTTGGCAGATGGACGTTGTTAATTCCTCATTGACAGCCACATAATACAGGGATTAGGTGTGCCTGGATGGGCAATCTCAGGGAGGATTGTGGGGGGCGGAGCTGGGCACAGCTTCACTTGTAAATCAATAGGCTGTGCCTGCCTTCACACAAAGGACTTCACACTACTTTATTGTTAAGGTAGCCTGGTTGGAGCCAGGGCAGAGGAGGCAGGAAACTTTAGGCACTTCAAAGGGAAAACTCTAGAACCATCAGTGACTTCAATGAAGGCACCAGGTACAAAAACAGAACCCTCAGACCCACTCTTCAATTCACGCTCTGGACTTGTGGAAGGACTTTCAGAGGACTGCCTCCTTCTATGGTCTGCTCTGTTCAGAAGTCTGCTTTGCTGCACCTGATAGACTGCTCTGCTGCCTGTAACCTGCTTTGAACTCGTAGAGGCCTGTCCTGCTGTTTGAGCCCTGTTCCTTTTCTTGAACCAGAACTACCAAAGTGTTTCCAAGAGCTAGTTGGCTAGCCTCCTGATCAGAGTCTCAGGGGCAGAAAAGACTCCATCTGTCTTTAACCTACACTAGGATCCAGTGTGAATGAGTCTTGATCCTCCAAGTGGCTCCAATCCAGTCCTGGATCCTTGGTTGTGATCCCAAATGTTAACAGACAGCCAAAATCCAAACCTTGGGACTTATTTTTTGACTGAAAAATGTACTGCAAACCGAGAGGAGACCAGGACCTACCTGCTTGTTGATCTGCCCAAGATTTATGGCCGGTCGGACTGACTTTGCAGCAGCTCCTGTTTTTCGCTGCAGCTGCAAATCCTGTTCAACAAATCTTTGCAGAAGGGTAGTCTGGCCTTGTGTAGCCCTCATCGGCTACAGCTTCCAGCTTTGTCCTGCTGGAGATTTTCAATTTCTAAAAACAAAACTAAGTCTAAATGTGTAAATCTTCACCACTGCTTCATCCAGCAGCTCCCTGTTATGACTCCTGCTCCTCAGATACTGTCTGCAGTGCTGCCCCGCTGAACTGTATCTTCTCAGACATGTTTTCACTAACTTTCTTCTATGTCCATTCTATGCCCAAAGGTAAGCTCTGACTGGGCCCAATCCACTTCTTATATCCTGCCCGTGCTCCATTGCGGTCAGCCATATTTATTTACTTTGACCCGGTCTCATGCAACTAGATGTCCACAGTTGGAGCTTTGATCTCTTACACAATGGATTTCACTTTAAAATTTAAAACTCCAGTTCAACTGAATGGATTTCTGATGTTTCAGTGTCAAATAATTTGTTAAAATTTACTCTATTTGTTTAAATTGGTATTGGATTTTCCTTGTGTTGTGTTTTCACTTTAATACTGATTGTGTGTTGCATACATTCCATCTAAATTAAGCCTAACAGTTTGTGTGGCAAGCTACCAGAGGGTGTAGCTGGAATAATTTAGTTACTTTACTGGTTCACCCTGATGGGGATTGTGGCTGTTGTTTAAGCATAGTTAACACCCACTCAACTAACAACCCCATTCTCACAAAGTGAATCATTTAAATACATCTTGCCGATGTCCACCTGTTCATCCTGTTCTGACTGCACCTGTTCCTTGCCAGTTCCTCCTTCTATCCCCAAGTGATTGCTCAGACAGGATCCATATGGCACCGCTACATCCACTAATTAGAAAACAGGTTTGGCTGGTGACAATAGCATATTTGATGGCAGGCCATTAATTGGAACAAGCTGGATGACCATGCCAATTTGGTTAACATTCATCAGCACAACCTTTCTAGTATGAAGGGCCAGAATCCTCCCTGGGGTAGCAGGAGTATGCAATATTTAAGATACTGTTTTGTAAATTGGTGTGTTTAAATGTTGGTATGTGTGTAGCAACTTTTATTTGTCTGATGGGCAGTTTTTTTTAGTTCCTTAGTAATTCATAAAAAAATAGAATACAAAATATGTAGAATTGTAACAGCAAGAAGTAGAAATAACAGATATCCTCAGGAGGTTGATTGTACTATCATTTTTAGAATGAATTCCCACACTTGCAATTATTTTTTTTCTGAATGATAGACACCTTTCAGCAGTTATGTCTTTGCTCCTGTAAGTGTAAGGCCTTTCTAGTTGTCTTTGGTGTTTTTCATTTTAATTTGCCTGTTTTACTGTTTTGTAAAGTCACTATTCCCTGTTAAAATACTAGCTCATACTGCACATGAATTGTTGTATGGATATATTGTATCAAATTGTATCGGAATTCCAAATGTGCTACCACCTGCCATAGTAAAACTGGACCCTCAGCTGAATTATCCTTGGAAAGCTGGCTGTACACAGACCTCTAAAAACTAAGAGACCCTGTTGATTAGTCAGAAATAACAATATCCATCTCAGATTCTGCCCCATAGACACTGTGAAGACAGGAAAATATCCCACTACATTGTGCATTGTGCATTTTAAAGCATTCACACTTCTGATATTTTTATATATCCACTGAAGCTGTCTACATCATTGGTTCTTAAATGTTTTACTTCTTTGGAACCCCACATAATCACTGCTGGAGCCAGGGGTGGTCCACTGAATCACTATTGAAATTTGTGGACTCCCAGTGAGTCCCTATTGGAAGCCAAGAACCTCGGCTTAGCATTTTTGATGATCTGATCCGCAAAATAATACACTAAAAATACAAACAAGAATTTGTCAAACAAATGCACAAATTATGAAATATCACAAACAAATATAAAAAAAGCTTTCAATTTTAATTATAATGGGAAAGTTGGAGCTTTTCTAAATTCAACTGAGACCACTCATCGAACATACTACATTCCATTTGGTTCACTTGAACTGCTCTCACAAATCAATCTGAGGATACTAACTTACTCCATTTTCAAATTCCTGCACATTTACAGAATATTTTTCATTTTTTTACATTTTGCTTCTTTATTTATACACACTTCATTAACATGTTAATAATATTTGATTTTCTAAGTGTTGGAAAGTGAATTATTGGTAAGGACAGGTAAGTACCTACACTTAGCAATAGGCTACTAACCCCCACTAGGCCCAGTCAGGTCTCAATAAATGAATCCCAGCTCAACCTTTGGCTGCTTGGCAACAGGCAAGCAGGCTTAACATAGGAGACAGGTAAGTAAAGCATTTAAAAATCACAAAACAGTAAATAAGTAAAACCCAAAACACAACAAAAATCCAACACTAATTTATAAAAATAGACTATATTTGTATCTTTAAAATGACCATAAAACAACAAAAATCCAATTGAGAGAACTAGAGATATTAATTTTTAAAGGTTAAGGCCTTCATTACAACCCTGGCGGTTGGTGTTAAGGTGGTGGTAATACCACTAACAGGCCAGTGGTAAGTATCGCCAAATTATGACCATGGAGGTAAAATTTCCGATAGACAACCAATGTACCACACCAACTGCCAGGGCCGAAACAACAGGCACCACGGCGGTAGCCGCCTACAGCAAAGCGGAAGTCAATGTTCTGCCCACCATATTACGGCCCAGGAAACCGCCACCTTTTCCGGGGCTGTACCAACGACATCAAAAGCCTGGCAGAAACAGACCTCAGAAGGGAAAGGACTCACCATTGGAGACACAGGGAACAACCACACCGCCATGGAGCCCGAGCTGCATGTCTTCCACCATGAACACCAACGACGGCAAAGACGACAACGGTGAGTACAGCTGCCTAGCACACAAGGAAGAGGGGAGGAAAAAGAGAGTGACACACACGCACAACACCCCCCCCCCCCCCCCAACACCATACACACAATCAGCTGCAGTACTAAAACATATTTACCCTGTACCTTGGATGACTAATGCAAGGACAAAATGATTTTGAAAAAGTGAATGCGATGAGAGCAACACATCAAGATAAATAAGTGAGGCAAGATAATAGATATATACATATGTACATAAAAAGAGAAACAGCCCAGTCCACAATGTATGTTGTCCACATAGCCATAGGCCAAATTCCAAGGCAGCCCATGGCACCTGCCTCAACACAGAGAGAACACTGCAGGGGCATCAGCTGGGAAATAGGTAGGCACCTCAGGGGGATGGGGGACAGGGGGGGCACCTCAGCCGGCAGATGGAACAAGTACACTGGTTCTGGAGGGGGCAACATGCCCTGTGCTTGTGCTTGGTCCTGGGGAGTGCAAGGCCACAGTCTCTCAAGTGGGTGACTTGCCCACTTGCTCTGGAGGGGCAACATGCCCAGTGCTTGGTCTGGGGAGTGCAAGGCCACAGTCTCTCAAGTGGGTGTCTTCCACACTGGTTCTGTAGGGGGCAACATGCCCTGTGCTTGGTTCTGGGGAGTGATAGGCCACAGTCTCTCGAGTGGATGTCTTACCCACTGGTTCTGGAGGGGGCATCATGCCCTGTGCTCTTGATCCTTGGGAGTCTGGGGTAGGTGGGTGTCTTACCCACTGGTTTTGGAGGGGGTACCGTGCCCTGTGCTCTTGATCCTGGGGAGTGCAAGGTCACAGTCTCTCAGGTGGTTGTCATACCCACTGGATTTGCAGGGGGCAGGCAGCACAGCAGCCCATGGACGCAGGATTACATACTGTCTGCCAGCGGTGACAGCTGCTCACTGGAGGTGGTGTTGCTGCTCCTGGCAGGGGCGATTCTGCCCATCCCCTGCAACCTCGGACGGCTGCTCACTGGTGGTGGTGGTGCTGCTGCTGTGAGGGGGGAGACTCCTGCCCATCCCCTGCAACCTCGGACAGCTGCTCATTGGTGGTGGTGGTGGTGCTGCTGCTGCTGCTGGGGGGAGGCTCCTGCCCATTCCCTGCAACCTCGGACAGCTGCTCACTGGTGGTGGTGGTGCTGCTGCTGGGGGGGCGGGAGTGCTCCTGCCAATCCCCTGCAACCCCGGCAACCTTAGATGGCTGCTCACTGGTGGTGCTGCTGCTGGGGGGTGCTCCTGCCCATCCCCTGCAACTTCAGGCGGCTGCTCACTGGTGGTGGTGGTGGTGCTGCTGGGGGTTGAGGCTCCTGCCCCTCCCTTGCAATCGTGGATGGCTGCACAACCATGGTTGGTGGTGGTGGCTCTGTCACAGTTCTTGCCCCACGCCTCTTGCTCTTCCTGCCTGCTGGTGCTGGCTCCTTGGTCTTCACAGCAGCTGGGCCAGGCTCCTTAGTCTTCCTGGCAGCAACTGTGGCAGGCTCCTTAGTATTCCTGGTAGCAGCTGAGGCAGGCTCCTTTGTCTTCATGGCAGCAGCTTGGGCAGACTCCTTGCTCCTTCCAACAGCCTCCTCTCCCTTGAGGCTCCTCTCCCTGTGCAGGCTCCTTCACCCTCAGGACATGTGCCCTGGATCCTTTTCCACCACAATTGGATGTGGTGACTACTGGGCCTGTGGACTGGGTGGCTAAGGTGCTTGGCTGGGTTCGTCCCACCCTGGCCAGAGGTGCATGATGGTGGGGGTGGGGTTGGGAAGAGGTCAATGGTGGATAGGAAACCTTTTTTAGGGACATTGGGGTGGGAAGACGGAGAAGGTTTGGGAGTGGAGGAAAAGGGAGTGGTTGTAGGAGGTGTCTGCTGATTTTGGGTACAGGTGCATGGGCTGGATGCTGTTGTGAGGTGGATGGCTGTTGGGTGTCTGAGTGCTTGCGTTTGTGTACCTGGGGGGGGACAGACACAATGGGAGATGACACAGGGGACGTGTGCATGGCTGTTGTGGAGGTGTCTGCCAGTGAGATGTGTGTTCTGCTTGGTGTGGTGGTGATGCTGGTAGTGGATGATGATGTAGTGCATGCAGGTGTGAGTGTAGATGGAACTGGGAGGGAGGTGGAGGAGGAGGAAGGGGACACAGTGGAAATTGTGGATGTTGATAAGTCTGCATCTGACTGGTGTTTGTGTGAGTGCCTGTGGGATGAAGTGTGGTGCTTGTGTTTGCCTGTACCACTCCTGTGTGTTGTCTTGTGTGCTTGCTCATCTGCATGAGTGCTTGGGATAGGTTGGGTCTGAGCGGAATGGGATTCGGAAGAGGAAGTGGGAGGGGGAGGGTGGAAACAGGGACAATGGCTGCCATCAGAGAGGAGGCCAGAGCCTGGATCGATCTCTGTTGGGCCACCAATCCAGTGGGAATGCCCTCCAGGAAATCATTAGTCTGTTACATCTGGGCTGCCAGCCCCTGGATGGCATTCACAATGGTTGACTGCCCTAAAGAGATGGATCTCAGGAGGTCAATAGCCTCTCCACTCAGGGCAGCAGGGCTCACTGGGGCAGGACCTGAGGTGCCTGGGGTGAAGGAGATGTCCACCCTCCTGGGTGAGCGGGGACGGGCAACTCGATGAGGGGCTGTAGGGAGGGTGGTGCTGGTACGGGGGTGGTGGCTGTACCTGTAGCTGGGGTGGTCACAGAGGTGTCCGCCACCATCAGAGAGGCTTCCATCGGAGGAGGTATCTGTGCCAGAACTGTCCCCTCCAGTTTCCGCAGTGGTGCTCCCCTCACCCTCCGTCCCTCTGGTGCCCTAAGCATCAGTGGACTCTGCCTCCTGGGTTCTGTGGGATGCAGTTCCCTCCCTCGCCAGTGCCTCTGCTCCTCTGCCAGATTATGCTAATGCACATAAGGACAGGGTGACAAAGCAATAAGGGGGGAGAGACAAAGGATACACTCGGTCAGGGGCTGCACCAGCACTACCGTTGGCGTACACAGCACTGTCACACACAGGGAACAGGCCTACGCACTATGCATTGCACTACCAGTGATATTGCTAGCCACCAAGGCATGGGGAGGGGCACACACCGGCAAATCCAGCACACCTGGGACCTACGCAGCCCTGACCAGTAGTGGATGCCTATAACCTTAGACACTAGGGGACCTATGCTACAATGTCAGGCCTGGCCTAGGTGGACCCAATGACACACATCCACCACCCGGATACCACCCCACCAGGCGTAAGTAGTAATGACGGGCACTGTACTCACCCCCATCCAGATCAGGATAGGCCACCGCCAGTCAGGGGGGTCAGGGTTCGACTGGTACTCCTTCCTTGTTGGGAGGCCATCCCCAGCTGGGCCTCTGCCGTCTTCAATGCCCAGCGTCTCAGGTCCTCACACCATTTCCGACAGTGGGTGCTCTGCCTGCCGTAGACCCCAAGGGTCCGCATGCCCTTGGCGATGGCACACCATATATCCTTCTTTTGATGGGCTCTGACCTGCAGAGTAAATACACACAGGAAAATAGTATTAGTCAAACAGTCCTGCCTGTTACACTTATGGCCCACCATACCCCTTCACATCATTATTTGCACACACATGGCCCAGCACACAACAAATACACCGCCCAGAGGACATCCACCCACCTCCTTACACAAGGCCTTCACCCGCCACTCCATGCATTCATGCCACATGCATCGTGCCCACAGTGTACTCACCTGTTGGTCTGGATGCCCATACAGCTGTCTGTACTGGGGTAGGACCCCATCCACCATTCTCTCCAACTCCACCGAAGTGAAGGCTTGGGCCCTTTCCCCAGTCACACAGACCATGGTAGGTTCCAGACACAGGTCACAGCAGCAGATCCAGTGTAGGTCCTCTCCTGTTAAAGATCAGATAGCAAGTGAGGAATCAGATAGAAGATGGAGGTCATGTCCGTGACGGTGCATACCGTCACCGCCGGCGTAGATCACCATTGGCCACTGTAACCCATAGGGCCCAATTATAACCAATTAGGAGTTGCACAGCGGTTCCCGACCGCCTTCCGCAATGGCGCACAATTTCAGTGGAATTACCTCACTTCCACCTGTCCCTCCACACAGGACAGGCAGATGCCATTTCAAGGTGGGGGGGCAGGCCCTGGATAATTGCTGCATCACTGGTTAAATTTGGACATACTGGACAATTCACACTGTCCCATTACAAGTTAACAGCATGCAAAGTTCTGTTGTAGCCCCATTGTTCAGAATGTGACTGCCTCCTCACTCTTTTGCCCCATAGATTGCTACCGCTGTGGATGAATAGGAGATGGAGACATACCCCTGTGTACAGACCCCTGGTGGACTTGGCAACAATGGAGGACAGGCACATCATCCTCACTTATAGACTTGACAGGGCCACATTCACAGAACTGTGTGCCCAATTGGAGCCTGACCTGATATCTTGTATCCGTCACCCCACTGGGATCCCCCCTCTTGTGCAAGTTCTATCTGTGCTCTGTTTCCTGGCAACTGGTTCTTTCCAAGTGACAGTGCGCTTGGCAGCAGGAATGTCACAGCCAATGTTCTCAATTGTGCTGACCAGAGTGTTGTCTGCCCTGATTCAACACATGTGCAGCTACATTGTATTTCCCCAGGTTGAAGATTTGATGGAATACGTATTGCATTTGTTCCCCGTCAAAATGAACAGATGTTCAGAAATTGTAAGAGTTCCCACTCTATGACTGTACAGATGGTGTGCTTGGCAGACCAGTACATCTCCCACATCAATGCTAAGTATCCTGGGTCGGTGCATCATGCCTTTGTCCTGAGGAATAGCAGCATCCCAAATGTGATGGGCCATCTACAGAGGCACATGGTCTGGCTAATAGGTGAGCCCTGGTCCCCACCCAGTATATGTTGTTGTATGGTGTGGGCCATATGGGATAGTGTGTGGCTAAATGTTGTCCCTCAATATTGCAGATGAATGGTTACCCCAGCCTCTCATGGCTGCTGACGCCTGTGAGGAATGCCAGGACAAGGGCAGAAGAACATTATAATGAGGCACATGGGCGAACCAGAAGGATTATAGAATGGACCTTTGGCCTCCTGAAGGCCAGGTGCAGATTCCTCCATCTAACAGGTGGATCCCTGTGCAACTCACCAAAGAAGGTCTGCCAGATAATAGTGGCATGCTGCATGTTGTACAACATTGACCTGAGACGCCATGTGCCTTTTCTGCAGGAGGAGGATGCTGGAGATGCCCGTGTGGCAGCAGTGGGCCCTGTGGACAGTGAGGATGAGGAGGCAGAGGATGAGGATGAGGACAACAGAACATCAGTCATCAGACAATACTTCCAATGACACACAGGTAAGACAGAGTTACTTCACATTTCACTGAAATAATTTGGAATTTCTGTGGCACTGGCATGCTGTTATTTCACACTTCTATGCCCACTTACTGTACCTTTTGGAAAATCATTTTACAGATGTTGGTGCCTCACATATGCTCCTGGTGCGACCACGGCAGCCAGCTACAGGTCATTAACCTATGCTAATTTTCTGTACAGTTGAATTGCAATGTTTGTACCTGGTTAAATGAATACATACTTGAAAAATTTGACATACTCCATACTTCTTTTTTTTCAAAGGGTGTTTATTGAAGTGCTAAAATATTGAGGGGCAAGTGCAATGGGATGGGGTGATGATGGAGGAAAGTCCAGAGTATTGTTCCAGTCTGTACCACAGGTACATTGTCCACAGGGACATAGGAAGGGGAGCAATAGCAGTTCAAGGTGGACAGGGTGACAGGGTGGGACACAAGGGTGACAATCAGGAGAGTCTCATTTCCTGGCGGGGGTCTTGGCAAGTGGTCTGGCTTCTGTCAGGATCACAGGGAATGTTTGCAGGATGGTTCACCTTCTGCAGGGGGAGGGGTGCTGGTGGCCTGTTGGTCCTGTGGCGAGGCCTCCTGTCCACTAGCGGCAGCGAAGGTGGAAGGCAGTTCACATGTCTGGCTAGTGGTAGGGACCCACTGTTGTGGGACTGCCTCCCTCATAATATTGGCCATGTCTGCCAGCACCCCTGCTACGGAGACCAGGGTGGTGCAAATGGCCTGCAAGTCCTCCATGATCCCATGTTACTGTCCCTCTTGCAGCCGCATGTTCTCCTGCACATTGTCCAGGATCTGGCCCATCGTGTCCTGGGAATGTTGATATGCTCCCATGATCTCTGCAGGTGCCTCCTGGAGAGTCATTTCCTTCGGCATGTCCTCCCTCTGGCACACAGCAGTCCTCCCAGTTTCCCTGTTGGCCTGTGCCTCTGTCCCCTGAACCATGTGCCCACTGCCACTGACCCAGGTCCCAGATTGTCTTGTGTGCGAGGTGTGGCCTGGGGTCCTTGTAGAGGTGGACAGACAGCTGATTGGCATGTCCTGTGGACAGAGGTGTGGCTACGCTGGGTGGGTGCTGTGGTGGTATTTCCTGATGGGGGTGGCTCTGTGGTGGTGTGTGACTGGGTATGGGTAACCAACTGTCCAGCGGTCCCTGATGGGCCAGGTTGGTCATCCAGATCCTGAAAACCAGTTTTGCTATCATCACTCTGGGCCTCTTCAGTTGGGGGACTGGATACTGCTGGCACCTCCTGTCCGGTGACATTGGCTGAGGTACCTCTGGGGATGTAAATGATGTGTTATTGTTTCTGTGTCTGACATATAGTGCATCCGTCGCTTGTCCTCTTTGGTTGTATTTGCCCTGGCAGCTTTCACTTGTGTAAGTTGGTATGTGGTGGGATAGCTGATTCTCTCTAGTGTGCATGCTTTAGTGATAGGTGTCCATGCAGGGCTGTGAGTGGTGTCCATGCATTGGTATGGCATGCAGGGCTTGGCATTGGGATGAGTGACATGTGATGGTGGAGTGTGTGGTACGTGGTGGAGTGATTGGATTGAGGGTGAGGGTCAGGGTTGGGGTATGTGATGGCATGCAGGTAGGGGGGTGATAGTAGAAAAGAGTTGAATTACCTGAGTCCAGTCCTCCTCCTACTCCGGCCAGGCCCTCAGGATGAATGATTGCCAAGACTTGCTCCTCCCGTGCTATTAGTTGTAGGGGAGGAGGTGGGGGTCCACTGCTAGTCCTCTGTACAGCGAACTGGTGTCTTGCTGCAATGGAACGTACCTTCCCCTGTAGGTCATTCCACCTCTTCCTGTCATCCCAAGTTCTTGGGTGCTGTCCCCCGGCATTGACTCTGTCCACGATTCTCCAACCATAGCTCCATCTTCCTAGCTATTGATATCTGCTGCACCTGTGCTCCAATAGCTGTGGCTCTACCCTGAGGATTTCCTCCACCATGACCCTTAGCTCCTCCTCTGTGAATGTGGGGTGTCTTTATGGTGCCATGGGTGTTGTGTGAGGTGTGTAGGTGAGGGGGTGTAGGGTAATGTGTTGGGGTGTGTTATGTGGTGTGCGTGAGTGGTGTATAGGTGTAGGTAGTGTGTGACTCTGGTATTGTCTGCGGTCTTGGTGTATGTCTCGTGCCAAAGGTTTGTAATCATACAGGGTTGTAGGTAATGTGGGTGTGTGTTTTATAGTGGTATGGGTGTGGTGTGTGTATGGGTGTCAGGTGTGTGTTATTTGAATTGTCCAATGTGGTGATGTTTTGTTTGTGGGTGTCCATTTTTAGGGCGGTGGTATGTACCGCCAATGGTTTACCGCCATTGAATGTCTGCCGTGTTGATTCGTGGGTCATAATGTGATGGGCGTTGTTCTGTTGGCGTAACGGTGTGGGTTTGGATACCCCCAGTTTATCACTGACATTTGGTGTGGCGGAATTGTGTATGTGGCTGAATAGTGACGTATTGGTGTGTGTGTGTCATAATATAGTCAATGAATATCCGCCGCCGCGGCAGTAAGTTGGCGGCAGTCAGAGTGGCAGTAAGTGGGATTTGCCGCCAATGTCAAAATGAGGGCCTTTATGTTTTTGGTGCATAGCAACTCCAAGTGCCAATCCTGACATTTGGTAGCACTCGACCGGGACAAAGTCAAAATTTGAGGCCGACCGCAATGAGCCCTGCTTGGCTACAGTGCGCGGGGGCCTCAGTTAAAGTTTTACCTTTGGACTTTGGCACTCATTATGACTGTGGTGGTTTTCGGAAAAGACCGCCATGCCAAATGGCACCACCATACCGCCAGTGGTGGCGGTATAGTGACCGCCGGATTACGAGTCACAAAACACAAACTGCTCAAAAACAGACACAAAACTAAGACCGCCAGGCCAACCCATGGCAAAAGAGTGACTGATCAACCGCCGGCCTCACCACGCCGACACCATTCCAACTGTCATATTTAGAGGTAACCGCCAGCACAGTGGTACTGCACGGCGATAAACCATTGGTGGTTTGCACCGTGGCGGTACAAAAATGCACCGCCGAAAGTAGCCAACACCACATTGGCCAGTCCGAATATCCCACACCTGAAACTCATACACGCGCCACGCACACCTGCACACGCCACCATATAACACCCCCACACACACACCCACAATCTCTAGCGACAACTACAAGCAGCCACAGACACACTCGACATGAAGCACACCCCAAACACAACAAAAACAATCACACAGCACACATTGTACAAATTACCACCACAGCCCACCAGCACCCACAGCCAAACACCCCACATCACCACACAGCACGCACACAACATACACACCTCACAACATGTCACGCCAGAAACACCCACAGCTCACCAACAATGAGTTGCAGGTCATGGTGGATGTGATCATCAGAGTAGAGTCACAGCTCATGGGAGTCCAGGTACAGCAAACATCAATATGTAGGAAAACAGACTTACGTCAGAGGATCGTTGACAGGGTCAACGGAGTCTGAACCTACCCACGCACAAGGGAGGGCATCAGGAAGAGGTGGAACGAACTCAGGGCGCAGGTCCATTCCATGGCGTCCAGGCATCAGAATAGCCATCAACAAGACAGGCGGTGTGCCCCCAACTCCTCCCCTTCAGTTGACATCATGGGAGAAGAAGGTCCTGGACATCATGCAACCCGAGGGCAGGACTGGCATCAGCGAAGGGCTCGACTCTGGTAAGTCAACAATACTCCCCAAGTACCAACCACCCTGCCCAGCTTGCCTTCTCACCACCCACCACCCTCCATCCTACTACAACCCACCCCACTGCACCCATCTCAAACATCCCAAGCCCCTCCTCTGCATGCCACACCACCCTACTCCTACCATCCCTACTCACTCACTCCTAATGTGTCAGAGTCACCAGATCCTCGGGGTCTGTGCACGTTCCTAACAAGTCCACCACTGAACAGCTCCAAGACTCTGATAGATAAATCACAGAGACTGAGAAAGTTCAAGAGGGGAAGAGGGGATTAGGAAGGGAACGGCTGGGAAGGAGACCTGTAGTAACAAAAAGGTTAGAACACACAATATGAAAATCATATCTCCTGAAATCAATACTAAACTATGATTCTAAGCCTAGTCACTCTGAAAAAATGAACAATCTAAGAGTTAAGTTTAAAATGACTAAGTTTCAAGATGGCCGGATACCTGTAGGGGAATCAAGATGAATTAAATGAAAACTTTCTTATTCAAGTACTTTCCTTTACATGAGAATCAGAAAAAACATTCTGGCTAAATTTTAAACCAGTCATATAAACCCTGTTTTGAGAATGTGTACTAGGACCATACAAAATTGCATCTAGAAACTATGGCCTTCTGTGTACTCTTAAAATGTTTCAACACAAATTGCGAATATTGCAGATATATATATATACATATATATAGTAAACACCATAAAAGGATTGTGCACCATGAATAACACAACAAGGATTCAGGAAACAAATCACATAACTTGTCAACTCAAATATTACATAATAAATATCTTAGAATAGTGGCATACAATAAACAACATGAATTACACTCGAGGAGAGAATCGTGCGTCTTGCCAATTCGAGTGTTACCATGTAAAATACCAAGAAATGGTAACATGCAATGAATATCAAGGTCAAATCCTCATTAATCGAATCGCGCGTCTTGCTGATTCGTAAAACACAATATAAATGTCAAGGATTAACAGCTCACAATAAGTAACAAGATCAAAGTACAATGAAACAAATCGCGCTACTTTTGCCGATTCTTAAGCCACCATTTAAATGTCAAGAAATGTTAGCGCGCAATGAACAACAAAGTTAAATGCTCATGAAACGAATTGCACGTCTTGCCAACTCTTAAAACATCATGTAAATGTCAAGAAATATCAGCGCGCAATGGACAACAATGTCCAAATACCATAAAACGAATTGCGCGTCTTGCCGATTCTTAAGCCACCACGTAAATGTCAAGAAATGGCAGCGCGTGATGAATAACGAAGTCAAACCTTTATGGAATAAATTGCGCTTCCTGTCTATTTGCAAACCACCATAGAAATGTCAAAAAATGGCAGCGCGCAAGTAATCTGTTATTCATTTAAGATTAAAAAACAAGAATATGAAAATTCTCAATAACGGTGTTGGGAAATGTCCAACCACCGTCTTACCGCCTGGAACAATGATCACCAATGAAGGATGAGGGCAGAAGACTGGAAGATCCAAATAGGCCGCAGGGACAGGAGCTCAGGAAGAAGCTGCTGCTCTGCACCGGGACCTGTGAATAGTGAGCACTGGGAGTTGGGCTGACTCTCTTTTATAGAGTCTTGGCCCAGCCCAGAACCATGCCCAGGCATGTTGCAGGGAAAATCTCTGGAAGGCCCTGGAAAGGGGCCACACCCTAACACACTCTGAAAACCTGCAGCAATACATTGCAAAGGAACAGTATTTGTAAACATATTAAAAATACGTTTTCAGGATTGAACTCTGCAATGCAAAAGGTTAAACCACAACATATCAGCACAATGCATAAATTACGTTGTTTTGAGAGTGCTGGGTTTTTGCATTTCTGTCGCCAATAGAGCGCGTACTGCTCTGGTGTTGACATAATGCACCGATGACAACCACAATGTGAAGAACCACAGCTCCCACAATCCAGCACAACCCACACAGCAACACACCACCGACCCACTGCATAGAGGAATATCTGCATGGACAACCATACCACAACCACACCTACTGGCTGCCACAACTTCATCCCAACACATGGCAATGACAGCAATGCCAACCACCATCCACAACACCCCATGCCACATGGAAACCATGGGACAAACCTCTACAGCAAATCAATATTTGAAGTGCAGTAACTGTCATTCCCATCACTGGGAAGCAAGTCGAGCCACTGTATGCATCACAACAGGGACATAACAACTACAGTTACACAACTAATATCTACCGTGTCCATCCACTGCTACCCTGCAGAGGATGCCATGCTCAGACAGCCCTCCCCAGGATGAAGGCCCCACTGGATGTCTGAATGGGGTCGACTTGCCTTGGCAATCTGGGGCCAAAGCAGACCCACCCTGGACACACCGGATACCCCCACCCATGTGGCAACAACACAACAGCCAGCCCCTCATCTCCAAACATGTGCCCCAGGGACCTCAGAATCAGAGGTGTGCCCCATAGTACAGAGGCCAGGGTCAAGGGCACACACCCCAGACAATGAAGGCTCTGCTGCTAGTGGGAGTGGGAACCCTGTGCCAGGACACAAGCACAGGTGGGCAGGCGTAGTGCAAGGGGAACCGTGGTCCAAGGCTCGGGGCAGCCACACCAACTGACTGCCCAGGGGGCCCTCAACCAAGTCCTAGGTGTATACCACCAGACCCAGGACACAGTGGCCCAGATCCTCGCTATGGTGCAGGAGACCCAGAGCCTGGAGGGGGAATACCATCAAGAGGCCATGCAACAGTGGCAGGCCCACAATGTCACCATGGCCTCCATAGCAGGGGTGCTCAAGGACCTGACCACCATCCTGCATGAGTCCACCACCCACCAGCAGGCCCGTTCCACCTGCCACATCCCATCAGAGCACGCCATGTCAGCGGCACCCAGTGGTATAGAGTCCCTGCCACAGGACCCACAGAACACCAGCACACCTACCCCTGTAGCTGAGGAACCCCCACGCAAGCGAGGACGACCAACTAGACATCCAGCTGAACATGATGCCGAGACCACTGTCAGGAAGTGACCCTCTCCTGAACATTCTCCCTTGTATGTGACTGAGACACCCTGTCAACTGTCCACCCTCATATCTTCGTTTTCCCATGGCCAGCATACTGGACCTGGACTACCCACAGATGGCCTCACCACTCTGATGATCTCAGCTGCAATGACCCCACTCATCACCGCTTGCACTTGTCCCTCCCAAATGAACACCATAGAGCACAGTTACTGCCTACGTCTTTATTGTTCATGAGTACGAATGGAACTATCAATACATGTGCAACTGGCAACCCATCGCCCAGCACATGCATGGAATATTTAACAGAGAGGGGAGCAAAATGCAGGGAGGTCAATCGTGGAGCAGCCAGTAGCTGGAGATATGTATCAAGGCAGGCAACAGGTCAGGAAGGGACCAGAGTACACCAGAGTACACCACTACAATGTCCTGAAAGTAGAGCAAGACAGGGACAACAATCACTGTAGGAGTCACAGATACCAACTAAACACAAATTCACTGTAGGAACAGGTATCCAAGGCAGATATGGCAGTCAGGTTCACAACTATAAGGCCAGTACCAACACACAAAAACAACAAATACCAATCCAATGGTCCCACCCTCACAGCACTCAGCGCTAGACCTGACCCCATACCTACTGCCACCAACAACAAAGCATTGCCACCCAATTTTGACTCCCAGGATAGATGCAGCACAGATGCAACCAGCCTGTGTGGCACACACATAGCACTTGAACTGGCAGCTTAGGGAACATTGTACATACACATTGATGGCACTAGTGCACCAGCACAACATCTGCCTGACTATAGGTCTGACCTGTGCACTGTGACTAACTAAGTCATGGGCACATGTGACACATCCCCAAACCACCCCCGTGGTCAGAGCTGCAACCAGACAACAGGTAGTAGCAGGGACAAGGCAGACATTTGTAGAGGACACATACCAGACAGTTGACACATACCTGCATGTCAGTCAAAGTACTGTTGAATCAGCTCTGCCTTGGAGTCAGCTGCATCCTCATAATCCTCCTCTTTTCCACTCCCCATGTCCCCTTCATCAGCCACTGGTACAGCTACCCTCTTCTCTGCATTCAGCAACGGGATGTGATGCCTCAGGGCCAGATTGTGCAGCATGCAGCAGAACAAAATGATCTGGCACACCTTCTGTGGGTTGCAGAGCAGGACACCCCCGGAGATATGCACACACCGGAATCTGGCCTTCAGCAGGCCAAAGCACTTCTCAATGACCCATCTGGGTTGACCATGGGCCTCATCGCAATTATTCTCTGCATCTGAAGGTGGATGCCTCATGGGTGTCAGGAGCCAGGACAGGTTGGGATAGCCAGAGTCACCTGTGTGCACTGAGGTAAGAGGCATGTCAAGACCGGGGGCGATAGGGCAGGGACACAAGAGTGCAGAGAGCTGAGGGGCACACATTTGCAGGGGTACATACCGATGAGCGAGGCCCAGTCCCTCGTAGGTGGTGCCATCATGTGTGGGATGCTGCTGTTTTGCAGGATGAAGGAATCATGTACAGAGCCTGGGAACCTGGCCGCCAGCTGGGAGATGTATTGGTCCGTGAGACACACCATCTGCAGATTAACCGAATTAAAGATTTGCGGTTTCTATAGACATGTTCGCTCCTCCTAGATGGCACCAGGGCAATGTGGGTGCCACCAATGGCCCCAATGGCATGAGGGACAGGTGCCGCACTTTAGAACTCAGCCTTAACAATGGGCAATTCTGCATGCTGGTGGAACCGGATGTAGCTGCCCAGATGCTTCAGGGGGGCACTCAGTACATCCCTCAGGATGTTGCTAAGCGTGGGCTGCAACAACCCTGCTGCCAGGCCCACTGTGATCTGGAAGGAGCCTGAGGCAAGGTAGCAGAGGACTGACAATACCTGCACTGTTAGAAGGATGGCATTGTGATGGCAGGCAACAGATTCAGCTCCATCTGGACCTCTAGTTCCATGATGGCCTCGCGGTTCAGGTGATAGGTCTGGATGATGTGACACTCCTCCAGGGTGGCAAGGTCGACTAGTCCTAGTACTTGTGATATGGTGGTCTTCACCACCAGGCCCGCGGCGGAGCGACCGCCAACTCCACTGCAGCAGTCCGCTGTCTGCCATAATCGTAATGATAGCCATAGTCTTTTTCTTGGAGATTTTCTGTACCGGGAGGAAGTCACAAGTTGAATCTGACCTCCCTGGGGCCCTCTTCGGATATGCATCACATGAGATCTTGGTCAAGGATTCCATGTTCGGACTTAGTACGTTTTTTGTGACAGAAATCTTCATCCGGAACCAACTTGAAATTGAAGTCGACCTCTCTGTTGCCCTCCTCTCGTCCACTGCAAGGCAAGCCTTAGTCAATTATTTATGTTCAGACTTAGGGCCAGATGTAGCAAAGGTTTTTACCCATTCTGCGTCTATGGGAAAAAGTGTTAATACATATGGCCCTTAGAAACTTCTTTCCAACACTGGACGACCCTCCACATCAAGCCGATTTCAATTCAACCTCGTCGGATTGCCTTTCCACGAGCCCCCTGTAAAATCCTGGAAGTCTAGTGCTCTGGAGCTTTTCAGTGGGGCGAACCTGCAAGTCAGGCCGGGTTGCAGTCGACGTAAGCCACCTTGACTCACAACGTCTGATCGGTCAACTTATGGAGCTTTTTTCCAAAGTTTCTCCAAACTTCTCCAAACTTATAGATCTTCTTCCAGAAGGTCTTTGGAGGTTCTTTAGGAGTCCACAACTTACCCCAAGGTTCCAGAAGCTCTGAGTTGCTCCTTGGGGGTTAACTCCCAGAATGTCCCTAGCTCAAATCCAAAAATGACCACTAGTCACTGGTTACTGGTCAACTGGTCAGTTTCTTCAGGGCTTGATGCAGGGGACTCTGTCAGCTATTCTCTACCTGTAGCATACAGGGAGTCCTTTCTTGAAGCAGCAGAAGACAGGCAACGTCATTTTCTTTGTGAAGCACAATTGTGCATCTGGTGAAGTCCTTTTGAGTGCCGTGTCGAGGTGCAGGCCAGGGGTCCAGCAGAACAGTCCTTCTATTTCTTGTCTTGTTCCTGTAGGGATCTGAGGTGGGGTGCAGCTCTGCCAATTTTATTCTTGCTCCTGGGATGGAAAGCAAGGGGGGGCGTGTTAGACCTGGCAACCTTGGCATGGTCTCTCCTGTCTTGTTCACCTCTGCTTCCCATGTTTTGACTGTGTGCTGCACTCTGTTTTTGCTGTTTTTGGTACTCTGGGCACTTTACCACTGCTGACCTGGGCTCAAGTGCAAGTGCTCCTGTGTGAAATGTATGTGTAATTGGCTTTTTCATGATTGGCACATTTGATTTACTAGTAAGTCCCTAGTAAAGTGCACTAGAGGTGCCCAGGGCCTGTAAATCAGATGCTACTAGTGGGACTGCTGCACTGGTCGTGCCACCCACATTAGTAGCCCTGTAGACATTGCTCAGACCTGCCACTGCAGTGTCTGTAGTTTAAAACTGCCAATTTGACCTGGCAAGTGTACCCACATGCCAGGCCCAAACCTTCCCTTTTTATACATGTAAGGCACCCTTGAGTTATGAAAATTCCACTTTTAGAAAGTAGGCATTTTCTTGCTTCAACCATTCTATGACTCGATCTGTTTGTGGATTCCCTGTCTGGGTCAGACTGACAGCTTGGCTGTTTGTGAGTATCCTCTAGACAGTGACACAAATGGAGCTGGAGTGTAGTCTGCCTATCCTGATGAGCCATCTGAGCTAGAGCGGAGGGAGGAGTGGCCAATTACACCTGAATGGGCTGTGCCTGCCCTCTCACAATGCAGTCTCTAACCCCATGGTATGTGTCTGGGGCCTGGCCTGGGCAAGGCAGGATCTTGTGAACAACAGAGGCTTTCCTTTGAAGTTTGTCTACTTCAAAGGTAGAAAGGGGTATAAGTAGTCGACTCAAAACCCCAGACTTTAGATCACTTCTGGAACCAAGAGGAACCTCTGCCGAGGAAAAGAGCTGAAGAGCTGAGGAAAAGTGGTGCCCCTGCCTGTGACTGTGCTTTGTTGGGCTATCCTGTAGTTTCTGCTTCTGCCTGTGAGAGGGGACAAAGTCTGGGCTTTGTTGTGCACTCCTGCTTGAAGAAGAATCTCCAAGGGCTTGAACTGAGATTGCCTCCTGTTTTGAAGTCTCAGGGCCATCAAAGACTTCCTCTGCTAGCACCTGGACTCACTGCTGAGACTCCTGCCCTGCCAAGTGGTGCCATGCCCAGTCCCTGGGCCCTTGAAAGGTGAAGTTGGCAGAGCTGGAATCCATGCACAGAACATCTTGAAGGGAAATTTTTGATGCATCATCTGCAACGCGGCTGATAACGCACCACCCACTTCGCGGCTAAAATCGAAGTTCCACCTGCATCGCGGCTGGGAGATCGACATATCATGGCTGGAGAAATGACGCAACACCAGCTTGCGGCTGCTGATAGCGACGCAAACCCCACACAGCGTGGTTTTCTAACCCTGTGACACCAGATTTCTCACTCGTAGTCCCTGGGCATCAAAATCTCAGTGAATTGAAGTCCTGTCTGGAAATCGAAGCATCGCTCTCTTGCGAGGGAGAAAAAGGATGCATTGCTTCCCCGACCGGAAAATAAATGATGTACGGCCTCACTTGTGAGTAAAGAATCAACACATCACTGACTTTTCCGACGCAGACCAGGTACTTTGTGTAAAATCAGCGTTTCCATTGTTTTCTTATTCTTTTGAAAATTCATATTTTGACTTGTGTATTTTGGATTTTTGTCATTTCGGTCTTGTTTGATTTAGATAAATATTACCTATTTTTCTAAACTGGAGTGGTGTCCATTTTGTAGTGTTTTCACTGTGTTATTGTGCGTGTTGGTACAAATACTTTACACATTGCTTCTGAGATAAGCCTGACTGCTTGTGCCAAGCTACCAAGGGGGTAAGCAGGGGTTATCTAAGTGTGTTTCTCCATTGCCCTGACTAGAGTGAGGGTCCCTGCTTGGACAGTGTGAAAACTGACTGCCAACCAGAGACTCCATTTATAACAGGCCTCTTGAACAATCACGTGCAAGTCACATCCCTTTTGAGTGACCACTTCCTGGGAAATGCATCAAAAATGCAGCAAAATTCAATTACAGGGAGCTACATTCTCCCAAGATAGCAAAAATTCAATCTCAGAGGTTAGGTCTGGCAGAGCCCACCCACTGGTGTGGCTACGTTTCCCTTAATATACGCCTTCCTTAAGCTAATCAGGGGGCACATGGCTGTCTGCGTTTTCAGGAAATGGGGGAGGTACAGTTGCTGTCCCAAATGTCCTTCCCTCCTTAGAAGATCAGTTTGGCTGTTCTCCCCCATCCTGTTCCATCACCTGCTGAGGCAGATATCCTCCCACTAGATGCTTCCTTTGTGTCAGCCCAGGCCACTTCACACAACATCAAGGCTGACCGGCCAGGCTGCCAGAGGCTGGCCATCCAGAGAAGGGCACTACAGAACTGAAACTGGTAACTTTTAGGAAGAGTTCTAAAACTCTTTCTAGGTGCAAGTTATATTAAATTCAACAGTGGCAAATTCTTGGATTTATTATAACTTTTAATGTGGTACTAAACATGCCAAATTTAGCTCCTCTCTATGGAAATTAGGACTTTATTATTATAAAATAAAGTCTCCCCATGATAGCCTATGGAGCCAATTCACTACAATGGGGGTAACATATTTAGCTATTTTCCCTCACCAGGGCTTATAAAACATATTTTATAAAGTCCCTGCTTATAGTTACACTGCGCCCAACCCTGGAGGAACTTAGAGCACATCTTAAGGGTGACTTGTGTATAAAAATAAGGTAGCTTAAGACTTTGGAAGTACCTTTAATTCCAAAGTCGGATTTGGGGTTCACATTAACTTAAAAGCAGCCAGCCAGACAGACCTGCCTCTAAAATGACTCTGGGCCCCACAGCAGTGCACCTATGGGTGCACCACCTATGCTGGGGTCCCTAAATCTACATGCCCTACTGTATAGTAGAGACGTATTGGTAGTTTGGTACAGCCAATTATAATTAGCCTAATTTTCATATCTATTTTAATCAGAGCACAGGCCCTGGGACTGTTTAGCAGTGCCCGGGGCACCATCAAAGTCAGAAAAACACCAGCATAAGTGAAAAATGGAGGCAAATGTTTAAGGGGCATCTGCAATCAGCCCAGTTTTCTCACACAAAGCAATTGCAGATTCCTTGAGCAGGCTTCACGTACCCCCAGGGGGACCTGGACCACAGGTTGAGCACCACTTTTAGGTGGAGCCAGTGATGCTGGCACTGGTGTTTTCACAGGGTCTTTAATTGTGTCCATAGTGTCATTTTGCCTGTTGTTGAAGTTGTAAATGTTATGATGTTGGATCTGCTTACATTTAAGGGCCTTTTCCTCTATTGAAATGTGCATTCATGCCTTACGTTTAGCTTTGTATGTGTCCTCCACTCACAAAACATTAATTTTCTCAGACATAATTCTGTATCTGTTGTTCCTTTTGGGTATGGTCCACTGTGTAGTACTTTCTATTTAGTGAAAGCAAGCACTACAATTGGTTTTTAAAGGGAATTTTGTGCAATTGACATATTTCAGTTATGAAGATCAAGATGTAGTCTACAAAGAATGTGATTTATGCTTTTAAGTAATGGGTTAGCTTGTTAGTAGAACTCATGTCATGAACCCAAAACAATAAAATAAAATTTAAAAAAGAAATATAAAGGAAGGGCTTCCGGTCAGCCTCCTTCAGCTATTTTCTTGCTTTGAGTGTTTACATTTCTGTGTTTATATTGATGATGGCTCAGCAGCAGTGGGACTAACACATTATGCTGTGTGTTCTGAGGCACAGAACAATGAACTATGAAAGTAAAAACTAGCAACATTTCACAGCAGCTAATATACTAAACAAATGACAACCTTGTATACTGCAAATTTCACTCCACACTAGTGAGCATGATCCATTCACATTGAAAGGCCTCTCCTTCATCTACTGTCAGGGCTGAGCCTTTCCATTTTTTTCTGTGAAAACATGGGCTATAAACCTCACATGATTTCAAGCACATCATGTGGTGGGGTGGCCATGTTTAGGGAGCTGTCCTATAAATATCCCAACCTGATCCCAAACGCCTTGCTTGGCTGTGAGACTTGATTGTGCTAAGGCCTGCGGCTGGATTCTCTTCTGTGAATCCCATGATTCCTGCAAATTAAAGACTTAATTTGATTTCTGAGGGATTTCTAGGGTTGTTCAGGCCAGTGGTCCCTTGACTCCTGTTCTACTGACTCTTCTGGCACCCCATTGAAAGAAGATCTTCATGATGACTCAACATCATCTTCTGCACCTAAAAGGAAACAACAACGGCCAAGACAGGGTAGTGCTCTAATCACAAGACTCAGAATTCTTTGCTTTTTAATACTGAACTCACACATTAAACCTCAAGCCACTAAGGACTATTCCACGGTGTCCTTCAATTTTCTTAAATCTCCTTAGAAGGATAATCTAATGTCACATCCTATCCTAAGGCAGCTAAAAGACTATTAGGCACAAAATAATTAATTTATCATCAATAGAAGACCCACAGGTGTAAAAACCTTTGTAAGGCCAAAATAGTGAGAGGAATTACAATTGCTAATTTCCAAAAGACCTCATGAAATTGTTTGTGCATGTCATAATGAGGAAAATACATGTTATGTTTGGATCATTAGGTGTTTGGCAAGATAATTATTGGTAATGTATTGAGATCCAAACTGGGGGCCCTGGTGGAAGGTTGCCGACTGTTAAGAGAATGCCATAGCTCACTGTGAAGTGGACCCCAGCCAGATAATCCTATCTCTTTAAATCCACACCCCCTAACCCCTAGGAACCAAACGCCTGGACACCCCTCAGGTGGTGGTGTACCGAGGATTGTTCTGCAGGGCTCAGTCAAATCATTTTCACGCCCTCAGAAGCCCTGCTCTTCAGGTAAGAAGCCTTGACACCAACACTATCACCGTTTTGTACCACTAACTACACTGCTGCTGGAGGAGTGCCGATGGCAATAGTACCTCTGCAATAAAGTTAATTCATGGATTAAAATTCTGTGCAGTGGAGTAGACAGAATCCTCTCCAGTGGGATGGGTTGTGCAGCAGGGCTAATGCTGCAGGTTAATGTACAGACTGAGCTACTATGTAATCCACCATCACTACAGGCAACGTAACTCCTGCATGCTGAATCCTCTGGCCTTGTTTGAGGAAACTGATTTAAAAAAACGTGGGGGTAAGGATAAATTAATCACCCCACAGATATAGCTGATGTCCATAAAACTCTAATGTCTCAAATTGGATATTCAATAGTACACAAAAGAGCCAGAAATGAGCAGCAGGTGTCTGTGAGGGTCAGGCAGTTGTCTCTGCCACTGATGCTCTGAAAGAGATTTTCCCACAGAGCAGGAAGACATAATTTGCTCCCAATCAATATGTGAAGTATTAGCCTGAAGGAGGGGATCCTGTATGCAGTGCATTCTGTTTGAAGGAACCTGCAGCTAGTCCTTGGATTACAGCCCACCTCCACTGCACAAACAGATACATCACTTGTGAGGGCGCATTTTATAATGTTGAGAAATAATGTTAAAATAATGTGCAAAACTAATGATGTTTAAAATGTGTGTCAAATGCAAAATTGTAGTAGGCAATTACACTTAAGCATGCTAGGCCAGAAACACTAAGACACAGCCATGTTATAGTTAATTAAACTAAAAGAATGGTAGATTCAGCACAAGGCTTTATCTTGACCTTTTGAAAGACTAGCTCTAAAAGACTAATGTTAGCAAATGAATAGACTTGTTATTTAGAAAGATTGATGAAGGTTCACACACAGGAAAGTGGTCAAGAACAATAGAATGAATCATGAGAAATTAGATGAAATAGTTACATGTTAATACATAGTTGTGGCCCAAAAAAATTCTGTCCAAAGTTTATTGTGTTCCTGAGAGACGACAGGCAGTGAACATGTTCCCATGGGCGCACTGGAAGCTGATTGGTCAACTGAAGAAAGAAGAGCAGTACATTTTGCAAGATTGATTTCGTGTGTCTATAATAGTGTGTGTTCCTAAGGTAGAACAACACATTAGCTTCCATTCCCCTTATTGTCCTTTCCATGCTCCTATTAGCACGTTTCTCAGAGTTTCTTGAGCCCCCTTCATGAAAAATTCTGCTTTTTTGATTTTGGAACAATTGAGCATAGAAAAGGGATTCTTTCCTTGAGCTTAGAATAAGGATTCTTTCCTTTATGGAACAGGTTTGCATTTATTGTGATTGATTGATTAATTAATTTATTTTTGATTTCTAACTAAAAATCTAATGACTGAGATTAATGAACTTTATTTTTGAGATTTTAATAAAGATGACCTACTAAAAAGATTTGAAGAATAAAATCCTTTAACTTATATCATACTATCTTTCTTGACTAAATAGAATTTAGTGATTGTAATGATAAATCTAAGCCATCAAGCAGGGGTTTCCATGATGAGTTTACCATAAACCAGATTTTAACTGAAAAATTGCAGTGCAGCACTTGCACTCAGCACACGTGATAGAGCAGCTGTATTTGCTTCCATATCTTTTGCTAACTGCAGACTACAACAAAATGAATAGGCCAGAGTTATGCATGTAAAGCTATGAGGTGTACATGTTGAGACAATTAGCATCTAATAAAAATATTTCCAATAACGCAACATCATAGAAACAGATACAGGGATCAAAGGATTTAGGTTGTTTACATCTGACAAGTGATGAGATGAATAATTTGCTGCAATCTCTTTAGTCTCCTTAGCCTAGACTTAACCCATTTTTTCTCTGCAGTTCATTACCAAACTGTCTTATTTACCCTAGATATTGCTGACTGTTGAAAGGCTTTCTCTCTAAATCATATCATCCGTGTTGACAGTGTTGCTGTCATGTGTTAGAAATTGGGTCTTTAGTTGGCAGTCAGGTTACCCCCTTTCCAAGCAAGGACCCTCACTCTAGTCAGGGTAAAAGAGAATCACCCTCATCTAACCCCTGCTTACCCTCTTGGTAGCTTGGCACGAGCAGTAGGCTTAACTTCAGAGTGCTAGGTTTAAAGTATTTGTACCAACACACACAGTAACTTAATGAAAACACTACAAAATTACACAACACAGTTTTAGAAAAAAAGAAAATATTTATCTAAACAAAACAAGAACAAAACCACAAAGATCCACAATGCACACGTCAAGTTATCACTAAAAATGCAAAAAGAGTCTTCATGTAATTTTAAACACACACTAACGCTGTTAATATGAAAATATACCTTGGGGGCGTCAAAAATAACCCTGCTCGGGTGAGTGTGTGTCAAAAAGGGCTTGTGATGCGTCGATTTCACTCACATGCAAGACCTTGCGTCGCTCCTCCTTTTGTCGGGTTGGGCGAGTCGTTTCTTCTCTCTGCAGGAGAGTGATGAGTCGATCCGGTCAGCACTCTCAGGTCCGGGCAGGCCTTGCATCGTTTTTACACGTCCAGCGTTGCTTGCGTCGGAAATCCAGGATCTACACTTTAATCAGACTTAAAGGTAGCCCCCATGGTAACCTATGAGAGGGACAGGCCTTGCAACAATGAAAAACAAATTTAGCAATATTTCACTGTCAGGACATATAAAACACATTACTATATGTCCTACCTTAACCATACACTGCACCCTGCCCTTGAGGGTACCTAGGGCCTACCATAGGGGTGTCTTACATGTAAGAAAAGGGAAGGTTTAGGCCTGGCAAGTGGGTACACTTGCCAAGTTGAATTTACATTTAATACTGCACACACAGACCCTGCAGTGGCAGGTCTGAGACATGATTACAGAGCTACTTATGTGGGTGGCACAACCAGTGCTGCAGGCCCACTAGTAGCATTTGGTTTACAGGCCCTTGGCACCTCTAATGCACTGTACTAGGGACCTACTAGTAAATCAAATATACCAATCATGGATGGACCAAATACATACACATTTTTTAAAGGATCACTTGCACTTAGGAACTGGTTAGCAGTGGTAAAGTACCCAGAGTAACAAAAACAGCAAAATCAGAACCCAGCACACATCAACAACCTGTTGAAACAGAGGCAAAAAGTTATGGGAGACCACACCAAGGATAAAAAGTTGAACAAGGATGGAAGACAAAGGTTGACTGCCCGCCATCAGTGTGGAGGCAGGAGCCTGAAAGGATCTCTGTAGGTCATCCAGTGCAGTGAAAGCCCTCCAGGAACACATTGCTCTGTTGTATCTGAGTTGCCAATTGCTTGATGGCACTCATGATGGTCGACTGACCCACAGAGATCCACCAACATGAGGTCAATAGCGTCATCACTGAGGGCAACAGGGCAGAGGTGCCTGGGGTAAAGGAGAAGCCAACCCTTGTGGGTGAGCAGGCACAGCCAACTGGGTGGGGAGCTACAGGGACGGCTGTGGTAGTAAGGCGGTTGGAGATGGTGCTTGGGTGGTCCCAGATGGATTTGCCACCATCAGGGAGTATCCACTGGAGGAGGATTCCTATGATGAAGACTTGGATCCTGTCTCACCTGTGGCACTCCCCTCGCCCTAAGGGTCACTTGGTCCCCCGATGTTGGTGGTCTCAGCACTCCAGGGCCAGCAGCTTCCCCACTTGGCTGTGTGTTCATGTCCTTCACCTGCCAATGCTGATGTGCAGAAAGAGAGAGAGAGAGCGAGAGTCATCACATTCTTCACCCACACACATACATTTCAACGTGCACAAAAATAACAACACATCTGTGTCAAATAAAGCCCCAGTTAGAGACCATTCAGACCCTACATAATGTCACAACAAGATACTTCCAACATACCCATATGACAACAGTTTCACCCACAACATAAGCCAACCATCTAACCACTACAGCACCATCCCATCAATTCAGCTGTAACTCAAAAGCATTATGCACAAGATGGATTGGATACACTTTAAAATCTATCCCCATACAGATCATCACTGTCCATCATCAAATCAGTCTAAGGAAATGCAGTTGACTGACAACACAATATCATGCCTTCTTCTACTCCATATATGCCCAGCCGATCACCAGTAGTCATGTTCCATGAAAGTAAACTTATCTCACTTCAAGTATGACATAGCATGTAGCCTTCCAATCACATGCCTAACGTATCATTCTGTACACAACTTACACATTGGCAAACACCTCAGATGAAGACACTACATATGGTATACCCATACAATGTGCATTACCAAATGACATAGCATGTCATTGAAACATCTATCTAAACCCTAGCAAAAGATTCATTAGAAGTATCTGGCCCTACTTATCTAATTCATTGTCAAAGAGACAACAATGCTATGTACTGCAATAGGGACCTACTTAGCACACAGAATACATCCACAGACAACCACAAGGAGCATAGTAGCACAAACAATACACCAAACATTGTGCATGAAGGGCTCACAGCATTCAACCATACATGAGGATTAGAAACCTCTACATGACAACATCTGAACGCTTACATCACTAACAACGGCCCAGACATGTGATTTCTATTAACCTTAGTCCAGAACTGACACTTACACAACTGATTACTAATGTACTCATGAATGACACATACACCTAGAGTCAAGCAAATTGGATGACAACATATCCCATAACACCAAAATGTGTATGTGAAATGGACCACCTGCTACACCATTAAGGCAGGCAGAAATGAGCAGAGCAATTACCAAAACTGTCCAAACTGCCTCAGATTTGCGAAGGTAAGTCTGGGAAAGAAGAGGTTTCGACATTAATTCGGGCACAAAGTATCATTTGACACATGATGTAGGCAGCAAATAGCATTTTTTGCACTCACATAGGTATGTTGTTGCCTTATGCAGCATGGACAAGACACAGGGGCTAAGGGATCAGCGGCCTAGCCACTTAGCTTCTCAATACCAAATACATTAGGTATTTGTACACATGTCAATGTGATGCCATGAAATGTCAATGAATTATTGTCACCATGTAGGATATCCACCCTGATCAAACTTCATATTTGCCAATTTATGAATCAGACATGACAATGGGAACACCTCCTCAAACCTCACAGGGAGTGTAGTAAGTTGGCCATACCACAAGCCTGGTTGGGATGACAGTCTCACATGAAATGTCCAACTATTTCAGGACACTTATCTGTCAGACCCAATGTTGCACATAGAGCTAGATCCAGTGGAATAGGAGTGGTCAGATACCAAACAGCTACACAACTTACCATTTGGGTAAATGGACTTGGGAACACTAGGTGGGAAGGATGACACAGCAGGTTACAGATATGTATGGCTGAGTAGAGTCACACATATGACACAGTCACATGTGCATCTCAATATGCAGTCCTACTATTTGGTTGACAAAGGTGATTAACATGTACCCATGCACAATACAATGGCCACATATATGTTTGTATGTTGGCAACTGTAGTACCATATCTTCCTAGTAGTCACCATACCAGTAGCACTTACCACACTGTCAGAGATGCAATACTCAAACATCATACACTAGACTTTCAGAGGCAAGTAAATGGGTTATGTTAGTACTTACCCCCTTACGGCTGCTGTTCTACCCTTAAACACCCATTCACCTCAGAGTAGGTCACTGCCGAAATGCGGGCCATTAGGTGGGTCAAGGTCCGACGGTCATCCCTCCCTCAATGGGAGGACACCCCCAGCTTGGCCTCTGCAGTCTTCGGGCCCAGCATCTCAGGTCCTCCCACCACTATCTACAGTGGGTTCTCCACCAGCTGTGGAGCCCCACACTGGCTTGGCGATGCAGGCCAAATCCCCTTCTTCAGATGGGTGTTGACCTGCATGAATGACACAGACAAAAGGAAAAAGTCATGTCAACATGCACCATACCAATAGTAGTGGACAGTCCACTTCAGTGACAGCAAGTAGGCAAACATGTCCATCCTCTCAACTCACACTCATTTACAGATTATCACCCACATGCATCAACATTTTCACTACTTCGCATTTCAGGTACATCATCATACAACACACTTATCACACATTGGTATTGCATTGGACTCACCTGCTCCTCTGGTGCACCATATAGCTGTTCATACAGGGGTAGAACCTCCTCCATGAGCTTATCCAGCTCTTCAGGGGTGAAGGATGATGCCCTATCACTTGCAGGACATGGCATGATAGCTCCCAGAGGTAGTACACAGCAGCTCAGGTAGTGGAGGTCTTTCTGGCAGCAGTGTCAGGAGTCAATTGAGCAATACTGCAGAAGATGACAGTCACGTCCGACACGTTCATGACCATCAGTGCTGGCAGACATCACCATTGGCCCAAGTCCACCAAAGGTAGCAATGTCTTCCAATGGCCATTTCTACTGTGGTTGTGACTGACTACCAGGTACTAGAAATCTTGATTATGTGGAGTGTGTCTAACATTGTTAGACTGTCAGGATACTGGCGTGGAAAAGTACTTTCCCATCAAGGTCACCTGTAGGGTACTAGAGGTTTTCAAATGCTGTCATTTGTGTCTGGATATGTGTCTTGCTCATGTGTAAATGTAGTACCATAGCCTCTCCCATCACAATGGTAACAGTTGTATGTAATCTACCTTGAACCTACCTGTCAGTATGCTCCTACTTTGCAGACCAATGTGCGTGTCACTGTGGACTGACATAGATGAGTGACAGGCCTTCAGCTATGTGACTAATGTAGGTGAAAGTTTCTAGGACTGGGTAGATCAGTACTGATCTCTGTCTGTACTATGGGATATGTATATTTGGAAGCTATGGTATGAGTATGTGATAAGGCTTTACCAGATGATACAAAGAACCAATCTGTGTTCCTCCTGCCTTGTTGGTAGAGCCATATGGCCCTAACGTCTGTATTGTGTAGTTTACCATTGTGTTACACCTTAGCAGACATCCTGATGCTACTCTCAGAGATGCTCTTTGTGCTGTTAGAATATCTATCACTGATTGTGTCTAGTTGTAGTTTACAATCTATTTGGAATCTGTCCTGTTACAATCCTATTGTAATGAGTCTCCTGCTGATGGAGTCCACGTATGAGGTCCACAACAATGGGTGTACAATACAGAGGGACATGATCAGACCACAGTTGGCATGCATAACTATTGTACATGGATGATAAATGAGACACATACAGGACCTGTGTTTAAGTGTGATTTATTGTAGACATACAAAAAACATATGTTACTATTAACGTAAAACATACACACAAAAATAGCGATAGGTTTAGCCATGGTGGATAAAATTATCAGGGTCTCTGCTACACCATTTGGGAACACAAGTCCAATGTCCTTGCACCATAGGAAAATGGAGATTGGTTACAGAGCAGTCAACAGGGTGTATCTGTGGCACACAAGGAGAACAGTTCAGGAGAGGTTTAATTCCTGGCAGTGGGTTTGGTCTTGGCATCTGCTCCTGCTGGATGTCTGGGTTGATGTCCACGTTTGCAAGGGGGTTCTTCAGCTACAGAGGGTGGAGTGTCTAAGGCATGTCCTTCCCCTGGCAGGGCTTCCATTCCACTAGCAGCCGCAGACGTAGAAGGGCCTGATGTATCATTGTTAGTAGAAGGGGCCAAATGCTGGGTACAAAACCTACTCAGTGTGGTATTCATGTCTCTCAGCACCCCTGCAATGGAAGCCAAGTGGATATTTTGTGCTTACCACTGCTGCATGACTTCCTGGTGATTGTCCATCTGCAGCTTCTCGACTTCCCCCAACATGGTGATATGTTGGCCCATCATGTCTTGGTAACTTTAGTAGGCTCCCAAGACTTGGGAGATGATTTCCTGGTCAGTAGTGTCCCTATGAGACCCCATCCTCTGACCCACAGCATCCCTCCCACACATCCTAACCCCACGTGCCTGTGCCCCTGGCACAGTGTGCCCACTCCCAGTGGTGGCAGGTCCATCATTGTCAGGGGTGGCGAGGTGAGACTCAGGTACCTGTACTCTGGGGCACACAATGGATTAAACAGTCCTTTGGACACAGGTTGGGAGGGAATGGTTGCCTGTGATGTAAATGCAACAGGGCTGGGAGGAGGTGATGTGGGCAGGGTGAGGCTGACAGTTGTTGACTGACCAGGTGTCCCAGATGGGCCAGGTTCTTCGTCAGTGTCCAGACATCTAGGGGTGTTGTCCTCACTGGGACCTTTATCCAGAGGGGTAGTGACAGTCACTGGTATCCTCTCCATGGTGACAATGGCAAGGTTACCTGTGGAGGGAGTAAAAGACAGCGTTCACATCACAACTGGGGTATTGCACCAGATGTGTGAGATGCAGACAGTGCCTTAACATGATCCTCAGCAATGACATTTACAGCTGCTGCACAATGTAAATTGGTACAACATGACACTCTATAACTTAAATTCCATACACCATGTTTTATGCTGGTAAACTATGTTGGTAGTTATTGTACTCCTGATGGCATCTGAAATTGTCTGATAATTGACGCAGCTGTTCACCCCTGTTACCTAGTGAACTGTCTGGCATGGCAGCTAACACAAATAGGAGCTATACAATGCATATTGGTGTCCTTCTAGGAAGACAGTATATGAGTTTTCAATGGACATTGACCTGTAGCTGCATGTACCTCATGTGCATCCACTTAGCCATTTGACTTTCCAAACCAGGTGAGTATTTTTCTAGCTTGGGATCTTTGATCTGTGGCCATTATATATGGGCACTCAACTATAGCTGTGTTTTTTGGGGGATGTTAGTGTGAGTGAGCCATTGCATTGCTGTCATTGCCACATGCTGTTCCACACTAGAACAATAAAGATGGGTTAGATAGGATCCTGGTTTTACATGCATGACAAGTAATATTTGGTGCAGTGTACTGGTGTTGAAAATGTTGGGATATTACCTTCTGGTGGTTGTAGTGCTATAATTAGCCAGTACCTCACATGCCATTTCCAAGGGCTGTGGGGCCAGATGAGTTTAGTGGACATGTTGTATGACAGGAAGGAGTATTAGGTGATTGGGAGAGAGCTGTAGTAGTAGTGTGTAAATTGAGATGGGTATAGGGGGTGAGGAAGCATGCAGGACAAGACATTTGTGTGACATGAATGTTGTTGGTACTTACCAGGCTCCACTCTCCCAGGTATTCCTGTCAGCCCCTCAGGATGTGGGATGTTCAAGACCTTCTCTTCCCAAGATGTGAATGTAGGGGGAGAAGGTGGAGGCCCACTTCCAGTCTTCAGTACCGCTAGCTGGTGGCTGGATGTCATGGACCATACCTCAACCTGAGGTCATTCCCCTTCTTCCTGATGTCTTCCCTTGTGCGTGGATAACTGCCTACAGAATCGATCCTGTAGGCTATCCTTTGCCACAACTCCCTTTTCCAGGCTACAGGTGTGGCTCTACCCTTACAATTTCATTCACCACGATCCTCAACTCCTCATCATTGAAACATGGGTGTTTTTGTGGGGACATAGTAGTGGCTGTGAAGACGGTGAGGTTGTGTTCAAAGTGAATGGGTGCAGAGTTAGGTAAATGGTGAGGTGTAGGTGCCATGATGTGAGTAGGTGACGGGTGTTGTGGATTGCGTGTGGTACTAATATATGTGTTTTGTATGTTGTGCAGGTGTAAATGGGCGCCTATTCGTGCTATATTAAACTCTCTGGGATGTTGGCTGTCTGTGGTTGTGTGTGGAGTTTTGATTGCAAACGATTGTGGGTTGTGTTGGGGTGTTTTATATAGTGCTGTGAGTAGGTGTTGGGTATGTGGGTGTGTATCAGGTGTGGGGTATTCAAACTATCCAATGTGATGTGGTGTTCTGACTGAAGTGAACTGAGACCGCCGTGGTTCACACCGACAATGGTTTTCTGCCATGGAAAAAATGCTGTTGTGATTTGTGGATGGTAATCTGATGGGAGGATTTTTGTCGGACTGGCGGTGCTGGTGATGGGATCGACTCTTTTACGTCCTCCAGTGTCCTGGCGATTTCAGATAATTGGCTGTTTTTTGGCAGACTTCACTGTGTGACTCTTTATACAGCAGTAGGATTACCGCCAACATGGCGGTCTTTTGGTGGCGGCCATCACGGCAGCCTTGCCAAAAGACAGCAAAACTCGCAATGAGGCCCTGTATCTGGAGATGTACAAATGCTAAGTATTTCCTGAAATTGGTTTTCCACACATTACTGTGGATTGTCAGACTAGGCCATATTTGGGAATTTTATAATCACTCACTGTATTAATGACAACTTTTCTTGAGCAGAGACTCACAGCAAACTTGGTGAAAGATACTACAGAGTAAACAAAAACAACTCAGGGTACCTCTTTCCGTGTCTTCATATTTTCATGCAAGAACTTTGGACCTCATTTATAAGAATCTGGCACATCGGCCCCCATGCATCAGATTTCGTGCGCTGCCCTATGACTCCCTAACTAGGCCAATAGATGCGCAGTATTTACAATACAGAGCTCCCTAGCGCACATTTTCACAGATGAGTCGGAAATTATGATACATCTGTAGTGCTAAACTAAGGCATTGGTAGACTACAGTAAAAAAATGACACTACTCCAGCATTGCCAGGAGGCCCCCATTGAGAAACCCACTGCGTTAGTTTTACACCTGCTTGGAGCAGGAAGTAAAAATCTGATGCAGTGAAGTCACAGAATGACGCAGTGCAATGCTGTAAATTTCACTGTGTCAGTTATGCATGGCTTTTCCCATGGGAACGACTTCTTTGCATACATTATACCTTTCGCAGGCATAACATGACGCAAGGCTTTACAAACTGACACAACGGGCCCAATGCGTCAGTTTGTAAATGTGGAGCAATGTAAAGCACTGCTTGCGCCATCGTTGCCTCAAAAACAAAAATGACGCAATGGTGATAGAAAAGCCTTGTAAATTAGGGCCTTGTTTGCTAAACTTTAAGGAGCGCTTTAGGCTGATTTCCAATTGGCTCAACACAGAGCTGAGTTCTTGTTTTTATATGCCTGCAGTTTGTAAAGTGAATTTATTTTTCTAAGTCAGTGCATTATTTTAGACACCTCAGAAACAGACAGAGGAAAACCCTGCTTACTGCTTCTGAGACCTACTGTCTGAAACTCAGGCTCCAACTAAGAGTAATAGTGGGTTAAATTAATTCACTCTTTTGGTACACAAAAAAAGAGGCGCTTGGCTCTGCTCTGACCCTCAAAGCCTATCACGATGCAGGCCCCAGTTATTAGTTTATGTTTGAGGTTACACTGTACACTCACTTGGATATTTCCTGTCACTGTTGCTCATTATCAGTCACCCGTCTGTGACAAGGAGCACTATAACAAGCAGACATTCCAGCCTAATAAAACACTACACAGTCAGATTTATGTTATTCTACATGCAGTATTATTTTTCACCACTTTTGAGACAATATTGTCACGAATATGACTTTGCCACCGTGATGAACTCTGCTCCAAATTCATAGCAAACGGAAAAAAGTAGACCTTCGTAGGTGTGTGATATATACACTATTAGACATATATCTGGAATAGTGTTAAAATCCCATTTACAATTACATTGAATATGTGTTGCAATGAACAGGGTCATATCTTGCTTTTCAGGATAGGAGTTCATCTGCTAAAAGATTCAAGGCCATATTTACCAAAATTGCTGCACTGCGATGCCTCATCAGGAGAAAG
Organism: Pleurodeles waltl; assembly: GCF_031143425.1. Lineage (NCBI taxonomy): Eukaryota > Metazoa > Chordata > Amphibia > Caudata > Salamandridae > Pleurodeles > Pleurodeles waltl. The sequence goes on from NC_090449.1 coordinate 880,400,008, forward strand.
CAGAACTGCATCATATATTCAAAAAACAAAATAGAGCAGTTCTTTTCCCTCCATGCACCACCGCACTAGCACCAAACCAGGCACTCATGGGTTGATTTTTTTTACAAAGCAACACAAATGGCCATTTCTGTTGCTTTGTAAATACCAAAAAGTATTTTGCATCGGCTCGAGTTAAAATGTTACGCAAATCCGAAGCAAAATCTTTCTAAATCTGGGTCTCAATTAATTTGTTTTACTGAAAAAAACAACAGGTAAACTGACCTAAATTATTTATACTAAGAGAAATGATAGAGAGGTGTAACTGACTGGTTGATGCTGCTTATAGCAATTGAGATTAGAAACTAAAAGCAATGAATCCTTAAGCAGATACATAGGGCCACATACATAATACAGTGAGGAACAATAATACTATTTAATATATAATTTACCAGTCACTTGAAGAAACTGATGAAAACCTCATTAAAGGGGAAGACTAAAGTGAACTGCTCACAAAATAAGAGTTTCAAGAACCAAAATATGATTCCTAGTAAGAAACCTTTATTTATTGCCACTATAACTGCTATAATCGGCTGAAGTCATGTCACATAAGCCAATCTTATTCAACAACAAATTCATAAAATTATACAGCAGCTACCAGATTCAACTCACAAATCATTATGAAGAAGATCAAACACAACATTTAGGGCCAGATGTATCAAAGGGTTTTACCCATTCTGTATCTATGGGAAAATGTGTTCGTACATATGGCCCTTAAAGTTTTATACCATCCACCTATGAGCCAAAGCTTTCTGATGAAAAACGTCTTAGTTTGGTGGTATTTTAAAATCGGTACAGTAGAAAATAAAAGGAAGAAATTTCAGAGGCACAGTGCTATTATTTCCGACACCAGGGGAGAGATGCAGGCAGCGCAAACCACGTCACTGTTTGAGTTTCCAACTGGCAGGTTGCCTGAGTTCCTGAGGAAAGTTATGATTTAACTTCTCCTCATGTCATGATAAGTGGACAAAAATGCCACTATTGTACTTGAAACTATAAAATGGATAATGGGTGGGTGGTAAAATGCAGAGAACATTGACTCTATTATCAGCTAAGTGCCTATTGTGAGCTATTTCTGAAAGGTGTTCTTGTAGAACATTCCCTGTCACTAAAGAAAAGGACAACATACTCATACTAATACATCAAACAGTACTTCATATTTCAAAAAGATTTTTAGCGTATGAAGCTAATAATGGCTAATTCACAAAGAAGATAAACAGAAACTCCAATATCACCGCAATAATGTCTGGATCATGCCCCTGAAATACTTTCGTTAAAAAGATGTGGAAATGTCAATTGTTAACAAGAACATTACGACCTCCAAAAACTACACTTTTTATCAGAAATAAGAACCGTAATGCTGCGGTTTCCCTATGAGATTTTGAGAATACACATTCAGAGAGTTAAAGGTTAAACGAATTATGTTCTTAGTTTGTTGTGTATTTCTTAAAATATTAGTAAGAGGCAGTTAGGAGGGTTTTGGTCAATGCAGTCAGAGGAGCATTTGGTTAGAGTTTATGTGTTATAGGTCTGTAGTGCATTTTATTTATGTGTGTTTTATGAACGTTTACAAAGCGCGCTACTCACCCGTGAGGGTCTCAAGGTGCTGTTGGGGGAGGGAGGAGGACAATGAAATGCAGACAATAATGTAAATACATGGGACAAAATAAAGGTAATGAAAATAAAATAGAACAATGAAAATATTCAAACTGAAGCATTTTGAAATGAGTGTGCTTTGAGCTGGAAGAGAATTGTTTATGAGTCAGGGAGTAGATTCTATGGGTCCAGGCTGCATTCCTCTTGGACCACCAGATGTATTTGTGGGCTGCTTATTGTGCCCCTTTGGCACTCACTGTGATGAAAGTTCCGTACATTGAGGGCACTACATCACACTGGACATTTTATCGCAGGTAAGTACAGAGGAAAAATGAACCCCAGGGAAGTGGTGGTCCCTGGGGCCCAGTGTAAAGTTCTGGAGACCGTGGGAGCCTCAAGTTCCCTGCAGTCCTATTATTGTAATAGTATATTGCCCTGGGGAAGTGGTGGTACCTGGGTTGGCTACAAAGCCCCCCTGCATACTATGAAAAGTTAGCCATGGGGAGGTGGCAGTCCCCGATGCCCTTGGGGGTCCACAGGACCCCCTCTTTTATCACAATTTCATCTTGCCCTGGGGCGGTGGTGATCCCTGGAACTTGGGGGTCATGCAGCCCCCTAAATATTTTTTAATCATAGCCCTAGGGAGGTGGTGGTCAACAGGGCTACTAAAAGCTATAGGAGGGGGAGGCCCAGGCACCCCCCTCCTTTTTGAGCCTGCAAACCCCCCGGGACCTGGCCCATTCGGGGGCCAGAGTATTCAGTAACTCGGGAGACTGCATTTCTTTTTTTAAATCACAGAGAAATCCACGGGTCCAGTACATTTTGGAACCTCCCTTTTTCTCTGTCCCCCTGGATGGAATTATACCAAATTTGTCAGAAAGCAAGCTGGATCTCGGTCCAGAAATGTGCTTTTTGTAATTTTATGTAAATCTGTTCAGCAGTTTTGGAGTTATTAAAGAAAAACAATTTCTATATATATCTAGAGACGTGGATCCACCATGGATCCTCCCCACTCTACACTAATCCACTGCATCCTACTCCACTTTGCATCACTCCACTGTGCACCACTCTACACACTCTCCTCTATTCCACACTGTGCTACTCCACTTGTCTACACTCCGCTATATAGTATTCCACTGTATGCTAATCCACTGTTTGCTACCCCACTTTACGGTAATGCACTCTACGCCACTACAGTGTACGTCACTCCAATCTATGCTGCTCCATTGTATGTCAATCTCCCCCACTTTATATATATAACTCTGCTCTATAAACATTTACCACACTTCATGGTACTCTACAACATGCTACTCCACTCTATCTCCTTACACTCCACTGTACAACTCTATACTCTGCTCTTTGCTGATACACTCCAATGTATAACATTCTATTCCACTATCCAACACTTTTCCATGCGACACAGTACTCCACTCTACTTTACGAGACCCCACACTAATTTATAACAGTTTAGAACCTACGCTAAGCCAGTACACTCCACTCTATCCCACTCTACTCTATGTCATACCAATACACTTCATTGTAGTTTACTCAACACTATGGGCCTCATTACAACCCTGGCGGTCAAAGACCGACAGGGCTGTTTTGGAGGTTGCACCGCCACCAGGCTGGCGGTGCAAACTCAGGGATTACAACTTCTGCCGCGGTCGCACCGCCGGGACCGGCGGTTTTCTGCCACGTTGGTCCCGGTGGTTTTAATCTGCCCAGGGGATTACGAGTCCCCTTCCCGCCAGCCTTTTCATGGCGGTAGGAACCGCCATGGAAAGGCTGGTGGGAAGGGGAGTCACGGGGCCCCTTGGCACAGCCCCACACAGCTTTTCACTGTCTGCATAGCAGACAGTGAAAAGCGCAACGGGTGCAACTGCACCCGTCGCACACCCACAACACCACCGGCTCCATTTGGAGCCGGCTCCCATGTTACGGCCGGCATCCTCGCAGGCCCAGCGGGGATGTCATAATGGCCACCGCGGGGCCAAAGTTGTAATGAGGGCCTATGTTACACCACTCCAGTCCACTCTTCTCCACTGTACAAGACTTTACTTCACTCTACGCTATTATACAACAGTCCACTCTATGCAGCTCCACTGTTTCACCCACTGCTATACTCTATGCAACTCCACTCTACAATACTCTACTTCACTGTGTGCCACCTTCCAAGACTTTACTGCTGTCTATACCCATTCACTCTACTGTACACACTCTACTCCACTCTACTGCACAATAGTCTAGTCCACTATACAAAACTGTAAGCAACTATTTGTATGCCACTGCACCCACTTTACTCCACTCTACTCTTACACTGTACTCCACTCTACTCCACTACTCCACTGTATGCCACTGCATGCTTTTGTACTGTATATCAATGTATGTCGATCCACTGTGCCACACTCTACAACACTGTACTGCACTGTAGTCCACTCTACAAAAATTAACTATGCCACTCTACTGTAGTCTATATCACTTTCTAATACTGTACAACAACCCATTACACACTACTGTACGAGGTACTTCAATTTATGACACGTTACTCGACTGTATGCTATGCCACTCCACTCTACTGCACACCATCCCACTCCATTCTACTGCACACCATGCCACTATAGTCTACACCCCACTCCAGTGTTTTCCACTCCACTATATTCCACTTTATCCCACTCTATACCACTGTACTATGCTCCACTCTACACCGCTCCACTATACTCCACTCTACTACACTTTATCCCACTCTATACCACTGTACTATACTCCACTCTACACCGCTCTGCTGTTCAATGCTCTACTCCATTATATGCAACTCCCCTCTACAAAGCTGTACTACAGTCTATGTCACTCTACTCCACTCCATCCCCATCCACTCCATGCCACTGTACTACACTGAATGACACTTGACGGCACGCCACTCAACTTTTCTCTATGAAACGCCACTCCACTATATTACATGGCTCTCCATTCTACGACACTCTCCTTCACTCTACTCTACAGCACTACACTTGACACTAATCCACTCTACAACACTCTACTTTACCCTATTGCATTTTAGAATTCTCTACTCCACTCCATGACAGTCTAAGACACCCTACTCTACAGTTCAACACACTATTCCACTGCACAATTCGCCGCTCCAGTCTACAATACTTGGCTGACTTATATGAGACACCATTCCACTACACTATATAACACTTTACTACACTGTACTATACTCTACTACACTCTCCTCTACTTCACTTGCTTCCAATCTACGATACTTCAGTCTATGACAACAGACTTTATAATCCTCTCCTCCACTGTACTGTAGAACACTCTACATAACAACTCTCCACTTTCGACAGTAGACTCTATGATTTGGAACACAGTTTTATTAAAATGTTTAAAAAAGTGAAATTCAATGAAAAAACTAAAGGTTAAAGCTTAGTTATAGTTAGGAAAATGTATTTTCCCTATACAAACAAAGTTTAAACCGCACAAACTTTAAAAATTCAAAAGTTATAGTTATAATTCAATTTGCAATTTATCCACCACCTTCAAATTATTATAAGTAAAGAACCTCATTACACACTCTTTTAAACTTTCTAACCAGACAACACTAACTATAACTCAGCACTCTACCATGCACCATGACATATAATGTAATTTGAGAAGCTGTAAATGTTGTTATGAATGCTACGATTTCACATGCTGTAAGTGATGTAGTATGCTAGGGTATCGATAGAAATTGGGTTTCTGGTTGGCAGAGGTATTCACCTTGTCTAAGCAGGAACCACAATCCTAGTCAGGGTAAGTTAGCTACACATCATAAATTAACCTGTGCTCACTCTCTGGTAGCTTTACACAGAGCAGGCAGGATTAACTTAGGAGGCAATGTGTAAAGTATTTGTGCAACAATTGAAACAGTAAAACAGTGAAAAGACCACACAAAAGATAATAATAGTTAGAAAAGTAGAGCTTAATTTAATGAACAAAACAAGACCACAATGACAAACATCCAATGAGTACAAGTTGAGATATGAATGTTTAAAGAATATGTGTAAATAAACTGCTTAAAAGCATAAAGCACCAATTGGGGCTACCTGGTCATGCTGGACAGGGTGAAATCTGAAAAGTCAGGATGACCACAATAGAGCACAGGCTGGCTACAGAGACCAAACTTGTCCTTCTTAAAACGCACCTCATGTGACTGGGTGTGTCGATGTTGAGGATCCAATGCAAGGAGCAGAGGGGACAATGCAAAGCATCAATTCTGATCAGCGAATCACTGATGCGTCATTATCGAGCTGTGCAGTCGTTAATGCGATGTCCTCAAGAAGCAGTGCGGCGTGGAACCCTTTGTGAGAAAGATGATGCATTGTCATCGATCCACACAGCCAGCGATGCGAAGTCGATGCATTGGAACTGAGGCTGATGCACTAGTTTTGAGCAGAGCAGTTGGTGCTGCAATGTCTTTGTCCTCAGTGGCAGAGGAGATGCATTGTTAAGGAGAAGTGCAATGGTTATAATTGGCGCAGTGATGATGATGTATGCATTTCTGAAGAAAACAGCTGCAGAACCCACTTCCAAGGGACTAGGACTGGAAAGGCACTACTTGGCAGAGTAGGACTCACAGGTGGCAGAATCCAGAGTGGAGTGAAGTCTTTGAACTAGGTAAGACTTCAAAAGAGAGGCCTTGGGAAGTCCCTGCCTTCCTGCCCTGGCTCCAGACATACTACAGAACTCCACTAGAGGGGGTTATGCAGCCCTTCATGAGGGCTCAGGACCCAGCCCATCCAAGTGTAGGTGTCAGCTCCGCCCTTCCATCCTGTCTAGGATGGGCCATAAACATGCAGATGACAACTCAGTTAAACCTAAGCTCTCTTTATGTATAGCTCTCTGGAGAGCCCAGCTGTCACCCACCCCAATGTGTATTCAGAGACAGGTAGTTGGAACTATATAATTTAAAGTTAGAAAATGCCAACTTCCTAAAAGTGGCAGTTGGAGAATTCCATTTTAAATTCCGACTTCACCATAAGTTGTGATTTTAAATTGTGAGTCCAGAGACACCAACCTTGTGGGTCCCATTTCTTCCCAGTTGGAAATTACACTTATCAAATTTTAATAAGGCAATTCCAATGTTAACATAAGGGAGCGATAGGTCTTGCAGTAGTGAAAAATGAATTTAAGAGTTTTTCACCACCTGGACATGTAAAACCTAAAAGTACATGTCAAACCTTTTAAAAGCATTGTACAATGCCCTTTGGGCTGTCCCGTGCCTACCTTAGGGGTGAGTTATATGTATTAAAAAGGAAGCCTCAGGCCTGGCAAGAGGGTTAACTGCCCAGGTCGACCTGGTAGTTTAAAACTGTACACACAGGCTCTACAATGCAGGCCTGAGTTATGTTTGAAGGGCTATGTAAGTGGGTGGCACAATCAGTGCTTCAGGCCCACTAAAAGCATTTATTTTACAGGCCCTGGGAACACATAGTGTACTTTACTAGGTATTTGTAAGTAAATTAAATATGCCAGTTGTGGATAAGCCAATGATAACCTATTTTAGGAAAAGAGCACATGCAGTTTAGCACCAGTCAGCAGTGGTAAAGTGCCTAGAGCCTTAAAGCCAGCAAAAACTAAGTCAGCAAACAGGAAGTCAAAAGGCAAAAAGTTTAGGGGAAATTATGTCAAGGATGCCAGGTCTAACAGGTATCAACAGTACATGAAAAAGGCATGAGTTACAGTTAATGTAGTGTGGCGAGTGAGATAACGACTGTGTTCGGAGGAGAGCGACTTATAGTAATTTGAAGGTGGTGCATAAATTATATATTGAAGTTATATTTATATTTTAGAAAACTGAAGAGAGTGTTTTTGGGTGGGAGACCCCCCGGCTCCTCCCCATACTTTTTCTATATATTTTTTTTTTATTTGGGGAAACCACTCAAACCTCTCTTTATTAATGACCCTTACCACCCTATGTCCCTACCCACCCATGAACCCTAAAATATACTTTTACCACCCTATGCCCCTACTCACCACAACTTCTAAAAAATCCTTATCACTCACTACCTTACCCACCCTCAAATCCTAAAAACACCCTCATCACTCTTATCACCCATGCCCCTATCCACTCTTTAACCCTAAAAATTCCCTTACTACCCTATATACCCTACCCACCCCAAACCCTAAAAAATTACGCTATGCTCTTACCTACCCCTGCATCCTAAAATACCCTAAAATGCCCTTACCACCCTATCCCCTCTGAGCCGCTAAATTCTAAAAACAGCCACCCCTAAACCCTAAACATACATTTATCACCCTATGCCGCTCCCCTCCCATAACTCTACAAATATCCTTGCCACTCTATAACCCTATGTGCCCATTAATCCTAAAAACACCCTTACAACCCAAAACCCTTACCCACCCCTAAACCATAAAAACCCTTAACAGTCTATACCTCTACCCACCCCAAACCCTAAGAAATCCCTTACTACTCTATGCCCTTACCTACCCCCAGACCATAAAAAACACTTACCACCCTATACCCCACCAACCCCTGAACCCTAAAAGCACCCTTACAACCCAATACTCTTACCCACCTCAATCCCTACAACAGCGCTTTTTTAACATATTCTATTGCATTTCGTGTAGTCATGCATATCAGTCTGATACAACATTTCCATTATAGTGTTGTACAAACAGTTTCTTAAGGGCAACTCATGTACATAAAAGCAAGTATCTATAGATCTTGTACCAAAGCTTTCAAATCTCTTACAAATGCAAAGCATTAGTTAATGTCTCAAAGGTACAAATATGAAAACAACTGAACAAAAACACCACCACACATTCCCCACCCACAAACCCTACCATCAAGATAGTCCAATTACCATGCAAGTCAACTCAGAACATTAAGGGCCACATGTACTAAGCTTTTTGCACGTTGCAAACAGCGAATTTGGCTGTTTGCGATGTGCAAAAAGCACATTGCGATGCACAAACCCCGTTTTGCGATTTGGTAACCTGGTTACTGACTTGCAAAATGGGTTTGCGGCTCGCAATTAGGAAGGGGTGTTCCCGTCCTAATTGCGACTCGCAGTGCAATGTAGGATTGTTTTGTGACCGCGAACACTTTCGCAAAACAATCGCAGTTTGCACCTATTTCAAGTGGGTGAATGTCACTGTAAACACTGCCTGCTCTGTAAAAATGAAATGAAAACGTTTCATTTTTTGTTTTTGTAATGCATCTCATTTTCCTTTAAGGAAAACGAGCTGCATTACAAAAAAAAAACTGCTTTATTGAAAAGCAGTCACAGACATGGTGGTCTGCTGTCTCCAGCAGGCCACCATCCCTTTGAGGGCCGCCATTCCCAAGGGGATTGCAAATTGCAACCTACCTCATGAATATTCATGAGGTGGGCATTTGCGACCCCCTTGCGAATCACAAATGGTGTCAAGGACACCGTCCTAAATTCGGATTTGCGAGTCGCAAATTGCGAGTCGCTCTGACTCGCAATTTGCGAGTCGCAGATCTGAACAAATGTACATATGGCCCTAAGAGAATAGAAAATGTCCCAGCCTATTTTAGAACCAATATATTGGTGTCAAGGCCACTTTTAAAATGCAGGGATGTGCCGTATTTACAAAAATACAGCACACCCATGTTTCCACCTGCGTCAACACTAAATTTAGCTGCCAACGCAGGCATCCTTGCACCATAATTCAAGGGTGTCTGCATTGAGGGGATTGATTGTTTATTTGCAGGTAGGTGTCCCTTCCTGCACCTAAACAATCTACGATGGTGATTTGGCACTTCCATGTATGGCAGAATGCAGCACACATAGAAGTACCACATCGCCATTTTTGAATGATTGTTTATGTGCAGGAAGGGATACCTTCCCGCACATAAACAATCATTCATGGCCGTTTGCTCTTTCCATGTGTGCTGCAGAATGCAGCACAAATAGAAAAAGCAAAAACGAAGAGAAAAAAGTATTTCTTCTTGTTGCACCATGCTAACTCCACCCCTGGGGTGCGTTAGTTTTTGGCGCTGCCACAGATTTACAGATTCTTGTAAATCTGGGGCAGCGTCAAAAGCAATGGGTGCTGCGGTGGAACGCACAAAGCAACAGTGATTACACACCCCTCTTCAATATGTTTTTTTGCTTCAACTGTTATTTTCAGTAGGAAAATCTTGAAGAATCTACACAAATGACCCTTTGATAAATTCTGAATTTTATCTACCTTTCACAAATATTTAGCTGTAAGGGATCCACCATTGGTTTCACACCCATTTCTGTCACTAACTGGAAGGAGGCCGAAAGCACAATTTTTTTTTAAAATGGGGTATGTCTCAGTAAAATGCTAAAACTGTGTTAAAAAATTGTATCGGAGGGGCCCATATTTACAAGGAGGCGTTAAGCCCTAAAAAGTGGCTTAACGTCCCATTGTAAATATAATGCAGTGAATAGCGCCTCCAGAGCATCTCTAAAAGTGACGCTCAAGTGGTGCTGGTACCTTGAAAATCTGGCCCTAAGTGGCTAAAGCTCAGAGTAACATGTTGGATATTAGGGTTCCTGTGTCTGAGCCTTAAAACGCTCCAACAAAGTGTCCCATAACATGGCTATTGTTTGTTTGTGTATCCCTCTGTATTCCTCTCTCTACCCTGACACATGTCCCCTGCTGATGTATGTGTATGGTAGTGCTTTGAGATAGTCTGAGCTGTATTTGCGCCTTCCCTGCACAGTTATTGCTGAGTATGGATCTGTTTTATGACATACTGACCACAAAGGAGACCTGTCTCCTTTGTGATGAATGACTGTAGTAATAGATTGCAATAAACCGATCTGTTCACAATTATTTTTCTCTAAGGTTGTGGCTCAGTGTAGTGGACATTAACATACTGACCTCTCTGCTTACATCTTTCCCAGGAAGAAGAATCATTTCACTAATGGTTTTACACACAGTGGCCTGTACGCTGATGTCTCCCAATTGATTGTTTGTTGTAGTGTTTTTGTAAGTCTGCCATTTGCACTAAAGCCTCTTTCCAGGTTTACAACTGGTGGTGTTGTGATTTGCTATAGAGTAGCCTATACGGTTAGACATTATACTTTTGTCATTAGTGTTTAGAGGAGTGGTTCAGAAGATTCAGACTATCTGTCACTTAAGTTAAAATTGAATGTAGCAGTTGATAAGAGTACAATGAGCACTGTGCTGTACATCTCTCACCTGTGTCTTCTTTTTTTTTGTAAAAATGTAACTGATATTTTATTAATTATATTAAACTTTACTTTGGTGGATGATTTCATCAGTGATGTTATCAGTGTCATCATTTGATATGTAATCAGTGACGTCACTGACCATGTCATGAGTGATGTAATATGTGAGGTCATAAGTAGTGCATTGCGGGGTGGAAGTTACAGTTAGCTCAGGTAACTATAACAGCTGAATTTCTATGGTTTTGTGTGTGTAAAATCTGAGCCTAACTATAAAGTTTGTGTAAACTTTATTTTTTTAGTGAATTTCTAAGATTTTGTTTAATTCTATTTCTGAACTATAACACCCCTAAAACCATTGTTTTTTTCACTGGATATATATATATATATTTATATACACACACACACACACATATATACAGATATATACATATATATATATATATCTATATATATATATATATATTTTCAGAAAAAAACAAAGGTTACAGGGACGTTATAGTTAGGTTCTAAATGTACTCATACAAAACCACAGAGATTCAGCAGTTATAGTTAGAGTTCTTTTAAGTAACTATAACTCGGGCCCTAAGGTAACTATAACTCGCTCCTTTGCCATGCACAGTTTTCTTATCAATAATTTTATGTTGCAGTGATATCAAAGATGCCATACAAGATCTCATCAATTATATAATGTGTGGATTAATTAGCTGTGTATGGTGAAGGCGTGAGTTATAGTTACCTTAGGATGCCTCGGACCCCCTTCCACCTTCCCTCAATTGTCTGTATGTCGTTTTAGTTTCACTTTTGCCCTCCCTGATCAGCTTGCTTTTCGTACTCTTCCCCTTGCCTCTGCCCTCTGTTTTCCATGTGCTGGCCCCTTCCCCTCCTTCCTGCCTTGTCTGGTACGTAGTCAGGTCCCTGCATCCTCCCTCCTGCCCTTCATAGTCGATTATGCTGCAACTGTCCCTCCTGTATGTCTGGTATGGTCAGCTTGTTGTCCTTGCCTCTTTCCCCTCAGCTCTCTGTTGTCCATGTGCATGGCCCTGTCCCTCCCCATTGCTTTCCATGGTCTGTTGTGAAGCACTACCTTCTTGCTTGCCCTGTGTGCTGCTGCAACCCCTGACACCTGCCCTGTAAGTCAGCTTTGGGCCCCGCCCATCTCCCTCCTGCCCTCTATTATTCAAGTCCATGTCCCTACCACATTCCTCATGGCCTCTGTCATAAGATGTACCATACTTGTCAACATTTTTAACTTTGTAAAAACCAGACCTGGGGAATTGATTTTCCCCATTGACTTACATTGAAAAAGAGGAAGTTTCAGGCAGGAGACCAATATCATAAAGCCCTTTTGAGCTTAAAAACATTGAAGTCTCCCGACTGAGTCAGGTGTCTTGGCATGTATGGTTGTTCTGCCATTGCCTTTTCTATCTGCCCTCAATTATCTGTTAGATGCCTATCCTGCATGGTTGGTTTGTTGCCTCTGCACCCCTTTCCCCTGCTGTCCCTGGTCCATTGTGCAACCATTGCCCCTCCCAACAGTCTAGCGTAGTCACCTTTTTGCCTCTGTGCCCTCCTTCCTACATTATTCTAATGATCAACTAGATTGCTAACATTCTTTATTTGTTACAAGTGCCTTACTGCACCCTATAAAACCACAAAAAAAATGAAGGCCCTCATTATGAGTATGCAGTCCTAGGACTGCCAGACCCGTGTTGGCAGTTGGACTGCCACCAATGCGGCGGTCCGCCAGCCACATTATGACCGTGGTGAAAGAGCCACGGTCCTACTGCCGGCACCACCACATTTTCTTACTGTAGGGCAGCCCTACAAGCAGCTCTGCCATGGGGATTATGACTCCCATGCTTGCCAGCTTTTGCATGGTGGTTCCACTGCAATGCAAAGGCTGGTGGAGACTGGGTGCCAGGGGCCCAATGTGGGCCGCTGCACTGCCCGTACACGTCGCATGGGCAGTGCAGGGGCGCCCATGGGCAGCCCCATCTCGCTTTTTACTGCCTGAATTACAGGCAGTGAAAAGCGTGACGGATGTTGTTGCACTCGATGCACCACAACATTGCCGCTGGCTCAATTACAAGCTGGCGTTAATGTTGTGGGTAGTTTCGGTCTGGGCCAGCAGGAAACTCATTATAGGGCCAGCGGTGGAAGACCGAAATGGCAGTCTTCCGACCTAACGAGTTTGGCCACTGCCAAACTCGCAATGAGGCCCTAAGTCTTTTGCACACTTTTGCTATTGGGCTATACATGTGTTACATTTGGGTGATATTTGTGCTACATTTGGGCTCTTTTTTCTCTGGTGGCCATCGTGGGAGACTCCTTTGTTATGAAGCTCCCTAATCTTGTCATTTACTACAGTATCCTCAGTAGAAAATGCTTTATGATTTTTATACTTCGATTCTATCAAGATGGTGGTCAGTATCTTTCCTAGTGGCGGTCACAACTAGGTTAGTTATAGTTAGGAACACGTTTCCATAGAAAAAATCGTTTTTGACTTGCCTATATCTTTGGCACCATTTGACGAATCTTCATGAAATGTTCCCAAAACATTTTGCAGTGATACTTGTTGCGCATGGAAAGTGTTGGGGTGATCCGTCTAGCAAGTGCAGAGAAAAAAGGGGTGAAAAAAGTTGGGTTTCCTATGTTAATCCCCATAGGAGCTTTAGACACGTCTGCAGCCTGAACCACCAGATGGACTTACACCAGATTTGGCAAAAATGTAGCTTTTGGTATGCAGATCACGCTTTTGTTTATTTGGTGTAAATCCGTTCAGTAATTTTTGAGATATTAAAGGAAAAATATGTTTGTATATCTCTGGCTGCAATGACTTTGCGAATATTTTGCAAATAATACCCTCAATATGTGAATTTTTCACAAATACACATGCAAAAAGAAGCTTGTAATTGGCTGACCGCAACCTAACTAGAAAGTTGTGGCTGCCATGTTATTTCACGGGACACGGTCCCCGGGAGTGAAAATCCAAATTGAAAGTGGCATAAGGGGTCAGGGTGAAGGTACCCTGAACCAAGGTATGCAATATAGGTGTGTTTTAAGGGCAAATTATGGGTTTCAAATAATTTTGCATCACCATGCATAATGTTCACGAAAATTCACTACTTTTTGCAAATTATTTGTGAATATGGAACAATTTGAACGAAAAACTACAGACTCATTCATACACTAATTCATTCACTCATACATGCACTTGGAGACACATGCTCCCACTCACACACCCACTCAGACACTAATGCACCCACTCAAACCCACTCAGACTCACACACCCACTTTCAGACCCACTCAAACACTCAAAAACCCACTCACAGATCCACTGACAGAGGCAGACCTATGGCCAACGTGTGCTGCCCACGGCCGAAGGATGTGCATGGTGCTGGAATGGGTGGTTTTAAGGGCTTGGCTGCAAGGCCTGGCTGCAGGCCATGCCTTGTGACCAACCCCTGCTGGGCACGTCCAAAGGCAATGCATACCAGGGGTTGGAATTATTGTACAGTAATTAAAATTACTTTACATTAAAAAAAACATAGAAATTCATTGAAAAAGCCAAAGGATGCAGGTTTTTATAGCAGCTGAATTTTTATGGTTTTGTGCGTCTAAAATCTGAACCTAACTATAACACCCCTTTAACCTTTAATCCACTGAATGGACTAGTAATCCATAGCATACTGGCCCTCTGGTGACAGCCGCCTATTTCATTTACCCAGCTGCTCAAAGCTGAGATCCCTGTTTTGCCAGCTCCTTCCGATCGCAGATCAAGCTTCTCATTAAGAATCACTTATTGTTCAAGAAACTAACATACAGATTCTAAAATTGACAGTATGCAAACCATGATAGTGTGAGTTCACAAGACTGGGATATTTAAAGGCAAAAATAAATAGATTGTATTTTTCATGGAACATGAAAAGAAGCATTATTAAAATATGACACAAAAACAGAAACGTGTATTTCAGTACCCAATCGATTGTGCTGATCATGACAGATCAAGATATATAACTGACAATAGATAAAAGTGGCACACATCTTAAGAGGCAGTACATGGCGTTGAGGCCATGGAGGCAACTTGAGTGGACACAGAGCTACTTTGGCATCCCTATTGGCATTTTCCTCCTTAACAATGGTAACACTGTGCCCAATATAGCTCATATCTTGCTGGAGGAAGTGATGAAATGGAATCACCTCATTAAACAGTGATAACTAAGAGGTCAGTATCTACAGGGCTATGACCACAGATGAGCAACCTGCTTGCAAGAAGACAGTCACTGGAGTCCAAAGTGCATTTCTGCTGTGGGAAGGCGTGTGCTCCTCCCCATGACCACCCATCAGCTGACCAGGAGCCCAAATGCCTGTAAAGAAGCAGGGTTAGATTGATGTCAGTGGGCCCAAGACGGGGAGGAAAAGGGGAGAAACAAGGCCCATTGAAGATCACCCCCTTCTACCCATCACAACGTTGGAGCTGCACAATTTGTACGAAGGCTTTGGTATATCCCAGGAGCAGAATAAAGTCCAAAGGAATCAAATTCTGCTGTAGCTCCCCATGCCCAATATTAGAAAGTCCTAGAGATTAAGGTAGCTTCTTAGATTCATATACAACACCAGGCCTGGGATGTTGAGTGCCTGGAGGTGCAGTTAGGCTGACTAAGGACACTGTGCACTGGGCTGAGACATGTCTCAATTGAAGTATCTCTTCATGAATGCTGTAGGGGAGAAAGAAATAAACTGTGTGCTGTGCTGCTGTCATTGCTATATAAGCACACTTGGAAATTATCTTACATCTGGTGCCAGAGAACCCTTCATGACGAGGCTCAAGAGCAGTGTGAACATTTGGTGGAACATTTTTTGAAGACCCTGACTGCTGCACTGAATGCCCTACCCTAGCTGTACTGTCCCAGTACTGGTTGCATGCCTCCTGATAAGAAGTTGTAGCAACTGACAGGCCAGATGTCATATCTGGCAACACTTAGCCATCATTAACTAGTTGGCACAAGTATGAATCAGGGTCAGTCAGAATGAGAGAATTTAATACCAGCACCCACTATGTTTCAAAGACAGAATTAGTTGATATCCTTCAGACATTTGAGGAGGGACTGCAAGAGGAGCTCAGTTTCCAAGAACTATAGAAAGAGCTAGGTCTGAAGATCGGCAAAGTGAGGCAGATGTGGATGTGGTGGGACTCGGGATACTGGAGGTGAACGGGAAAGCAGACCAAAGAGAAAAAATTTACGTAATCTCAGTGTGCTCATTTATGTCATTGAAGGCTGACTCAAGACAATGCAGCAAAAGGTGAAGGAGCTGGAAAATGGATCCTGAAACAGACCTGACAGCCTTAGGGTGGTCTTCCCCCATCTTTTTGCCTGACTCTTTCCAGTTTTCTGAACTCGTTTTTGCTGGTTCATAGGACTCTGCACACTTTATCACTGCTGACCAGTGCTAAAGTGCTTGTGCTTTCTCTCCTAAACATGATAATAATGGCTCTTACCAAATTGGCATCTTTAATTGACTTGTAAATCCATAGTGAAGCAACCTACATCTGCCCAGGGCCTATAAATTAAATGCTACTACTGGCTGGCAGCCCTGATTGTGTTGCCAAGTCCTAAACTACCTTTTTCTTACACATAAGTCATCCCTAAGGTAGGTCCTATGTGACTCACAGAGCAGGGTGCAGGACATGTAGTTTTAATTTTACATGGCCTGGTAGTGAAAAACTCCCAAAGTCATTTATCACTAATGTGAGGCCTACTCCTCTGATAGGCCAGCATTGGGAATTCCTTAATATACTTTTAAGCTGTTATTCTTGAACAGAAAGGAGTGGCTACATCATGTTTCATATCTTTGGAATGGTAATGATAAATCCTCATGAATGGTGAGGTCGGATTTAGGCATTACTATTTTGGAAATCCCATCTGTAGAAAATTGACATTTCTCTGATCTTAATGCTCTGTGTGCCTTACAGCCTGCCTCCAATACACGTATGGACCAAGTGACTGTTACACTTTGTACATTCCCCCCAGCCAGCCACAAACACAGGAAGATTAGGTGTGGCTGAGCACCCATGTACATACATTTGCACTCTGATAGCCCTTCCTGGGCTGGTAAGAAGGAGGGGGCTCACACTTACACTTGAAAGGGTAGTGGCCTGACCCTACACAAAGGACTGATTACCCCCACAGATTGCCTGGCAGACAGGACTAGTTTGGAAGGGATACATGTGTGCTTCACAACCACTCTTTGAAGTATTCCCCTAATTCAAAGGCAAATTTGGGTATCAGTACTGGGACTCTGTCAAACAATTCTGGATCTGGAAAGGAACCACTGTCAGAAGGACTGCTGTGCTGCTCAAAGAACAAAACTGGGCTGCTATTCTGGAAGGACTGCTTTTCTGCTTGTTGCCCTGCTGCTTGCTTCCCTGACTCTGCTGGAAGGCTTCTGCCTGCCTTCCAAAGTGATTTCCAAGGACTTACTGGCTTGCCCCCTGACTTGTTGCAGTCTCAGGGATATCAAAGACTGTCTGCAACTTTCTGGGTGCTGCTGGACTCTGCCTTTTGTGAGTTTCACCCTTGCCTGAGGTGCCCCTTACAAGCTCTGGGCTTTAGAAGTGGGTTCTGCAGCTAATTTCTGCAAAGACCGACGCACTGTATTGAGTGCTGGAGAATTTCTGAAGCATCGCTCCTTTAAGGCCGATGCAGAGGCTGTTCAACGACAGCAGATTCACAGCGTGCACAGCCCGAAGACAACGCTCTGAGTAGCTCGATGACGACGCACCCCATTCATATCAATGGAGTTCGATGCCAACGCAGTGACCCAACTGCCTGTAAATTACTGAGGCATCGTGCCCTCAACATCAATGCTTTGCTCCATCCAATGTACTGTTTAAGCAGACCATGCATGGGTTCTGTAGCCGGCCTACTCTCCATCACAGTGGGTCTGAAATTTGTATTCACACTGGTCCCTTGCGACCTCAAGTAACCTTCTGACCTCTAGTGACTTATGAGCACTATTTCAGATTTAGGGCCTGATTTAAATTTCTGCGGACGGGTTATTCCATCACCATTGTGACAGAGTAACCCGTCCACCGAAATCTAAATCAGCTCCTAACTCTTTACAATTCCATATTTCCAATTCTACTGGTTGGATTTTTGTAATTTCAATCTTGTTTTACTCAGATAAATGTGGTGTTTTCACTGTGTTACTGTATGACTATTGCACAAATACTTTACACACTGTCTTCTAAGTTAAGCCTGCCTGCTCTGTAGCAAGCTACCAGAGGGTATGCACAGGATAGTTTAGGTTGTGTTGTGACTCACCATGATTAGGATTGTGGTTCCTACTTAGACAGAGTGCATTCCTCTGCAAAGTAGAGACCCAATTTCCAACACCTATATATTAAGGGACTAGAAGAGGAGCTGAGGACCACGACCTAAAAGCATTTATTGTGAGATCATCTTTCCCTCTAATGGGGGATTTTTATTAGGAAATCCAGACTGAGCTACAGACTGACAGACTCAATATGCTGTGATTTATGGTCAAAGAAAATCCAGAAACCATGATACATTCTGTGACTACTGTCTCCTGTACTGAAAAGGGGGAATGTTCCTCAAGCTGTCAGAGGGAAATATCATGGAACAGATTTAGGAGCCTCTAGCCCCTCCCTGCGCAACATTAGCATCATTTTTGTACGCGATTGTGGCCCAGTGAGGCCAAAATCTAATGCATTGTGCCACTTTGTAACCCTTTGCGCTACATTATGCCTGCGCCAGGCATAATGTATGCAAAGGGGGCGTTCCACCCTTGAGGGGGGGCAAAAAATGTCCGCATAGAAATCCAAGAGATTTCTTTGCATCATTTTTTTGGCACTTTTAACGCCTGCTAAGAGCAGCCGTTAAAAGGAGGCACACCATTGTTTACAGTGGGCCTTAAAGGGCTTTCAAGAATTAGCATCAATATTCTTTACGCTAATCCTGCAACGCTCCAAACTAGCGTCAAACATTCTGACACTAGTTCCCTAACTACCACCATGGTGCACCGTATCTTAGATAAAGTGCACGCATGGTGGCATTAGGGGGTCGCTAATGGATGCAAGAAAAGTGGTGCTGCACTCGGTGCAGCACCAGTTTTCTTAAATCAGGCCCCAAGTATCTTTCCAAAATCTGCTGTCTGCCAGTTTTGAAAATATTTATCAATTCACTTTACATGGACATAAAACCAATGACTGATAAGCTTTGAGTCAAAAGGTTACATTATAGGTGAATGTATCCCTTTGTGAAAAAAAAAATGATGCATCTAAAGCACTGGGTTGGATACAAATTGAGAAGAATAGTGCAATCAGGCTAGCTACCCAAGAGGACACTATCGGAACCACAGATGATATGTTACGGGGTACCACAGCAACAGCAAGAAATGCAACAAAGATCTCTAAAAGAATTGAGTGCATCAATACATCTCGTGGCAAAAGCTAAGCACGTGGGACATGAAATTACTCTTGAGCCTTGAATGAAACTGGATTAAAATACTGCAAGGTCAAACCCAAATGGGTGATTTCATACCATAGCTCCGATTATAGTTGCCTGATAGGGATGTGTTCTGTGAAGATTTAAATTGCTTCCTGACTCTAACACAATCATGCATCTTATTATGGGGGGATTTCTATTAAACAGCTCTGTTCAAAGGGGTACGTCAGGTAGGAGTAGAATGATTTAGATCA